>NC_138149.1:17882400-17982400 GCF_964199315.1 Orbicella franksi | reverse complement strand
GTTGATTAATTCACCTTCACAAAGCTTAATGTTGAACTTGTTGTGAACGATCATCTCCGCTTTCCACAGGCAACGAAAAAAAATCCGAAGAAGAAAATCTATGGTCAGTTGGCAATATTTTGCTTGCACTAATGATAACTGAGTTGCGTAAACTTTTGCTCTTTCGGAGGCCGCTGTTTTTTTCACTTTTTAATTAGTAAAACAAAACATCTTAATTCGTTAATCGACTTTTACAAATCACACTTGTTTCTTTTCCTTTGACTTACGCCACCTGCTTCGAACCCGACAAACAAAGAGACTAACTGTCGTGCACAGTGACCGCTTTTTCTCTTTTCTGATATTATCACAACGATGAAATAAGAATTTATGAAAGTCAAAGTTATTTACACATAGAAATATAATACAGCAATCACTCCTTCTCAACTTCTCTTCTTGTCCCGGCAGTTTATCTTTTGCTGGGTTAAAATGATATAAAAGCGAACATTGGCGATCAAACTTATAAGCTAAGGCCTATTCCAAACGTCGTGCTACTGCAGTGACGAACTCAAATGAATTTGGCCCAGTAGTGGTATGACGAAAGAACGGCAGTGGTTTCAAACGTCGAATTTAATTCAGTCGCCGATTTTCTGTTCGACAAATGAGCAAATGTTTCATTCAAATCGGTGTTCAAAAGGTTAAATCCAACAACGATAAACGCGTTCACTGAAGCTCAAAAATTTATCAGTACTTCAAAAGGCTTTAGTAGTCGTCTCAAGAAATATTATCACTTATCTTGCTCTTTCCTCTGGACAGAATTTGAAAGATTACTCAGAACACGGGCAAACTTAGTTACAACTTCAAATATCTATCCTCACAGTGTCAACACCGCACTCTGATTGCCAAATGTATTTCCTCACTCTGATGATACCTCACGCTGATGATAGCTTCCGACTTTGATGGTCGGCTGCAATCGTAAATGTTCGTCAGAGATCGCAGCAAAATCGGGCAGACTGAAAAGTACACTTTCAACCATTACTGAAAACCCAAGGGAACGGTGAAAGTGGTGCTTAAGCAAGATTCACGAACTCAAATTTCGCGCTTCATCGCGTCACTCTTATGCTAATGCATGCTTATGAGGTATGAATAATAATGATGTCCGGCCATTCTGCGCCATTGAGAAAGTGTTGGTTTAGTTTATTCAGTTGAATGTTTGGATAACAACCATGATAAGATGCTTAAGTTATAGGAACATTATGACTGATAAAGTTTACAAAAATAAGATATAGAAGTTTTACTTCATACAATAATGTTCAGTTGTTTTCAATCAGTAGAAATAAAAGAAAGCGGGGGCAGCTTTAGTGACAACTATTACTAGTTATATTGTTTGGCCTTCTGTTTTAAGTTTGAATAATCTCAAACGACACAAAACATAAGAATTTCCTCTCAAAATAGAGCACAGTTTGAAATTCTCCAATTCTTGATTTTGTATTAACCCCTGAACATGTTACACGTGTTACACAGAATCCTGATGGCTCCTTACAACGAGCCGCCATGACTCAAAGCGCGTTGGCCAAGGAAAGGAGAGAACTGAAACAAGCTCAGAGGGAAGCGCAGGCAGATAGCATACCCAAAGACCTTGGCAAGCTCTGGATTGACCCTGTTCCAGATGGTAAGTAATTGATGCATGTCTTTTGATTTGAAGCCTCATTTGTGGAAGCTGGAAGTTTCAAGAACGCTTATTGCATGGGTACTTGTAACATTCTTAACTGAAAAAGAACTTCTTTCCAAAGTGATACCACGAAATAATTAACCAGTCCTGTTTTTTTTCTGGGTTAGCTCAGTTAAAAACCCTCTGGGAGATGGGAGGTGGTTGCTTTATAAGGGTTGGTGTACTTTGAATACTTTTTAACCATCGAGTTAACTGCTTAGTGAACATGGAATCACGTCTAGAGTATCATGATTTAAAGGTGTGTTTGAATGTTTTTATCAGGCCTCCCTTTCTATTTCAGAGTCTTCTCTGTTATCGCCTTTTCCCAGAAAAGGGCAAACTACGTGTATTAAATTTTGGGCGGCCGTTCAATAGGGGTAAAGACATGAGCAAAGCTCGCATCGGGACGACCAAAGGGTGGCCGCGGCTGCTTAGTAGAGGTGGCCGGTTAACAGGGGTTTTATTTACAATATTTTACTGACAATTATTATTTCGAGACTTTGATAACTGGCAGCTTAATAAGGTTTGGCCGCTTTATAGAGGTTCTACTGTATATTAGTTGAAGGGACGAGTCTTTGCTTCATTCGTGGCCTGTGTTGTCAGTACTTTTCAAGCACCCTAGTCTGTCAAGGTAAATAAGTTTTCAAACAGACTAGGTTACTTCAAAACTTACACGCATCCTAATTTTGAGCGTGTGTTGTGTAGCCTGGGTAGTCATCATAATTTTGCCCTTCCTGTTTAGTGAACGGTGATAAGCCAATCTTCGCTCAGGATATGCGGGGAGTCGGACTGGCAAATGAAGACATGCCCGAGTGGAAACGAGCTACATTTGGTGGAAACAAAGCATCATATGGAAAGAAAACAAACTTGACTATACTTGAACAGAGGCAAGGATTACCCATATACAAACTACGACAAGAACTGCTCAAGGTTTGTTCCGTGTTGATTGCCATCTCTTTTGAGAGGTTGAATGATCAACGGTTCTTTAAGCCAACTCGTGATGTTTGATACAGACATGTTCATGTAATACATATGGTAAGGGTCAGGGTGATAAAAAGATTGCTTATTATTTGTTGTATACCAATTAGTCATTAATTTTGCAGCAGATGCCAAAGATCAATTTATCACTTTGCCAGCCATTTGTTCACAATGTTCTTCATAAATAATCCATCAGTTGCAAGTTGGCGAAGTGGTAAGATTTCAGATGCGATAATCTGAAGGTCGCGGGTTCGAATCTTGGCGTGGGAACTTTTTTCTCTCGAGCTAGTAATGGATGGTTTGTGTTACCTGGGAATTAGAAAATAAACATTTTCAAGCCATAAAAGTAGTGGAAGAAAAACACTGTTCGAGCGTGAAACCCTCGTAGATGATTCAACGCTTCGATTAAAAGCTGTCGAAGCTATCGATGTATCGAATTACATACCCTCGTTTGTTGTATTTCAAATAACCGTTAACTTGGGAGTAGTTGTGCGACTCCAAACGTGAAAGATATCGCTTTCTTTAGCAGCCATTTTGAAAAGTTTACGGAAGATCGTTCGACCGACCGACTACTCATTTGCATAATCTGATCACTCCTATAACGTCCTCTAGCTTGACTTTAAATTGTGTATTAAAACGCGCTAACGACTTAACAACGATTTCAAATTGACTCGTTTTGCTGTCGACTTTCGTCAGAAATTTGAAGCCGTTCCCCACGAATAGAAATTTTTCAAGTCAGCTCAGTGTTTTGATGACGCTCAAAAAGGTAATCAGCTGAACTAGCCAACCTCTCCGTATTCTTTGTATCAATACATTCCCTCTTTTTCAACAGGCTGTCCACGAAAATCAAGTTTTGATTGTCATTGGTGAAACAGGCAGCGGTAAAACAACACAGATTACACAGTACCTAGCTGAAGAAGGCCTTCTTTCGGTCGGAAAACTTGCTTGTACTCAGCCCCGACGAGTTGCCGCTATGTCAGTCGCCAAAAGAGTGTCTGAAGAGTATGGCTGTCGACTCGGACAAGAAGTGGGATACACGATTCGATTTGAAGACTGTACAAGCTCCGAAACTAAGATCAAATATATGACAGACGGTATGCTGCTGAGAGAGTGTCTACTTGACCCTGATTTAAATCAATACGCCATCGTTATTCTCGACGAGGCGCACGAGCGCGGCATTAATACCGACGTTCTCTTCGGACTGATGAAGAAAACTGTGAAAAAGCGTCCTGATTTGAAGTTGATTGTAACGTCAGCCACGCTGGACGCAGTGAAGTTCTCGACTTATTTCTTCGAGGCTCCCATATTTACAATCCCTGGACGAGCATTTCCTGTTGAGATTTTGTACACGAAAGAAGCAGAGACGGATTACCTTGACGCTTCTCTCATTACTGTCATGCAGATCCACTTGACGGAGCCGCCAGGGGATATTCTCGTGTTTTTAACAGGTTTATTTGTCATCTACTTCACATTTCTACTGTCTTTTTTTGTTGTTGTTCCATTTTTCTCCTCTCGTTGGTCACTTGGTTTGGTTTTAAGTCTTTTCTCTTAGAATGTCACCGTGGTTAAATGTGATGAAATATTGATTTGTTTTTTTCATTGTTTTTAGGTCAAGAGGAAATTGACACGGCTTGCGAGATTTTATACGAGCGTATGAAGAGCCTGGGACCTGATGTACCTGAACTCATTATTTTGCCGGTGTACAGTGCCTTGCCATCAGAGATGCAAACCAGAATATTTGACCCTGCCCCTCCTGGAAGCAGAAAGGTAACTTTAGTCCAAAGTGCTATGTATAGTTGCTGTAGTTTAGTGTACCCAAAATCATCCAACCACCTCCATCTACTGTCCAGTTTGCTCAAATCTTGCGGTATCATGGAGAGTTTGGAGAAGTTTAAACACGGTTGCTGGATTTTCTTACAATAGATTGCACCATTTAGAGCAAATATGTAAATGGAAAAATTTTAAGGAAAGATGTTTACGAAGAAAAATTGAAGGATACTATCGCGGCGATTTTGCTGCATTTACAACTACCGGTCAGTACCTACGAGCGAACAGAAAGTGCTTCTACAGCACCAAGACCAACATATTAACTGAATGGTTGTTATTAAGTGAATTCTAATTAGTTTTCGTAGTCTTTTGTGAGTTGACGCAACAAATCTGCTTATCTGTAACTCTTGATAACAACCCTTCCTATTCACGATACGTCACGTCTCGTGTTCGCGCTTGTCTTACCAAACAGGTTCACTTCGACCACGTTTTGCCAAATTAATCCCGCGGATAAAGGAGAGTGTACATGGTGAGACTCTCGACCCCAAGTTATTTCTTTTTTAAACCATAAACTATCAGAAATACAAATAGGAATGCACACAACGCCTGACTCTAATGAACAATTCAAAGTAAAACCTGACTGGAAGAACTCTTTTTCATTTTGTCTGGCAATGGACATACTTAACTCTAATACGAACCATGGTTCCACTTAACTCGTCTGATATGTCTGGCAAAATTGCCCGTATAGCTATATTAAATGCGTGTTGCTGAAAAAAATAAGTGTTAAACCCGCCAAGTTGCCCCTTCTTAATGTATTGCGGTTTTACGGAGAAAAGAGATGCTATCTTAAACTATTTGTTTCTAACTATACGCTTTCTTTTCTTTCAAGACCTTTCAATATCGGATCTCTGTTTGGAATTAATGGCGATTTGTTTTCCTTGACAGGTAGTAATTGCTACAAATATTGCAGAGACGTCCTTGACCATTGACGGTATTTACTATGTGGTTGATCCGGGATTTGTCAAACAAAAAGTCTACAACTCGAAGTCTGGAATTGACGCTTTGGTTGTCACGCCCATCTCTCAGGTTAACAACGTCTTTGTTGTTGTTGTCTCAATCAATCAATCAATCAATCAATCAATCAATCAATCAATCAATCAATCAATCAATCAATCAGTCAATCAATCAATCAATCAATCAATCAGTCAGTCAGTCAGTCAATCAATCAATCAGTCATTCAGTCAGTCAGTTAATCAGTCGGACAATCAATGACCTATTATTGCTGGAAATGGTCACAATACAAAAAGGAATTTTTCATTTAGGGATAGTATGACTATGTTGTCTGCCAACTTGATATTATCAACTGTTACTCAGCTGTATATTGTATTAGAAAACAGCCCTAAGAAAATACGCGCGCTGATTGGTTAAAATCGTGTTTCTATTAAACGATTAGATTATCAGCTCGAGATTTCTATCGCGTGAGCGCAGCCCGAGTCAACTATCACGCATAGAAATCGAGAGCTAATAATCTAATTGTTTTAGTATAAACAAACTAGTCGTTCAAAACTTTATCTAAATCCTCTTCACAGAAACTTCGAAAACGCAAAGAAGCGGCCGTCATTTTGTTGACAAGGGCACGAAGCTACGTTACTCACTATCTACAACAGAATAGATAGTGAGTAACGTAGCCAATCAGAGAACGGCATTCGTGATAGAACACCAGTAGATTTATACTAAAACTCGATAGAAGCACGGTAGATGTTTTCTATTTCTTAATCAGCATGTGCAGGAGACATAGACTACTTCCTGCATTGGAGTTTTGGTATTAACTCAGTAAAGTACATGTTATAATGCCTTTTTATAACATTACTGATGTCTTGGCCCACTCTCACGCCAATGTTAATTTCGAATTTGTCTGTGAAGAAATTCGAACAGCGAATGAGAAAAATCAGAGGATACAAAATCGGAGACAATTAACACAGACTAAAAACGTTTCTTGAATTGGGTTCGCTCAATCCCTGAAACAGACGTTGCAAATGAAATATACAGTTGAAAATATCCACTGGCAATCCCAACAACCAACTGACTGACTGTCTGACCAACTGACTTACTTATCGATCAACTGACTGACTCACCAACCAACCAGCCAATCGACCCACTGACTGACAGACCAACCAACTGACCGACTGACCAGCTGACAGACCATCCGACTGACAGACAAACCGACTGACTGACCAACCGACTGACTGACCACCCACTGACTGACTAAACAAACAGGGGTTGATTGACCAGCTGACCAACTGACCAACCGATTGAATAACTAAGTGACTGACAGGCTAACAGACTGACTGACTAAACAAACGGCTAACTGATTGGGCAGCTGACTGACTGACTGACTAACCAACCGACTGACTGACCAGTGGACTGACTGACTGGCCCACCCACTGACTGACTGACTAAACAATTGACTGACTGACCTACTGACTGATCGATAGACCAACTGACTGACTGATTGACTGACTGACCGACTGACCGACCAACCAACCCACTGACTGACTGTCACACCAATCAACTAGCCCACTGACTGACCTACCAATCGACCAACTAAACAACAGGCCGATCACCTGACCTAATTACTGAGTGAAGAGATAACACGTTTTTGTTCCATGTTTTGAAAAATTACTACTGCAAAATTAATTCGTTTCTTCGTAGCAGTTCGTATTACGAAATTAGATTTCGCCTTTTCATAGTATAGTCCAGACGATGAATTTTGTTAATAAAGTGAAACTAGCAGTAAACTTTAAGGTGGGTGGCAGCAGTTTCCAGCACTTTCCAAGACTTAGATTTTTAGGGTCATTATAACCACTATTTATCAGTTGATGCTACCATCATGGTATCACAAAACTACCCAATCATTGGTGAACACGTTGTTATCGTTTTTGTGGCACAATAGGTTACCATAGCAACAGTAAGACCCGCTAAAATCATTCTTAGATTTGACTCAAGCTGCTAATAACTTTCATTAAGTAAAGTTCTTAGCGTAACCCCGCTTCTTATACTTCATTTCAAGAAAATAAGGAAAAATTATTCTCATATACATAATCAAATTCTCCCTACAATAACCTGTGAACTATATGGAGAGTTTAAATTAAAGGTTTTGTAGGTGATTAATCTAAATTAAAATGCCCAGTGACTGTTCACTTGTCTTACTGTTTCTAATGCAATTAATATTGCAGGCTCAAGCCAAGCAACGCTCAGGCCGAGCAGGGAGAACGGGTCCTGGAAAATGCTATCGACTGTACACAGAGCGTGCGTACAGGGATGAGATGCTCCCGACTGCTGTACCAGAGATCCAAAGAACGAACTTGGCCAGCACTATCCTGTCACTCAAAGCGATGGGAATCAATGATTTACTGTCTTTTGACTTCATGGATCCTCCGCCTATGGAGGTAGTGTTTTGTTCCTCATTACTGAATGGGCTTGTTCCCACAATTGGTTTCAGTTTCAACTCGTTCTTTGTCTTGTTTATAGCGTTTGAAAGAACTTTAAGTGTGTTGCAAAGTGTTTGCGTAATGTCGGTGTTCATTAGTTTTTGCTTCTGTGATTCCATGAACACAGTAAACGATACAAAAGAACTTGAATAAGAGAACAAGTCTGTGAAGACAAAGAATGGAATGTCGATTGTCTTAAGATAACCAAAAACGGCTTACAAAAACGAAATGGCTCTAACATTCCGAAAACATTTTCCGCCATGTCAATCGAACTCTGTGACATTATGGGTTTAATAGCTATCCCGTTAAAACCGAAAAGGTTATGACCCCAAAGTTTGTCATAGACGAGTGAGCCCTGGATAACAATGTAGATTCTTAAGTTGATGTTTTTGTTTTTAGACCATGATCTCTGCTATGGAGCAGTTACACTCCCTCAGCGCCTTGGACGATGAGGGCCTACTGACAAAACTTGGCAGAAGAATGGCGGAGTTTCCTTTAGAACCACAGTTGTCCAAGATGTTAATTCAGTCTGTTCATCTTGGCTGCAGTGACGAGGTCTTAACCATTGTTTCTATGTTGTCCGTACAAAACGTCTTCTACAGACCTAAGGTGAGCACCTCTACTGACAACTGAGCCACTAAGTTGTTGTCTATAGTTGTAAACTAGAGACGTCAAGTTATACTGTTACGCACATTACCATGACAATGTCCTTGAAATTTGAATTTTTTTCATATTGTTTCTTAAATCATAGCTCCAAATAACTGAGATTAACATCAGAGGATTGTATTAGTAAGTCCCCTTCTGTTTTTTTCGACCTTTACAGGACAAACAAGCAATTGCAGACCAAAAGAAAGCTAAATTCCACCAGGCTGAAGGAGATCATCTCACTTTACTTGCTGTCTACAATTCTTGGAAAAATAACAAGTTCTCAAACCCATGGTGCTTCGAGAACTTTGTGCAGGCGAGGTCACTAAGACGGGCTCAAGACATCAGGAAACAAATGCTTGGGATTATGGACAGGTAAGAATTTGAACTGAACACTATATGCACCATGAGCGAAATCTACAGTTGTGTGTCGGCCAGGAAGTATTTCCGTTGCATTAAAATAAAAGGTTTTAATATGTTATAGTGAATGTTGATGTCCCCAAACATTTGACAAGAAACACTCCATAAAGTTAAATTGCTATACGCGGAGTTTGTTTGCACCTTTTGTACACTCATCGAGCCTGCCTAGAAAAAATTTACGACTTTCGAATACCTGTCTCAATTATATTATACTATCTACAGACACAAGCTTGACGTAGTGTCTTGTGGCAAGACAACATCTCGGGCGCAAAAAGCCATAACCAGCGGTTTCTTTCGCAACGCGGCAAGAAAGGACCCACAGGAAGGATACCGTACAGTCACAGATAACCAGGTGGTGTACATTCACCCCTCAAGTGCACTGTTTAACAGGCAGCCGGAATGGGTGGTGTACCATGAACTTGTTCTAACAACTAAAGAGTACATGAGGGAAGTCACTACTGTGGACCCTAAATGGCTAGTGGAGTTTGCACCTGCATTCTTCAAGATGGGCAATCCCACCAAACTCAGCAAACGCAAGAGGCAGGAGAGATTGGAGCCGCTGTATAACAGGTGGGGACTGGTGCTAGTAAGCAGTGACTGGAATTGTAAATGTTCATAAGTCAATAGGCAAGGTAGCCTGCGAGCTGGCTCTTCTTCTTTCCCCGTAAAGAGCCTACTTGCAAGCCTAGGCAAGGCCTTTTAACGGGTGTATACTGTATGTCTTGCTTTTCTGCGTATGCGCGGTAATTTGATTTTTGACCAAACGGTACAATTTTCAAAGTTGGCTTTAGTGAGAAAAATCTTTTATTTTTTATGTTGTTTTGACTGAAAATTATAGTAATGACACTCAAGAAATTATTTGTCATTATTTCATACTTACTGAGATTTTCGTATAGAATCGATCGCATGAAAAACTCATACGGAAATTTCTTCATCCAATCACAATCGCGAAACGACTTTCTCACACGTGGGAAAAGCGTTTCATCCAATCAGAAATCAGCTGTCAAAATGAATCAGTCAGTTCGCAACGCGCTCACGTTGTTGTTGGCGCTTCCTCAATCTTCATTCACAGAAGTTTGTAGAGTTTCCACAAGTTTACTCCAGTTTTCTCGCAAATTAGCTATAAACCACAGACAGTGGCGGAAAGTTCGAACAGGTTTATCGCTTTAGATAAAGCCATTAAAAAGTACATCAAGGAACAGTAGAACAAAAGGACTTGCGCAAAAACCCGACGAGACGTTAAGGTTAGCTTGCTTAGCAAATTCCTCAAACAGAAGGAAGAGGCAAGAAAAGTTTTAAAGAAGGCAAATATGCCACAAGCATTATCGACGACACAGAGTTTTACCAAAGAATTGTCTGGAAGCTCGAAGCAAACGACTTAAAAAAAAGCAAGGCAAGGGAAACAAATCAAACGCAGCTGAAGCGTTGACTGATGACCAGGTAAACATTGTATACAAAAAATATTTACACTAGGTTTTTGAAGAAGCGACAAAGTGCTTGCACTCAATAAAAAAAATAACTTGACATTTGTTCTGCCGAATGAAGGGCGAAAATCTGGTTGAGGGTGAAAATCTTAGTAAATATAAAATAAACAAATTAAAGCATGGAAAGTGCTTTGTACGGTATTTACGCACTCGTTGTTTGTGTATCAGAAAACTCACTCGTCCGCTACGCTCACTCTTTCGTTTTCTAATACGTCAACAACTCGTGCGTAAATACCGTACGCGCGCACTTTCCATGAAGTAATCTATATGTTGTTGAGGGTTTTCACAGTACATTTTGTACCACTCTTGCCAAACGTTTCAAATGAAAATATATTTGATTTGCGTGAAAATCAGACTCGTTTGTGCACAGGCCAAAGGCAGGCAAGAGTTTAGTGGAAGCTTGACTCGTTACTACAACGCCAATAATCTACGTTAAGGATACACAAGACCAATATACTTTTTACGAACTTAACAGCGTTCTTAACAGCCAATAGCATTAGTGCAAAACGGACCAATCAGTAAAGGTCAGGCACTAATTTTGAGGCTACACTCTCTCGGACGATCACACTAGACGAACTAAAGTATGTAGAAAGTCTTTGAAGTAATGTCCCTATCAATTGTATGTCAACCGAATGGTACCTGACTCAACTCATTCAATGTTCTATTAACAGATACGAAGAACCAAACGCTTGGCGTATATCTCGGGCCTTCAGAAGAAGATGAAATACTGTTTATCGACTCACTTCTTTTATCGCCGAGACTGCTTGCTGGCTGTGGTTTCGACTGATGCAAAATGAGGAAAAGAACTGAAAAAAACTGGTGGACTGGAAACTAAGTGCTGTCACATTTGATGGCTGACTGTATCGCATCTTATTTGGAGTGAAGCAGTAGTTTCTGGAACCCTCCCGATATTTTGAACCCATTTGCGTTTCCCTCTGAGGTTAGAGGAATTGAGATTCCACTCTAAATATTTATATACATGTATGTACAAGACGAGCACATGATCGCACTACTGGGTAATCTAAGGTTATTTACAGCCTAAAGCCAAGTCAAACATGAACAGTCTTACAAAATGAGTGCACAATACTCCGCTTTTGATCTCACTTGCCTGCGTTACAGAAGCTAATAATAACCTGTGAAGCTACCTGACAAACGCTAATGATGATCTTGATCGCACTAACCTGTGTCGTTGTTACTGACTTTTGTTGATCACACTAGTCGGTGTGGCCAGCGCCACTAATTGGCTTTCGTTACAAGCCGAGTTAATACGCAGCTCTTGGTCGCACTGACCAGCTGTGTGATTTGGCAAGTTTTGTTTCTTACTGCAATAAAATATTCCTGCTCCCGAAGCGCAACTCAGTATCAGACAAGAATGCGCTGTCCTCCTCCTGATCATACAAAGCTGCATGACTAGCGCATATAATACCTTGTTTGTTGTCCCACCTGCCTGTGCTACAAGCGTTGATAACGTCGTGCTCTTGATTGCACGCTCTTACAAACCTGCCTCTGATTGCACCAGCCGAGATGCAAGCGCATATAACTCGCTCTTCAACCACAGAATGTTGCGTGACAGGAACATATGTACACTGTTTTGGATCCCACTCGCATGTGTGACGCGCTTTTGATTCCATGAGCCATGATGTAAAGCCCATAGAATACCCTGCTCTTGATCGCATTGGCGTGCAAAGGAGGTTATATGTCACGTCATGAATCAAACGCGCGTTATTGCTACAACTGGTGAATTTGGCGATCTTGGACGTTCTGTGATCCCTATTTTTCTTTCAATAGACCACTTTCTCTATCGTTTCCCTACGTTTGGCAAAAAAAAAAAAAAAGAAAGAAAATCCCCCCAAAAAACAAACATGGCGTCGATACAGTGATCATTATATTTGCTCAATGCCCGCGCCATCTGTGCTATTTTTCCTCATAAATAAAAAAGTGCATTAATATTTTATTTTTTATAAGAAGAGTATGTCGAAAAAGTAACAATGCCAAGAACCCAGAATGTCTCGGGTGTTTCTTTGTGAGCGAAAGAACTCGGTTAAATGCAGCATAGTGAGACTGCGTGCTGTGAATAGCTTTCTCGGAAACACTCCCATTTCTCGAGAACTATTTTTTAGAATTTCACGAAATTTGGCAAGGAAATAGTTTAGAAAATAAGTTAATGAAGTATTGAAAACAAAATGAAATTTAACAGCGGAAATTCTAGATATTGCAGTTATCCTTCAACAAAGGATAATTGAAAATCTGTTAAACTATCATTAAAATAGTGTGAACACTGTTTCAAGCTTGCTGCATGCAAACGATGAAAAAGATCTGAAGACTAGATGTTCTACAAATAAGTAAAACCGCTTTCTATTTATGTTGCCATGGTAATAGCTCGTAAATCAGCTAAACTATCAAAAAACCGAAGTCTGTGTTAACTTAAATCTTGCCATTTTTGGCGACCAAATGGAGTCGGTTTTAGAAAAATAGTGAATGAATAGGTATCAAAAACTGTGTTCGGCCACGATAAGTATTTAGTTTTATGGAAAGTATCGCAACATTTGAAATTATTAATTCAACAGACTTATAAGATAGGTTGCCTCTGTTGACTCATTTGCAATATTTTGAATTAAAAAGCCTGGAGAGTTTGTTGGTTTCCCTTTGTGTCGCAAATACAAACGTTGGTGGCGCTTGGAGTGGTTTTGTGCCTTGTCAAAGGGTTTCCATTAGGGACGGGTGGCAATAGCAGCGTCGTGTGTCTTGAAAACGAGGCTACTATATTGCCTTAACTTGTCAAATACACACCAAAGGAATTTCAATCTCCGCTTTAACATGTACAAAGCATTTAAATGAAAGAAAACTTCTCAACAAATTTTCGGTTGAGAAGTTTAAGAGGAAACCCACTGCCAACCAATATTTGAACCATGGGTGAGATTTTCCAACCCAACGACGGTCTCGAAAAAGTTTAGAGAAACGTCGCAGAAAAACGTCGTTTCATGGTATAGACTCAAAATATTCTGCAAGACTGGAAGAATCTCTTGTTGGGAAGTGTAGATAATGCTTGAGCTAAACTAGCCTGCAGAACAGGCGATTTAGCACTCAGTGCTTTGCACTCCGGCTGTCCCGCTAAACCGTCTGTTTTACAGGCGAGGCTAAACTACATCAATCGTACGGGACAATGGTACGGAAATGAAGACAAGATGGATCATCGCAGTTATACACACGACTTAAGAAGTAGTGAAATTTAAGGATCAAGAAAAAGCTCGTTAAAAAATTCCTAGATCTTCAGTAGATCTATGCCACAGCCATCTCGAAATCAGACGGTCTTTCGAATGACTGGGGGGAGGAGAAAACATTTGTAATCATTTGTTATTCGTTATCACTAATCTTAAGCCGTTAAGATTTTGTTCAACTACACAGGCAAACTACACACTGCTTACTCGAATGGCAATTTCAGGACATTCAATAAATGTTGACGTTTTTGTGGGTTTCTTCCTATGTTTTCCTCTTTCAACCTAACCATTTCCGAGTAATTACGTCAAGGAAGTATTTATAAGTCAATACGGAAGCACGCAACTGGTTTAGGTCAATATTCCAATACAGTTAATATCACGCTACCATTCAAACATGTTCTCATTGATTAGACAACTACTTTAAATCTGTCCTTGTTTCTGGGACATTGGACCATAAGTGTGTGCCTGATCAGCCGCATCACGTACGAGTTCTATTCAATGGTATGCCCGCGTTGCTCCTTAAGATAAAACAACCTGAAAGTTAATTTTGGTTCTGAATTTAACTGTTATCCTTTTTAAGTTTCTCCCGATAATCCTTTCGGATCCGACTCACGGCTAATTGACCTAATTGCTTATTAGTAAAAGCTGCTATCATGTCTGGTGGTCGAGAGTTTATTTTTCACTGGAGAACGACGTTTTGTGTTATAATCAATGTGGTGTTGGCTTGTTGTAGTGCTTTTGCAAGTCAGATACCATAATGAGTCAATTCTAAAATGTAACATGTGAGTATTGGGATAAGGTCTCGTACAGATCGATTTCTTCCTTAGAATTTGTCCAGCTCCTCGATCACCGCTGCCGGAATGATTGCACAATATTAACGACAATCACAAAATCGCTGGGCACTGAGTACTGAGGATAGAAAAAAGGATAATGAGAAGTTTTAAAGATGTTAGAGAATGACCATATCCCCAAATTAAAAAATGAACGCCGTGGGGAAACTTTCAGAATGTAGCGTGTGTTTAATAGTGCATTCTTTCATCAGTAGTGCATAGTTCCCTTCCTGACCTTTAAACAGGGCCTCTCGAAAAATATTTTAAATGTTTTACTGTCTGCTGTAAAATAAGTAGGATTGTGAAATATGTCTTAAGAGTGGTAAAAAAGTTTATTGAATTAGTGTCATCAAAATTTTTTCCACGAGAAATGAATACCACATTTTCGCTATTGTCATCAGGGCAGAAGACTTTTTTTTAGCCCGACCCCTAAAAAACGATATTTGAATTCAAATCAAAGCGACAGAAACATGCTGCACGCGCCGCACCACTGGATTGGAGATGAAGGCTTAACGTAGCTTTTGCATGTAAGCAGGGCTCGCAAGCTTGTTGTCTCTGATACCTGGCGAACTTTGATAGCCGTCGACAACGGTACGAGGCGTGTAAATGGAGGCTGTGAAAATTTAGCTTTGTCCCACATAGTTCTCCGTTACAAAACGCTTCCTACACTTAACATGACTTGAGATAAGAACGTTGAGTTCCCTAGGCTGGGATCAATGCCTCCTTCATAACTTGATAGAAAGACCATGAAGCGGTCAAACCGCCTTGTCATAATAATTAAAGTGAAGACATACTTTACGGTTAACGCCTTAAAAGTATATCAGTGTTAACAAATGCTTAAATAACTCCATATGAGAGTTTAACGACGTCTAATGAAGTTTTCACAGTGGCTCTTTATCATGAAGCCTACACCATTATTGAGTTCCTCTGTCCCACATGTCGGCCTAAACATGGCATAACTGATACATGTGTGTGGTGTAACATCGTAAATCTCTGGCTTGTGACACAAACCGGTAGGTGGAAAAGCAAGTGATTACTCAGTTATTTGTAAGCTAGTCAGATGACAGCACTGATCAGTAGCGTCCGTATTTACAATACGTTGTGAAAATGTTTGTCCAGTTTACTAACTGCTCCGTTACAGCCCCAAGAAACAACTTTCCTCATAGAATTGTATTTGGGATCCTCCTCAAAAAAAGTCAAGCGAGGCTCCTTTTTACAGAGAATATTAGTTCATTAAAATACATGAATGCAATTCGTTTGTCTGCGACTTTTTCATCTCCAATTTATTTTATCACAAGCTGAGCCGGTAACATACTTTTCCTCAATGATAGAAAAATAACAGATTTTGTGTAATAAAAGGCATTCTATTTTTAATATTGTCGGCATATTATTGACACCGTTGTTGAGTTAAATTTCCAGACATCCCAGACTACTTTCCGTCAAGGTGTGATGAACAAACACTGACCTCGGTTCACCGTACAGATGTATGCCTTTTTGGACTCCCAACATCCTCTTACAATCCAAATTGATATATGAAGGATACCTCAATGTCAGGGTGTTGTTCTGTTTTTTAGCATTCTTCATTGCTTTTGTAACCTGCGACCAGGCGTAAGGACCCCTGGGAACTGATGGTGGCACATCGGCTTATTGTCTCCCTTCCCCGAAAGATTGTTAATGCATCCAGGTTACGTCCTGTAAATTTAATTCCTTTTTGATATTGAAGTAAAATCTCAGGAATGAAATAATAAAAGGCAGAACGTGAGTTAGTGGTCAACATTGAATATAGACGAGTTGACTTGGGGGTTAGAAAATACTGTTTCGCAGTGAAATATTTGAGAAAATAGATTTATGCCTCAATCTGGACAGTTGCCGTCGCAGTTGTAGTGCTAATGTATACTGCCTTGGATCTCTAATGGCTTCATGGAGCTCCGGGCTTACACGAGAAGTGCACAGCGCTCTGTATAGATCATTTTATAGGGAATATTTTGAAAAAAGCCAAACCATAGTTTGGAAGCTTGACTATGGAGCCCTCCCCCACTCCCCCCCCCCCCAAAAAAAAAGAACAAAACAAAACAAAACAAAACAAAACAAAACAAAAACAACAAAAAAAAACAAACTGAGAAACACAAATTGACATGCAGGCTTAATTTAATTTATGAACCACAGCAGAGACTGTGAGGCGAAATGCGCATATATTCGTTTGATTGATTACAACAACCTGAAAATTGCGGAAGGGTCCTGCAGGTTCAGTGTTTTCATGTTAACCCTTTAGAAACATGTAGCTAATGTTCTTCGTTTAATAACATTGTCCGAAATGGTTTATGGTTACCGTGCTTGCAAATTCTTGATACAAAGAAATGTATGATCGGAACTCAATAATGCGCTATACCACATTATTTTGGTGTAAATCATGAGATATTTGGATCATGTCAGCCGCTAAAAATCAGCGGTTCACCTTGATATGATTAGTACTTCTGTTCATGTGTTGCTTGTCTGGTACTGAGCAGTTCTACAAAGTCAGCAACACTGTATGCGAAGATCAAATACGACCAAATACACATAGCAAAATGTCTCGCCTGCAAAACCTCTATCAAAACGGAAAACAGCCAAATGGGGAGAACTCTGCAAAAAAGGATAACCAGAAAAATAATCACTTTCCGTGTTGCTTTCCGTAACTAAGCCAGCCAGACAGACGGAAAAACACGGACACTTCGCCTGTTGCCATTGCTACTTCTAACGATAATAATAGATTGGAAACTAAGGGGGATAATTTGCACCAATGTGATCATCATTTAAATCATGGCCTCGAGGTTTATTGCATATCCATGGAGGTAGAACACATCAGAGTGTACTGACTTTCATTACAAAACCCTCAGTTTTACTAATGGCATTCAAAAGATTAAAAATACTGTGACAAATTGTAGTTCACTCCCTAGCAAGGAAGGGAAGCTTGTATAAGGCAAATGCACCTCCCTAAATATTATAAAAACTATCAGTTGCAAAACTTCAATCAAGAGATGTCAGAGATTGTAACAAGCAATACCTTGATACTTTCAAGCTTGGTAATTCCAACGTACTTGTAACGTTCGCACATTGTACTAAAAATTATCGAAATAACAATTTATTTCAGTGCAAAAATATTTGCGTGTTTCTAGACAGGAATTTTGTGATAAGGTTTCTATACTAAGCTATCTATTGTCCGTGATGGGTGAAACCCTATCGTTGTCTACAAACTTCACTCACTTCATAGCGATCTCCACCCTTTTTTCGCAGTATGTGGCTTCCAAACAACGTCAGCAGTTCCAAAAATAAGATCTAAATCCCCATTTACCAAGCCGCTGCGGGCGTGACGGCGTGAATGATGTAAATCTTGAAACCAAACGTTAAGTATGTGAAAACTCCTGCGGTAATGCGTGAAAAGGAAATGTCCAGGTGTTTATTACGATCCAATGGCTAATTATGGAGTTAGTATTTTGTGTAGTTCACAGCTGATTCGATTATCCATCACGGAAGGCAGTATATAGGCAGTCAAACAAAATGATCTTTTCCTAAGGGTAAACAAACTGACAAGAGTAAAGCAAAGGATTTACCCAGTAATGCATCGCAAAATTCTGCTTATTTTACGACTTTATTTTATTTTTGGTTTAAAATTCCTCAAAATGTTACATTGTTGGCGTGAAACTGGATTTGTTCATACGCGAAACTTTCCTTCCTCTTGTAGTATCCGTATCGGTCGATCCAGATTTGCAGTGTCCGTCGCGACTAACAGCTAGTCAAATGATCAGAATGGATTTTGTTTAACCGTTAGTTAGAAAGATTTCCAACAGTTGGATTTGAGAATGTATTGATCAAGAAATTGACAAATAAATTTGAGAGCTTTGACTGAAGTCACTAATTTTAAGCTGTATATTTTTCGTGCACAGTTATTCTAAGAGACCATTCAGATCGGACGCATTTGTATTGTATTCCTTGTTAGGTTGACGACAGGATGACGAATAAAAGGAAACCAGGTTTGTGGAAATCCCGTCGTAATAAAATATGGCCAATTAAGGTCGAATGACTGCGAACACACCCTAATAAAAAATGCTTTCTTTTCATTTTTATACTTTTTAAGATGCAATAAGTAATAAGAATAACAACATTTAGTTTAGTTGATTAATAAATTAATGGCTGAAAAGGAGAAACTTGCTCGGATCATCTCCTGTTTTCTGCGTGGATTTGCTTTTCTCGCCGCAATTTCCGGTCAAAATATTAGGGACTCGGTTCTACTCGTCTTGCCTCTTCCTGTCGGAAATTACGATAACCGGAAGTAAACAACGACAGACACTTCCAGCTGAAATTAATTCTGACTACTCAACAGGCTCTGGAAAGGATACAAATACCAAATTACTGACTTCAGAACTAGTCGGTTAAGTTTTCCGCGAGGGTATCGGTGACTCTACTCAAAGGAGTCAGAACAGAATTTTGGTTTTTGTTTAGCAGCAATACTTCTCAGAACGGCTGATCTCACGTGTCCTGCATTGATTGATAGGATTAATTAGTCTTTAGTACGCAGGCGTCAATACTTAGAGTGGAGACCTTTTGACGGGGTGCAGTGTCTGGATCGACCGCCCAAGCACTTGTCTTCTTAAAACCAAACCAGTGAATCGTTCCGACATGGACTTCATAAAGAGTTCTCAGTCTCTCTTCTGCACTCGGTCTTCCAGCAGGGATTCGTTTTCCATCAAGAATATTTTGAACCTTCGAGATGAAAGAGACATGGTAGAGTTTCCTCGATTTTCAAGTGAAGGTCTAGAAAATGGAAAATGTTCGATGACGAAACCCATTGTGGCTCCAACGCCTTATGCTGTGAGCTCGCCGCCATTGCTGTACCCTTGTGCTTGCTTAGGCCTACCACTGTATGGCCCTTTAAACTGGCCAACGATTGCTACAGGGCAGGACATTCCCTCCTGGGTCTCCAACTCGCACTTTACACCGGGGCATGAATTCTTCGCTAGTAAGTACATTTCTTATTACGGACTTGCATCATTTGTAATAAAAGCGTTTTTGAACAGAAAGTGTTAACATTTTTCCCTTTTCAATGGTGCTGAAAATTCTAAAATAGACGCGTAGCACACATCGACTAGAGCGTGCCGTCGAGCAAGCCTTGTTGAGGTTCTTTGGTTTCCGCTCTTCAGAAACAAACATTTGATGCACTGGGATTTAGGTTTGGTAACTGTTGATCTAAGGGACTTGGGACTTGAACTCCAGCAAGATTTTAGTGTTGACAAATCCCAGTCGCCATTTTCGTTACCGTGTTTGAGCCAAACTGCCTTGTGCTAGGCTGTTTTACCATCTTCTCGTCTTAAATGGGTCAGAACCATAAACATTCGAGTTTCTTGCTTACAGTCTTGGAAGCTTTCATGTTTGAAAATTGCTGTTGAAGGCGATGAAACCTTTCAATATTGGAACAAATTGGGTTTTGTTCACTTTGGTGAATTCTAGACACAAGGCAAGACTGTTGCAGCTTTAAACTGAAGCAAAGTTAGTACATTAATCTAAATAACAAGTATTTGGAAATGTGCATTTATTTTGTTGTTTTACACACACAAACATGCTGCATTCATTGTGCACGCGTCATAACTGACTCACGGAAGTACATTTGGCCTTTCGTCCTGAACTTTGCTACGGAAGAGCGCTGAGTAGTCACACAAGACATAATTTTCCCTTCATTCCTTGACCTCAACCGCCAGTGACGAAGAATAAGTTTAATCAAGAAGGCAAAATTATGGTTGCATCTTGGGTGAAAGAGTCAAGAGCAAAAGCGTATACTCGAAATTCCAAGATGATTGTGGTTCTAGAAATTGCAAATGCACAAGTTGCTTCGTTCGTCATGTTAAAAGACAATAGTAGTTGTTTTGAAATAGAAGAAGAAATAAACGTAGTTTTTTACGCTTTTGCTTAAACCCTACCAGACCTTTACACTAGAATTTGCTGAATTTTCTTTTGTCGCCGTAATAATCACAGTGGAGTAACCCTCTTAACACTTTTCAAGGTTTTGCGCCATACAACGTGAATCTCCGAAGACGAAGACGACTTCCAAGAAAGAAGAAGCAACGGCCATTGTTTTCACAACAACAAGTCCAAACAATGGAAGACGAGTTCACCAAGCATCGCTACATCAACGAAAGCAAACGTGCTGAGCTGTCCTCAGAGTTAGGCCTGACAGAAACCCAAGTAAAAACATGGTTCCAAAATAGACGAACAAAGTGGAGAAAAGAAATAAAGGACGAAGTGGCGACAACAGTGGCCCAAGTAAACAAACATGAAATCACTAGAAAGTTTGTCAGGTAAACGTTCTTCGATGATGAATCGTTCTTAGAGTCTCCAAGTCCTAAAATCAATGCATTTGATCAGTGTTTGCTAGAAGAGTGGCGCTTTAGAGCCTGTCCTTGACCAGCTGCCAGACAAAGTACCTTAACAGACTTAAACATGACTAACTAAACAGCCTACGTTTAAAGTCAGTAAAAAAGCACGAAATGATGTGCGATCCGGCTAATGTACTGAATTTTCAATGGCCAGCAAATCCTAAGCAGATCTGAAATTGTTACTCTCGTCGTCTGAGCCGTTTTTAATTCGATGTTGTACTAAAAGTTATCTTAACAACTCTGCCCTAAAGTTGGATGCTAATCTACGTTTCTGTATAATTCCCAGTGAGACTGCAGTCTGCTGGTTGCGAAAATAACTTACCGATTTTATTCGACTGTGTATAACCTCAGTGAAGCAAGTAATGAGTTGTACATTAAGTTACTGTTTATATTCACGAAACCATTCCATTTAAATAAGTTTTCACAGTTTCCAGTTGTAGTTGTAACTATATTACAAAACAGTTGATGCGATTTGTCAGAGTTTGAATAACGTGCAAGAGTGCATGAATGTCAAAAAAATTCTCTAAATGTCGAGTTTGTTTTTCTGATGTATATTGTGAAGAAACATTTTATACGAGAAGCATGAATTAAGAAAATTCAGCACAAACAGAAGCTACGCTGTACTGTATATCACCGAGGGAACCGATCGCCGGTCGATTTAGTTCTCTAAGGCATGTTGTAATGATCTACTCTCCCAGGCTGTACATTGAATTTCCAAGTAAATAAAATGTGTTGGAAAGCTTGCTTTCGTGTTGTGATTTCCTCAGCTTAGTTCATAATAGACTCAACACTCCCAGCTGATCTGATTCTAGTCAGTTGTTTGGAAAGCTCGTCGCTGCTCAGTTGTAAGCCGTACTAGTTAGTTTCTCCTAAGACAAAATTAGGGCTTGAGGTCGCTCTTCAAAACAAGTTTCTCAACACAGGTTCCGAATTTTCAGATAATAAAGCCAAGCTGATTTCTCCCACAGGAAAGGGGCTCTTAGTTTTAAATACTTCTTTTTAATGCTTCTTAAGCTTTTTAATGTAGTCTAGTTCAATTAAGGGCTCGTCCTTCAACCTCATTTCTTCTTTGTCTCTCTCTAGAACAATTGGCTTCTTTCATCTCACTCCAAGCCTCACGCGTTAGCGCTCCCCTGTTCAAAATATACTTACTAACCCTTCATTGCTGGCTAACAAACAAAAGACACGCGTGTACTCAGTTGACGTACCAGGTTATGTAAGAAACAGGTCATAGACGTACACGAAGGCGCTTTTCAGCGGCTTATTATCAAGGCGCTCTGATTTACTTTATTTACAGAGGTCTTTGTCACTAAATTGCTTTACTACATATATAATGACCCTTTCTTGGTGAAAGAGAGCGAAAGGGTTCGTAATGTCAAAAGTAACTTAGTAAATTCAAAGTCTACATATCCTCATATGTGCAAGAGCTTTCATCGTTTAAGAGCACGCATCAGGGATTAGGGAACGTTGTTGCCGTTTTATAAGCTCCTTGGGCGTTGCTCTTGTTGACACTTTCATGTCGAGAATATAGCCACAGGAAGCACACTTCTGTGATATGCCAGTGGGACAAATCTCAAAAAAGAAAGTTTTATGACTGCAAATATCTTCCGCACACAAAACTACCTCTAGATTTAGCAAACGCTTCATAGTGGAGTGCTATCAGAAATGTTAAGGAAATATAGCTGCTTGTAAACGTAACGAAATTACATCTCACCCTCGTTTTTCATGTTTAGTTAAGATTGTGGTGCCTTGAGTACTGAATGCACCTTTCCAACTTTGACAGAGTGGAGAGATAGAAGAGAGAGAATGGAGTCTAAGAAAAGATAGCAGCTGAACCGTGTAGGCGTTCGATGGAAAACTGAAACCGGCAATGTGTTCAGCCATTCGAGTGGAGAATATGGAAAATCATGGCTTGTTTTGCTTTCTGTTTTTCTACAAAAAAACATATAGTAATCCAGTTCTTTGTTCTCAACCTTTTTTATCAACTTTTTTATTATGAGTGTTCTAAAGAATTGAAGCTATTAGTCCCGGGGGGGGGGGTACTTTGGGAATTTCTGGGTGGGGATGTGCCGCTGTGACCCTGGAACCCTTAGCCTATACCAGAGATAGTTCAGCTGAGTTTTGCTAACCTATACTAGAGTAAACTCCCCAAATCCGCCCATCTATTGACACTGTTGAGGCTGATTTGCGTAAATTTAAACTTGCCGATTTGATTTTTTTATATTTTTGAGTGGCAATTTCTGGTTTCCTTACTCTAGATAAAACCTTCAACCAACCAGTCAGTTTTGTGAAAAATGATACCCTATTCTAGACCCAAACGCTCTGATTTACATACCCTATCCCAGAGTAAACTGCTTGAAAACCATACCCTTCACAGCGGCACATACCTATATAGCCCATATATGGCAGTGCCCCCCCCCCCCCCCGGGGGGCTATTAGTGAATGCTTCTTATTCTGAGGTGACTAATTAAATGGTCCTTGGCGCCGTACAATGGGTCACACATGTCATGCGATATTGTCGTTGACTCCTGATCGGAACAGGAAAGATAAACTGATATTACATAAATTCGTAACCGTCTTAAACCAATAATTCTTGAGTGATGAAAGATAGCTGCTGTTACAGCCGTTAGTGCACTTCGCAGTTAACTTCGACTAAAGTAGGTTCAAAATACTCTAGGTTTTTCCTTAAACTGTTCAAAGAGTTGAAGAAGTTACTTTTGTGACTTCTTAACATGAGAGAAACCCTATTGGGACGACAGAACAAGGCTGCGGTTGAAAAGAAGCCGATAACAGAGTACTAACGAACCGAGGAAATACCAGTTGTTTATCTCTCGACAAAAAACCGCAAAAACAGTGGCATTTTCCTCCGATATGATGTGATTATTAGTTGGTCTCGCATGTTTTTCTTTATGTTTATGGTAAAAGGCTCATTGCAACTGGTTATGAAGGCTTAGTTTTGCCATCGTGTTGAAAATTCCGAAACCGTGGCAATTCTATTTCATTTTCCAGTCACTTTCTAGGTTTAATTAAATAACTGAAATGTTTTAAGATGTCTTTGCCAAAACGTCTCATCATCATTATCATTATCATCACCATCATCATTGCGGATCGCCGCTATCGTTATGGATCATCTGTGCTATTTTGGCTTTCTTTCTTTCTTTCTTTCCCAGTTCCTTTTATACAGTTATAGACTTTACTTTTCTTTAATTCCTTTCCTTTCTTGTTTCATTCCTTCGTGGGTACAATCCACGCTAACCACCCTAACATGAGTCTGCCATAACGAAGACACGAATCTCTATGGAACCGATTTTAGACAGACCTCTATAGTGCTCTGATTGTTATGAACGAGCGAAAATTACTCATAACTAGTGATTACCAAGGTCTTGTATGCCCTGTAAAATTTGACCTTGTCTTACGTTAAGTGCTTTTACAACAGGAGGACAGGACGTTCTAACGTGTAGTTTGACAGAAAAAGAACTGAACACAAAATGATCATTGACCACCAATGAAATATTTCCGTTAAACTGCTTCAGATTTCTTGGCATAGTGAAGCCATTACGTTTTGGGTAAAAAATACATTAAAGAAAAGGTATCATGCCAACTTTTTATCTGTTCAAAAGCAATTAGACCCCGGAAATGCCTGCCCTTGAATTCCATAATTCATTTTGACGAGTTAACATCTGTGTTATTTTCCCCTGGTATTTGTAACATGTTATGGCTTTAGGAAGCCTCTTGAAATACTGATAAACTTTAAAGTGAAAAAATTGAGTGCTTTATTGCAGTATCAAAAATCTTTTACTTTCGCGCCAACAACTAAACAACACACGTGCAGTATTCATGGCGGCGACTGGAAGACCTTGGCAAGCCGCCACGGATTAGGCGAGAATCTGTCATTTGCTGATACTTATCAGGAAGAATTAAAGTATTCCGTGCCATGATTGATGGACTTTTTCTCACTTCCTAATAGATTTACAACTCGTAAACATGAACTGTATGGTTATCTTTTTGGCGCGCGTATTTCATGAGTGCAGATAACGTTTCTTATCTCTGTGAGGGTGAAAGACCTACCGCACACTACGCACTGTATCCACAAAAGAAGAACGATCTTACCTTTTTATGGCTTGAAATGTGAGTTGCATTGCTTCTAATAACCTGCGTAGCAAGATAAATTAACTACTCCGACTGCTGGTTACATTCGTTTCGTCAACGACGAACGTCGGGCTTCAATGACTTCAATGAATAACGAAAACATGAAATTCAAAATGATACCAGCACTGCTGTTTTGCTGTTAAAAATAGATCAGATACAAAAGTGAACTAAACCGGGGAACTAAACTGGATCTGAACTTTGTGTTATGATTTCGTTACAGGTCAACTGCAGGTTTAGGTGAACAAAACATTGAGAAAAAAAGGTCAGCGAATATCTGCTAAACAGGAAAGTAAGTTAAAAGGAAGCGGTGACTATCAAAACACGATATATCAACCCGGACATGTCCCACATCATGCATGCTCTCAGCGTCACCATGTCTACCTTGAAACAAGGGAACAAATATCCTTTGCCGTCACGTTTTTAACCTTTTATCTCCCATTGTTTCGTTTTTTTTCTTCGTTATAACTTTTATTCAGTTTTTCGAAGATCACTTCAGACTCTCCCGATTTTCATTGTCATTACTAATTTTTTTTTAAATACAAAATAGGTAATATGGAATAAACACGAAGATCTCTAAAGGGTACTAAAGACAATGATGTTTCAAGCTAGGGGAGGTAGAGGAGTCGTTTATTTTAGGAGAGGGCGATAAATCGATTTTCTGACTGTAACATCGGCAATACGGGGGCGTGAAGCGAGAAGGCTACTAAGCATTATTATCTAACTCTACTCTGAATTTATACAAAAGAACTGCGAGATGAGTACAGACCACAGAGCGCACGATATTTACCCTGTTTGAAACCTGTTTTGGTAGTGCTGACTTATTTAAGCGGTGGATAAAGGGTTGTTGAAGGAAAGCATGAACACCAGCAGCAGCATAGCCACAACAGCCAATCACAAACCAGAAACCTACACCGTGATCGCCCCGCACAAACTAGCCGGCGTTGCAGGTCCCCCTCCGGGGTCCCCCTCCAGCCATCTTCGCTTTGCCTCCCACGTTTAACGCCTGCTACGCCTGCTACCAAGAAAATTGCTTCAAATTGAATATGGAAGAAAAACGACCGTGTTTAGTGGAATAACTGACTTAAAAATTAAAAATTAAGAGACCGAAATCTTTCAGCGAAAGATCAAGGAGCACTGAGAAGATTTCAGGTTCTTCTGTTGCCTGCGGGATCTGGTAATGAAAGATCAATCTTGTCCCCAATCCCTGTCATTTTGTTGTTAAAAAGGGTATTCATGAGCTATTGGACCTACAGTCGACCTACAGATTTTCTTTTAGTTGAGCCTTCTGTTTATAAAGAATCGAAAAAATAGCAACAACCAATCAAGTTGCCATGTATTATATCAGTTCGTTTTCAGCGACATCGCCTGTTTGTTTAATTTCCGGCGCATGAACTGAGGAAGAGGGAGACTGGCTACGATTCTTGTGTCTTCATAACACATTCTTTATTCTTGTTCGTTTAAATTAAGTGAATTTGTTTAGGAATCTTCCACCATGATTGCCAGTTCTTTCATATTAAACCAATGATTCAGTCATCCTCAGCTAAGTTCTTGTTGACTTTATTTTACGGTGTAAAATTCATACAAATGAAACAGGAAATGCATCAGTCAAAGCATAAATCAACAGCAGACTAGTTGTTATGGACCACAGGGAAGGAACTCGGACCTTCTGTATTGATTGTCTGAAAGTTTGAAAATGAGCTATTTGTTTTGTCAGGTTTGAACGGTCTTGAACGTCCGATTTCGTCCTGATATCAGAACGCAAACTTTTTAATCGAAAGCTTAACTGATTATTTGCCACATTTCGACTGCTAAAGTAACTTAGATGGCTTATATAGTAGCAACGAGACTGCAAGTTCGCTGGAACATAACCATCACAGTATTCATCTCTATCATCTATCTAAACGTTTAGCCTTCAGTATTTCAACGCAAGTTAACAAATTATGTCACATTGCAAAAATATATCATTATTCCACTGTGAAAGTTCTTTTGAAAAATGGTTAAATTGCAGGGCCGTAGCCAGAAAAACATTATGACTGAGACAATTTCCATAGTTGAATTCTCTTCCTACAGCTACTTGGCAGCTTTGTTTACTTTCTCCCTTCAGAAAAGAGACTACAGGAACGAAAATATGACTGAGGCAAGTGCCTCGGTTTGTCTCATACTGCCTACGGCCTTGAAATGTAATCTTTCTTTTGTGTTTATAGACCTTAATTAAGAGAGAATGAATAGCGAGAGAGTTAAACAACATGAGAGGGATTATCTTTTGTAAAAGGACTATACGATTGACTTGGTTACCCTTTGTCATAGTTTACTCGCGGTATTTGGTTGCATGCGGATGGCGTGGTTATATTCTATAGCCATATATATATGTTATTTTAGTGTTAGGTTCTGCAAATTTATCCTTTCCTTTGCTGCGCTACAACAACTAGGAAGATGTCACAGTTCATATGCTGTATGTACACATTCACACATGCGCAAGGCCCTGCGCTGATTTCTCTTGTTTGCTCGTACGATTAAAAACGTGTTGTTTATCATCTCAAGTGTATTTAATCCTTTTCATCCTAACCGAAACTACAACACCCTTCATCTTCTCTAGCCTTAGTTTTGTATAGCTTGCATGTAGTTGTGTCTCGGGCTCAGTTCCACCACTCTCCTAATTAAAAAAACGAAATAAAATATGCAGAGTTTGATAGTTACATTTCAGTACTCCATTAGTCGTTTAATTTTCTACCCAGATTACTATATTGATATCATTATTTAATTAATCAGTATTATTAAGCAATATCAGAGACATTGATTCAAGTGAAACCAAACGACCCTCTACATTTTCTTTCCGTTTCCATTTTCTTATTTTTAATTTCTCATCTCTATGGGCATTCTTTTCAGGGAAGTAGTCAAAACAAAACAAATCAAACTTTCTGAGGTATTTTTAGTTTGTAACTGTCCAAATCTATAAACTCTTGAGACTGCTGAGTCGCACAATTAGACTGACTGGTCGTTGAAGAGGAAGGCAGAACTTCTTGTTTATCGACTGGGTTGTTTCTCCAGCGCCTCTTACTGTCCATCAAAGCGGTTTCCATTTCGTCCCTGGCTTCCTTTCTCCATTTTGTTCTTCTGTTTTGGAACCATGTTTTCACTTGTGTTTCTGTGAGATTCAGGGTCGAAGCCAGCTCTGCTCGTTTTTCTTCAGACACATAGCGGTTTCTGGTAAATTCCTGTTCCAACCCCTGCACTTGACGTTGTGTAAACAAAGGTCTTTGCTTTCTTTTTCGCATATTACGTCTTCTTCGCAGGTAAGGGGTTACACCTTTAGGAGAGCAAAGAGTCCAAAAACTTAGATTTGTTGTATTTTCTTGTTTATACCTAAAAACAGAACTGTTTTTCTTTTTAAAGTTGGAAAATCCCACACGCCAGTAAATATTTATACGAGGCTGCACGAGTAGCAGCGGTGAGTATCGGTCGAGTTAAGTCAGTAAAGTAAAGGCATTAGACTGTAAAACTTCAAATTTATTTTTTAGACTCCTTTTACTCTTTTCAATGTTATTAATTCTTTAACCTTTACCCCTATATAGAGAGTTAGCCAAACGTTCCCGATACTCTTACACGGTCACATGATGTGTTTGACTGACTTGTGATCGAGACATTCAATACAAATCAACGCCAAG
This sequence comes from Orbicella franksi, assembly GCF_964199315.1. Lineage (NCBI taxonomy): Eukaryota > Metazoa > Cnidaria > Anthozoa > Scleractinia > Merulinidae > Orbicella > Orbicella franksi. The sequence continues at coordinate 17,953,659 of NC_138149.1, read as the reverse complement.
ATCACAGAAACTGCAGAGAGCAAAGGCAACTTACGCAAAAAACTTTAAACATGGAGCACTCTAGACTCGATCGCTTTAATTCTCGAATCCATGAAGTCTTTGCACTAGCCTAACAAATATTAATTTTTGTTTCCGACTTAACTGGTCCCGCAAAATGTTCTGATATTACAGCTGTGCTATGCTGTAGAATGCGTGTACCGCTCGTCTGTTTTATTACACTCAGCAAGAATTACAAGGCACTAACTGCACAAAGCTCAGCGAGTTCATCTGCTGAAAGGTAAAGATGTCGGACGAAATAAAAGGAATAGTTTAAGTTGTCAAAACGTTCTTTTAAGAACCACTAACACGATTTAGTGTCATATAAGGTATTCTGTGGCCTTTTGGAGGGTCGAGCCCTGATAAATTTAGCATCGCCTGGAGATGACACCTCTTACATCAACGCTTTAAATCCATCAGTAACCTGTAGGAGAGAAACTTCGTCCTTAATAAAATTTGATGAGAGCCACATGCCATTACAACAAGAATATCTGCGGTACGGTGAAGTTTCATCTCCCAGGTTCATGGCTTCAAGTTTTACAAAGCGAATAGGTGCCAGAGAAAAGAGAAAAAAAATATTCAAGATATTTTGTATGGGATTTACTAAATACAACCAGCACAATGATAACGGAGTCTAGAAAAGCAGATTTGCTCCTGGTGGACCCGCTCTCTAATTCAAATACATTTCCTTATAAAACTCAAGTTTCAAATACGCCAAAAAAACACGCATGAGGAAAGAAAACTTGAGAGATTGAAATAGCTGCTGCCGAACCAGCTTGACAATACATGACGGAACCAAACTACTGTGTGGGTGTTTTTCATTTAACTGTTAATTTATTTTTACAGCTATTCGGCTGTCGCTCAAAATTTATACTCTTTTTGATTTGGATTTCACCCTTCCAGAATGAGACGATTTATTTCCTCCTTTTAAGTAGAGTTATACATGTAATTCTTGTCAATTAGGCACACAAAGAAAGCTGCTCTTGGCGGCAAACTTATGAAAGTGTTTGCTGCTGTTCTCAGACGGTCTTAATCAACATCTGCGTACCTCGTCAAACTCTCAATCAAATTGTACTCCATCAGAAGTCTTGTTCGCACTCCATCAATCATGTCTCATGCAATATGACTGAATTCTTTCTGTGTTACTACCTGCAGACGTAGCCTGGGCTAACAGCCCACAACTCTTGAAATATACTCCAGTGTGAGAGCTATGAGCGTGCAATGCTCACACCCGGCTTCACTCCACACATGACTAACGCTCTTATTCACTCACCTGGAAGAAATCTCATAAAGCGAGTACCAAGCAACCAAGGAGGGAAATGTCTCGCTGCATTTAACCACTGTGCTGTACTGTACATAGGTGATAAAGCTCCTTCCATGTTGAATGCAACTGGTCTGAAAGCTTGAGGGACGATAGGACATCCAAACACCGGACAGTCTTCTTCGCGATTCAACACTTGTGCACATTCATCCTTAGGTTCTTCTGGAAGATTCAAAATATTCTTTATGGAAAATGAGTTGTCAGATGCCTGTTGCTGCGGCTGTACGGTCGGGACGTCTTCTCGACTAATCGACGCCATGGTTGAAATGTGTTTCAGGGCGGTGCGCTGCACTAGTGTGAAAAGCGGCACCCTCGGTCGTCAGAGGTACTCACACAATACCTGTGCATTGTTGTCCAATTAGTGCTATTAGTCACTTGTGCACTTGGAAATGTCAAATACTGTAGTGTCGATTTCACTTCATTGCAATTCTGTACCGTATGTAAATCCAAGGCAACTATTTGCTCAGGTTGACTTTCCAAGGTGCTCTATTAACATCGATTCTTAAAGCACGATTTTCGTTGAAGGATAAATGACGAAAGCTTGTTTCTTCTTTTAAGTCTGTTGACGTCAATTTTTCTTGAGTCCATCTGCGGAGAAATACACGTTGACTATTTAAACTTCCGGTTAAGGTAATTTCCTGATCGGAAGAGGATAGTTCACAGTAAAACGGAAACTACTTCGTAACGGCGAAAACGGGAGTTTGTCTTCGGTTGGGAGGCATTATTATTAAAATATACTCATCCTTGAAGCAAACCTCGAGTCATCAAGTTAAAATCACCACACTTAACAAACTTATATTATGTAGCCCGGAATTTACTCGTTTTAGGTTCTTCAGGGTATTTCCTTCACTTTTACAGATATACTTGTGTTGAAACATTCAAAAAAACCAATTTCCGCCTTAAACGACATTTTTGTGTTTTCTCGTTGAGGCCAAGGTACTCAGTTTGCATTACTTCTCTGGAAATCATGTGAAATATGTATTCGATGTGAGGCCTTAAATTTCGCCGGAAAAATGTTTTGACAGCCAAATTCATTTTTCGTCTATTATTATCTACCCATAAAAGAACAATTTATGAAAAGGAGACATATTGTTAGTAATACGTACCCTTTTGAAAAGTGCGAAAAGTACAGTGCTGTCCTAACTGTTTGTCTTTATTCAATGTTTTCTTACTATTATTACGCACATGGAATGTAAAATTTATGAGTTCTTCTTATCAAGTGAACACATCCATTAGCGAGTGGCTAGATCTAGTCATCTAGCACTTCAGTTGTAAACCGTTGCCTCTCGTGTTCAGTTAGAGCTTAATCATATCAAGACGGATGTCTGCTGATCATGAAATGTATTGTTACACCACTGTAATCTATTGTCCCTGACCATCAGTTGAATAAAATACGGGCAAAGATACAAATATCAATGCTTAACAGCAAGCAAAAGCAAGGGGAGGAAAAAATAACTGAGAAATAAATAGTAAAGAAGACGGAAATTAAAAGCGTGAAAGACAAATGAAAAGATTAAGAGGGACAAAAGTATAGAAACTCAGTTAAACTGGCGGTAAGAGAAACAAATTGATAAATGAGAGGAGACTGAGAGATTTTAGATATTTGCGAATTTGCTCGCACTGTAAATGATAATTTTCTGTGTTAAATTAATTTCAGGAGTATTCCTGAGCTTACAAGACTTGCAAAATACCAGGTACAATCATGACTGTCCTTAAAAATAAGTGAAATTGTGATTCTTAGCACTCTCTATCTATTGTTATATATGCCTCTCGTTGTCGTGATGAGGCTACCTAAACTTGTTTTTGTTTCATGCCGGTCATACAGCGCTATTTTAGATTAGGAATCAAAGAAGAGGTCATGCATGTGGATGTCATCATACTAGAGCGGCGGTGCATACCAGTAAAGAGATGGCGATGACATTAATCTGATAAAGACTCCCATATACTGTCTTCTTAAAAAAGAAAAGTGAAAATGATCTTCGGCGTCCGCGTAATACCAAGATGTAGAGTCGTGCCCTTTTAAACTCTCACCAGAGAAGTGGACCCCCCAGGGATGCTCAATTTAGCAGCACGGAAAGACAATCTTATCGCGGTTTAACCATTTCAAACACAATTAAGTGTTGTTTGTTTCAGGTTGCTGTCGCTCAGCAGGTTCAGACCCAAATGTGATACACACGGGCATAGAAAAGGGAATTGATTCCTGCTGATAGCTGACACGGGCTAGCTCTCTCTACAGTCCTTCCATCTCCTCCAATGGGCGCATCATACTCATAAGACCACATAAGTTATTTTAAAGTGGAAGAAACAAACCACGAAATAGATATGATAAACCAATCGGTTACGCTCTAGACGAGTTGAAACACGACTTTGATGCAACTCTTCCTTAGTTCCTTTAAACACAGACAGCTGTTTTGCAAGACACTTCGTCACAGGAAGGAAATGAGCCCAGACGTTTCCGAGATGTTCGTTGTGTTGTAGCTGTTTGAGGATGAAATAATTTTCTTTGATTTTAACTCTCAAGGACTCGCAAATTGGGAATTAAATTCGAATGACTCCAAGACGAAAATTACAGGGTTGAACAAAAAAGAAATCAGCTCTAACGATCCGCTGCTGGTAGCAGTAGAAGAGTTTGTGTACTTCCATAAAAACGTCATTTCCGTCGACGCCCTAAGCTTTTTGTTTCCAATTTAAAAGCCAAATTCCGATTCACTAATTTTAAATAATGATCCTATTTTGGCTGAAAAGAAAATTCTAGGTATGGTTCATTTCAAATGGATAATTATACAGGAAATGCTAGAAAAACGACATAATTATTTCTAAACAATTGTCAGCTTGTTTGGTTACATCTATCAACGTTAAAGCTAGCGGAAAAACAGCAATAGAATGAAAATAATCGAGATGTTTACAAAGGGGTTAACAAAATTGTTATCACGGATATGGTTGCCGATTTTATTCATGAGAGAAAGTTCGAGCTAACTTTGGTGTCAGATTGGGTGAGTTTAACTTGAAAATCCATTTATTTTTGTCAGCATTTAATTTTACATAAAGTCAGAAGTTGTGGTAATCAGGAAGTAATAGATCAAACTGGATGTGCGAGTGTTCAATGAGGGGTTCAAAACACCGAATAACACATGGGATGCACTTTTGCCCCAGCTTAACACTATCACTCGCCTCACCGTCTGTGAGACCGATTTACAGCCGGGATGCTCCGGAGGATATCGTACGATCCCGATCACAGTGTGAGCCTCTTAAATACTGTAAAATGCAGATCTTATGGGATCCAGTGTTAAGCTCGAAAAACGAGAAAATATACTAGCATATTTCGCGAGCAAGCACGAAGCAGGGAGGCCAGAAGAATTAGAACGAAAAAAATTCTACTAAAATCTAAACCTATTGTTAGGAAAACCGTGAAGACGAGCCACAGTAGATCTTCTGTTGGAGGGGTAAAAAATTCCTCCTTAACTGGGAAGATCTATCGCGCTAAAAAGGCCAAATTGAAGAAGGGGCTCTGAAGGCCATTTAGGAAGGATCAGACCTGAACAGGCCATAAGAACTCGAACCTCACGTGAGGAACGATCCAGTTGTTCCCTCCTCTATAATCCTGAACTAAGGCATCTTCGCTGCTGCAGCTAAAAAGGGCCGCAATCCTAGAATTAAACCCAGAAACCTGGGAAAAGAAGTCAAAAGGCTAGCATCGTGGAATCGGAAGACCAATTACCTCACCAATCAGCAGACGTTTAATATGGGGAAGGAGGGGGACTGGAAGAAAGGAAAGCAGGCGTTCCATCATTCTCGTCCCCATAGCCCGTTTCGCGTTTCACTGGTTTTGGACCCACCGGGAAAGGTGTTGATCTCAAATAATATAGAAACTTTTGTAGGTGCTGGCAGTGATAACGGCGTCGCTTGATTTGGATAGGTAAAGAATTGTTTACATTGTATGTACAGTTGTGCAGATACTTCAAGTATTTAAACGACAAATTTGGTATTTAAGTCCATCTTAGTGATCACCTTAACAGTTATTACAGCACGTATCAGTAAGTACGAAGATACTGAGGCGCTATACTCTTCGAGTAGTGACGTCAGCGTTCATTGGTCACGGCACAGTACTCAGCGACAAGGAAAGACTGTTAATTCAGTTTCCTCAAAGTATCAACAAAGAAAACCAGCGAAAATATTTTTCAACAAAAGATTTAATGGTACTTTTTCGAAATTATTTCACAAAAGTCTCGTCACAGCACGCAGGCAGTGAATTCAACAGTACTAACTTGATTCAGTGTGGAAGAGTTGACTTTAAAACAATTCTTAAGAAGGAAAAGTGAGTACCGTGTTTGCAGAGCTCAAAATTAAGCTCTTCCCAGCGAGAAAGGTGTAGAAAGATCGATTGCCAGATACAGCTCACTTCAACATGTCTTAAATGTGAGCTTTTGGATAAAAGTAGCCAGATTTTAAGGTTTTAAAGTGAGTACTGTTGCTGAGTACTGTTAAGTTATGCAAATACTGTAAGTAATAGATCAAAAACGAGTGCGAGTTTTTCATCAGGGGTTCCAAACACCGAGAAACAGATGAAAGCACGACGCCGAAGGCGGAGTGCTTTTATTGTTTCGAGGTGTTTGGAACCCGTGATGAAAAACGAAGCACGAGTTTTTGAGCTGGCTTCTCAAAGTAGCATGAGAATTTTTTTCGAAGAATAGGTAATTAGTAGGCGTGCTCAATAGGCTATTGTCTGTTTTTTATTCATATGGTAAATGAAATGAATCTTTTATATGCGGCCATGTGGGCAAGTTTTAAAGGTTGAATTTTTAATAAATTAACATTATGCCGCGTGATGGAGATCGAGTGGAGATCAGAACGTTTTCGAGGTCCAAAAACCTCTTCTCAAGAAAATGTTTTGGTGAATGATGCTGTTCCAGTTTCAACTAAGTATAAAAACAAGTGGGCTGTGAACATTTTTGCCGAATGGCAGAGGTTGAGAGAGGTTAAAGTTCCGGTATTAGATTGTGGCGGTCTCTTCAAGGACTACGATTTACACAATGTTACCGCTGTGAGTGTAGATATTGCTGGAATGGACGTTCTGTCGCTGAACTATTGGTTGTCAAAATTTGTGATGGAGGTAGCTAAAAAGTCCGGTGAAAGATACCCTCCGAAGTCTGTTTATGGTATCATTTGTGCCCTCAAGCGTTATTTGGCGGAGAAAAATGGATCAGAAGCTTTGAATCGTCTGGACGCTAGTGACAAAAGGTACTTGACAACTTTTAGAGCGAATTGGTTAGTAATTTAAAATGCACTGTTTCAGGACTTTAATTTTGTGTGTTATTTTTTGAAGGTTTGTCCTTTTCCGACGTTGCTTAGATGCCGAGATGAAGAATGGCGTTCGAGAAGGGCTTCACATTAAGTGTAAGAAAGAGGAAAAGGAGTTTGTGAGCGAGCAAGAAGAAGCAGTATTCTGGCAAAAGAAATTGCTGGGAACTACATCAGCTAAGTCGTTATTGAACACGATCTATTTCTACAACGGAAAAGTTTTTGGGTTGCGGGGGGGAGATCACAGAAATATTGTTGTAAACAACTTTGAAATTGGTCCAAATTTTATTAAGTTTGAAGAAAATGCCTCTAAAACTTATCATGGAGGTCTTTGTGATCTAAAGTATGTGCCGCGAGTGGTCAAGCACGTTTGTCATTCTATTGAGGAAAAGCACGAGCCGTGCCTTGTTGAGATATTCAGATTGTATGTAGGGTTAGTTGAGACTCATGCAAAGGAAGTTACTGCATTTTACTTTAAGCCATCAAAAACTAGGTTCGCATTCGATAAAGCGCCCGTAGGCATCAACAGCTTGAACAAGATTTTGCCTGACATGTGCGACGCGGCAGGCTTTAAACGCAAAACCGCTCACAGTTTGCGCGTTACTTGTGTTTCCTCCCTGTTCAATTCTGGGGTTGAAGAAAAATTGATTCGCGAAAGGTCGGGGCATCGTTCTAATGCATTGTTGCAGTACGAAAAGCCTACAGAAGAAAATGTGTCTAAAGTTTCAAAGATCCTAGGTCCAAGTGTTGTTAGTACAACTACATGTTTTACCACAGAGAAACAGGATCAATCTTTAACGGATGTTGTTTTCCAGAAAGGAAAATTCAAAAACTGAACAATTAATGTAACGATGTCTAAGAAGGAATAATATGTTGCTGTATTGTTGTTGTAAGCAATGATTTAAGCGGGAAAAATGCTGTATTTAGAATTATAATTAAGACTGATTAAAATTCAAGTTTCTTGATCAGTGTCTTGATCAGTTTTTGAACTAATCTACCGTGTCTTGATCGGTATGTTCATTGGGTATCAACATACATGCACCTGACCCAATTGATGCGAGCTGATTGGGTCATCAGCTCATGAATAATTAATGAGTTTGAGAAAAAGTGATCAACTCTTTGTGCATAACATTAAAAAATGTCACACTATACTATTTCGTAAACAAATAAAGGGAAATGACTTCCAATGGCTGGAAACAACTTTGTAATATTTGGTTTGGTACCCTTTGGACGAAATTATACAGTTTGCGATGCCCGTTCGCTGCATGTATCACATATTCATGCTACAGATGACTTCGAGATTTGAAATTTCTGCGCGATTTCCCGGAGTGAAAACCTTCTGTTTTCGTAAAAAAAACCAAGACTTTTGCTCGCTGTTCGACAGAAATTCTTGTATGCACCATGATCTATAATACCTGTTGCTGCGTTAACCATGCTTTTCCTTTCAAATACTGCACGCACCAGTCTGAGATAAAATAAATTCCGATTTACACCGCGCGTGGGGAAAAATTGAAAAGGATAAAAAAAACCCTTAATAAACCCACAAAATATTACTTTCAAAAATAGTAATTGTATTACGATATATTCACAGAGTTGAGAGAAAACACATTTAGAATGTGAAAAGCCACTGAAAAGTGACATTTTATTTCTCAACTGAAATTCAGACGCCAGACGCGAATACAACTTCACCTGCCTAACCTCGCCCCCCACCCCCATACAATGTTGAAAACTACTACCTACAATTTCTTCTGACTTTCAACATTGTATGGGGTGTGGAGGGGGATCAGTAATGCGTTTTTAAAAGGAAAGGGGCGCTTTTTTCAAACTTCGGTAGTAAAACACATACAATTCGTTAAATTAAATAAGTGTCCAGAGGACTTTTGTCCACGATTGTAGGTGAACCCTGCAGAACAGGCGGATTAGCGGGGCAGAGAACGAAACGCGATACAAGAGCGCGGGGCGCACGATTTCTTTCTTCTCGCGCTTCGCACTCGTGGTCGCGCTCCGCGCTCGTGTATCGCGTTTCGCTGTCTGCCCCGCCAATCCGCCTCTCCTGCAGCTAGCGAAGAGGATCTAGGACGATATGTGTGTACATACATGACGCAAGTACTTCGAGTGGGAATCTGGACCGCTGGTCAGCGAGAAGGAGGTCTCTCTGTTTGAGTGAGACACACGTGTGTGGAACCTTCCAAGTTTTCGGTGTCCTCAGTTGTAATGGGAAGAAAGAACAAATTTTCGAGTAAGTGGTCGACTGATGCAACACCAATAGGTCCTGGTAGGAAAGCAAGGAAGCAACCAGCACCGAAGTTACCAAAACAGTTGGGTAAATAGTACATTTTTCCGTCTTTAAAACGTACGAATCTTTGTCATCATGGTTCGGGTAGAATGGTACGCGTACCCAAAAATAAAACGGCTCTCTCGACGAAGAGTGAACGACTTTGCCCCTTTCTGTGCACGGGTAAATTTGGTACTCGTTCCTGAAAACCTGACTCAGCAGTACTGAGCATGGATAAAGTTGTTATAAGCTCAGTTTTTTGACGGGAGTTATGTCTGCTTCTGTCCTCCTATCCATGACAAATTCGCTAAAACATTGTCGCAGTAGCTGTAGGTCCGCAAGGCGAAGCTCAGTGAATCCACAGCTGGGCGCGTGAGGAGCAAAGCATGCGCATGTCTGTGAAGTAAATTCACAAATTCATGCGGCGCTTCTGGTCGCTGGAAATGTCATCGGATGACAATCATGGACCCTACAACTCATTACATCTGTACAGTGTACATTTGCCGTTCTCTTTTAATTTTGGTCTTCCAACCTATTTTGTTTCACATTACTGCTGGGGACAGTGCTGTGGAAGGACATTATGTATTAGGCTGTGTTCTAAGGAAGAGTTTGTCTTAGAGCAAAACTGTTCAACTGTGATGTAGCAACTGTCATGTCGAAGGTTGCACCCCAACTTTTGATCTTTAACGTCTCTTAAGTTCTCCTGCGTACAACATTCATAAATTCCACCTGGTCCGCCATTGATCTGATGAGATAACTTATGCCTCACTACGTGAAAAATCTGTGGGCGGTTATCTGATTGGCTTTTAGACTAACAAAAGGATCCTCAAGTGTCCAGCCATACCTTTGGAGGGGGAGTATGTAGCATATTTTTTCATTTTTAAGGCGCATCACTTTTTCAAAGAAAATATGCCTGTTCAATCGAAATCTGATCCAAACTCGGGGTGCATCTTATAACCAAGTATGTTCATACCACAAAATGCAATTTTGCCAATTTTCACTGATGGTGAACCAGTCAAACATTGGCTAACATGCCATTTGCTATCATTCGCATCCTCTGCATAATCGGAGATTTTTTCCGCATAAAACAGAAAAATTGTTCCTTATTAGTGACAAAGCAACTGCCTTCCAACCCCAGAAGCAAGAATTCTGAGGAGACTGATTATTTTGAATTAGTTTTTGACCTAAATCAGCAATGAAAACATGCTATTTTGTTCCGTGACGAATTTTTGACCTCCAGGTGTTCCATTAGCAAATTTGGAAAGCATAGTGTTGTTATCCAAGTGAATGGGATCAAAAAATTTCCTATAGTTCAGTTTGCGTCTTATAACTGAGTATTTAGGAGAAATTTTCAGTTTGTAAACTTGATACACTTACATGTATGTCTAAAAGTTAACAGTGTGTATTATAAGCGAGTGAGCCTTATAACTGAAGAAATATGGTATTCTTTTCCCAGACAGTGGCTGGTAATTGGGCCTAAACAGTATTGGAACACAATCATAAATTAAAACATTTGGAGCAATTAAATGCAATTGAACCTTTGACTGAGTATGATGGTCGAAGTGTGATTGATAAATGGCATCCAATGCATGTGCAGGTGATGACGCTTTAGAATGTCTGAAATACATGTATTAGCTACCCACTAATTGCAAAAAAAACCCAAGATGTTGAATGGAGATAAGTAAATGAAGTTGCTTGAAGTTGAAACAACCTTATGTATTTTAAGTTTGCTTTCTGGGAGGAGAGGAGTAAGCAGAATCTTTTATGTTGTGTGCTGTTTGGTTGTGACTTATACAAGTCAAAACTACATGAACTATCTGGTTCAGGTGAACATGGCGTCTTTTTACCAATTTTAAAACCTTTAGCACACTAAGGGGCTTATTTAAAGGATCTGTGCATCCTATTGGAACTAGATCTAATCTACATGTACATACATTGTAAATTAAATTATTTACACTTGTGATTAGATTGAGCAGCTAAATACATTTGCACTTAGTTCCTGCTGTACAACTGTACATGTACTTGACTAAACATGTTTTGACTCTGAACTAATAAGCAATTCAACAACTCACAGTTCTGTTTGCTCTTCTACCATATATGTTTGGGTTCTTGGTGTCCTTTTACAAAAATTATAAAATCTGTAACACAGTAAAATGAGTGTGAGACCCAGTCTTCATAAATTAAATTATTGATAGGGCAAAACACTTTTTATTGCATTTGAATATTGAACTCAGACAAATCCAATACTTCATTTAAGTTTGATTATATGCAGTTAAGTCTCTGGAAAACACCACATGTAGGTGACAAGTCACAGCAACTTGATCTAGGGAGAAGTGGCAGTGATATTGTGAAATGGATAATTTTGTGAAAATCTTTGTCCCTGCAACAGAATTGTTCTCCTGTGAAAAGTTGAACAATTTCAAACTGGTCTGTGTATGTGATCACAACAAGAAAATGAATCATGCTGACTTGTTTTGGAAGCAATACACAAAAAGTGTTTTGTCACCTGGTATGTCCCGAAATCATGGTTATCGGTGGCATTTTTAGTTGCTCACTTCTTGAACTGAATTTTGCTCTACTAGCGGGTGACTTGGCAAGTAAATGCTTTTGAACAGTGGCTTTGTCTGTGAATTTTCAAGAGAGTTTGATTCATGCAAAGAAAAAAAGTGAGAAAATTCAATGAAAATATGTTTACAAATAGAAAACGAAATAGTACTAGCAAGACTAAAAACTCTTTTGGGCTAAAAAAAGGAATGGAAGTCTTATAACTATATGTACAGGTTTGTTATTGACATGAAGTGTTGAAATTCTAAATTGGTGTTCACCACAGGCTGTCGAAAATCTCCTCTTTCCAAAAAGTGGCTCTCCTTTGGACAGCTGGTCACAGCTGCCTGGGTGAAAGCCTAACTAGCACTGTCAGTTGTTATTTGCACTGCCACTTATAATGAGCACTGTCTGTTGTAACTAGCACTTCTACCACATCACTACCTCTTACATGTAGATCAGGCAGGTGTAGCTGTATAATGGGAGTCATGAATGAGTAGTTTTAGTGGGGGGCTACCATTTTATTCTTTTGTGGGTGATGTTCCTAGGGAATCTGCAAGCCACAAGTGAAATTCCCCCTGCGTCATTTCTTATGCTTTTTGCTTGCTGCCCACTTTTATCATTGATAATCCAAGTGAAGAAAATTTGTGTTATGAAAGGTCTTGCCAGATAGCTCATTAAACCACATGGGGACTCTGAGTGGGCCTGTCAATTTCAAGCCATTCGGGAAAGGCTTTTTTGGTACCATCTCTGTTGAACAGCAGAAAAACTTCTGCAAATCTTTTAAAATGGATCCGACTTTGTCGCTTTCAATTCCAAAGGGAAATGTACAGCTTTGGAACCGAAATTGACTCGTCATGGAGTCACCCGTTTTTGCTTTAGAACTATTTTCCTGCTTGCTCTCTGGATATTTAGTGAATCCAGGGCTTTCTTTATGTTTACCTTGCATTTTCCATTCGCAAATCTGCACGTTTTTGATATCTGCAGCTGCACTGCAACCTATTAAACACAAACAATGTGTCCTCTCGGGATAGATGACTGATATCGATTAACACCTGATTGTTGTTTCACTACTCTCAGCCAATCTGAAACTCCTATTTGCTTGAATCATGCTACTGAAACCAGAGATAGGCTCTGGCCTGATGGGCAGACTTTAAATTTTGTTATTGTTGTTTTGTTCACTGTATATGTGACCTTTTTTTTCCTTTCATTACAGGAAGTGGTACACAGAAGAAGAGCAACAATGTTCAGAAGGCTAAAAAAAGGTATAACATAGAACTAGAAAGAGTACCACTCAAAGACAACCAAATCCTTGAAATAGCCTATTGGCATTGAGAAAGAGCAAGGCATAACCAGCTCATAACAAACTCAAATTTTCACGTTTCAATTTATTTTTCACTTTGTTGCAATCTACAGAAAAAAAAATGACACGCAAAGCATGCAGAAGCGATGATGTTTGACAATGTCTTACATGACTTAGTTATCCTGGACATGGCAAAACAAACTAACGAATATATAGTGTATGGTAAATAAAAGTAGCTATAAAAATCGGTGTAGCATGTGTGTGGAGTGAGAAGAATAATATTGATGGCAGTGAAACTGGGTGAAGAACTGGGTGTGGGAACAGGGGTGTGGCAAGAGTAAGAATAAAACCTCACCCTGTTTTTTTGTTGTTTTTTTTTTCATTATTTGGAAGTCATGTGACCAGAACAAAAAAACACTCATCTAAAGCTGAAATATCACAGATTACAATTCTTGGTAAATTTCAATAATTAAAATGTCCCAATGCAAGATAAAGTGGGAAGGTGATCAAACGTTGTCTCAGAGTAAGAGTTGTATGATTAGTCATTTCCATTTTGAGACATCTTTTAAATAATTATTTTTATTCTTAAAACAGTTTGTAGGGAATATCTCAGTTGAGTTCCTTAGATGACAAGGTTGATACCAAAATGTACAATCTTGTCACTTTATTTCTCCAGCTTTAAATAATTTCAAATTGGATGTGATTTATCACAATTTCAAGCAGCTTAAATTGCAATAATACAATACAATATGCTAAACCGCCAAGAGAGGCTCCCTCATACATTGTATGTAGGCTTGATTACATTAGCAGACAACAGACTACAGACATTTCAGCCTAAAAACAGACTGTAGTGCTCTGGTTAGCCTGAATATCACTCAGGTTTGCCTGTAGTACTCAGGTCACAGTGTAATCTGTTTATGGTTAAAGTTGCTCTCGGTAATGGAAATTGGAATGCTAAAAAGTTTGCAGTCTGCTGTCTGCAAATGTAATACACTGTCTTGTGCATAAGTAATGAAAGTAGGATTGGTTCTATTTTTTAGAAGGATAAAAGAATTACAGGATTCTGATGGAATTGTAACATTCAATAACAAGGTGAAGTTTCGTACTGTGATACATATAGCATATTAATTATGAATGAATGTTGCCAAGGGAATTTTTATAACAATTTGTATAGAAGTTTGGCTTGAAAATAACTCTGTAGTAATAGAGAGGTGAGAAGAAACTCAAACATGATGTATACCTTGTTCTAAAAGCGAGGTTTGACAACTGTTGTTGACATATTCACCACACCAAGGGTGTGAATTGTCAAATTAAACTGTATTACTTGCCAGTAACTCATGCCCTGAACGTAGACATAATTTATCTAAATCCCCATAATGAGATGTATTGTACCAATCATACGGATTGCAATGCTATGGACAGTATTTTGACAATTCATTCCCGTTTGTGTGTCTTGGACAACCCTAGATTTGTTAAACCTCCAGGGTTGTTTCCAAGACTCTTTTAGACATCACAATCTAACCAAAATAAGGCAAGTTGCTATGTACTTGCAAGTACAGCTATATCAGTTTTGTTGCTCTAAAAGCTATTAATATCACTACTAACTATTCCAATGTTTGGTTTTTATGGGGAAATCTCAGCCTGTGAGCTTGCTGCATTGACTGAGGGATAGCTGGGTCAATATGGTAAGGCCGAGGTTTGAGTTTTTTTCATAACGACAGAGCATTGGGGGTAAATACACCTACAGGCATAAAAATTTCCATTCCCATGGCAACCCACTCTTTTCCAGTCCCCCCAATCTGATTTCAATATTTTAGTGATTTTCAGCTCGAAAAACATTAAACAAGGCCATGAACTCGACCTGACATATTTACAGCTGTATATGCTTGCTGGATCATGCCGATGAGGCACCATTGGCAAATAGGGACCTTATGCATATACCATGGGGACGGCGAGGATGACGCCTAGTAAAAAATGTGTTTCTATATTTTTACTTTGGAATTTCGCATTTATTTGGAACAATCCAGTGTATCTGTCCCTATTAAAACATGCCCCTGCTGAATATGCTACTGTTACGTGACTAATGTAGGCGAGTTACCGGTCACGTGTCATGTTTAATGTATGATGTTGGATCATGTGGATTTACTGTGTAACAGTCGAAGATCTATCGCTTGAATAAAGGTTGTAGAACTAAACATGGTGGCAGCAGTGCAAATATTGGAAAAAAACCATTTGATATCGAACCGTAACAACGTTTGGAAGTGTATAGGATGCCTGGAGATCCTCCACCATCGACAGTAGGCGAACAGCAAGCCTTGGGCGCACAGTCACCGCCTATCTTACAAGGAATACAGCTGCCCACAGGCCTGGATCTGTCGGGACAAAACAAGGCTGTGAATTGGAAGGTGTACAAGCAGCAATGGGAAAACTACACCATTGTAGCACAGCTGGACAAGCAAACAGTAGAGTACAGAGTGGCACTATTTCTCTACTCGATAGGATCCGAGGCGGTCAAGACATACAATAGCTTCGATTTGAATGAAGAGAACTGGCGTAAGCTATCAGAGATAATCAAGGAATTTGACAATTATGCCATTGGAGAAACCAATGAGACTTATGAATGCTACATGTTCAACAGTCGCAACCAGAAAGAAGGTGAATCCATTGATACATATGTAGGAGAACTGAGAACACTTGCACAATCGTGCAATTTCTGTACTTGTTTACACAATTCGCTAATATGAGATTGAATTGTCCTTGGCATACGTGGTGCTGATACATGCAAGCACCTATTGCGTCAGACCAAATGGACATTATAAAAATGCATCGAAATTGTAAAGAGTGATGAAGTTTCAAGCATCCAGCTGAGGAACATGGACCAGACCACGAAGCTAGATGAGGTCCATGAAGTTGAATCGAGAAAACCAAAGAAACCAGAGCACAAATATCCGAAGCAAACAGGCCGGTTTCTGAAACATGCCAACCGGAAGCCAGATAAGGAAGAGATGTCGGCAAGAGATAAGCCGTGTGAGTTCTGTGGAAGAAAACATCGCAAAGGCAGAGACAACTGTTCTGCTTGGGGCCGTGTGTGGAGCGTGTGGCAGAAAAAACCACTTTGCAGCACAGTGTAAAGCAAAAGAAAAGGTACACAATGTCGAAGTCGAAGACGAAACAAGCGAAGAAGAGTTCCTTTATTGTGTGACTACAAAACCAGAATTGACAGGAACTGTCAACAGTGTCACAGAACACGAAATCTACGCACAGATGCTTATCAACGAGAAGCCTGTAAAGTTCCATATTGATTGTGGTGCAACAGTAAATGTATTACCAAACAAATATGTCAACAAGCAAGATATCCAGCCGACGAAATGTGTCTTGCAGGTGTGGAACAAGACTGAACTCAAACTAGAAGGGACCTGTCGCGTGACCTTATGCAATCCCAGAAACCACAAGAAATACTCAGTCGAGTTCATTGTTGTGAAGGAGAATTTGACTCCATTGTTGGGCTCAAAGGTGATCCAGCAGATGGGACTTCTAAAAGTGCACGAGGAGAACTTTGAAAAAGTACCTGCAACAAAATTAGCAATTAAGAAGGCACCAACAGCACAAGAAATCATCAAGGAATACAGTGAAGTGTTTGAAGGGGAACTGGGGATGCTCGAAGGACAACAACACCTAGACATTGGCCCTGCAGTGCCGCCTAACATTGCCCCTTTGCGACGTGTGCCATTCGCTATTAAACCAAGGCTCAAGGCTGAGCTTGAGAGACTGACAGACATTGGTGTACTGATGCCTGTTGATGAACCCACAGACTGGGTTAGCAACCTTGTTGTGGCTACGAAGGAATCAGGGTATTTGAGACTTTGTCTAGACCGACAACAACTAAGTAAAGCACTAAAGAGAGAGAGATACCCACTCCCTGTGATAGATGATGTACTTCCAGCTCTCTCGCAAGCAAAAGTCTTCACCAAAATTGACGCCAGAAATGGCTACTGGCATGCATAACTAGATGACGAGTCAAGCAAGCTGACAACCTTTGACACACTCTATGGGAGATACAGGTGGAAAAAACTTCCATTTGGAGTCAGCGTAGCTAGTGAGATATTCCAAAAGAGGTTGAACCAGGCACTTGATCGACTTGATGGCCTGCTGACCGTGCATGATGACATGGTGATCTATGGGGTAGGAAACACAGAAGAAGAGGCAACTGCTGATCACAACACGACACTACAACAGTTCCTACAGCGGTGCAAAGAGAAAGGGATGAAGCTAAACAAGAAAAAGCTTCAGCTCCTGTGCAAAGAGATCCCCTACATGGGACACCTGTTCACAGCAGATGGGCTGAAATCTGATCCAGAGAAGATTGAGGCCGTGCGCAACATGCCCAAACCTGATAACGTCAAAGCTGTGAGGCGATTTTGCGGGTTTGTGAACTACCTTGCAAAGTTCCTGCCTTGACTGGCCGAGGTGTTAGGGCCCATCCAACAATGGACACGCAAGAAGATGCTATGGCAGTGGCAACATGAGCATGACGCAGCATTCGAGAAGGTCAAAGAGCTTGTGACACAGGCACCCTTGCTGAAATATCACAACCCGGAAGACAAGCTCACTGTCCAATGTGACACAAGTGAAAAAGGACTTGGGGCTGCCCTCATGCAGAATGGGCAACCCATAGCATTTGCAAGCCACACAGACCCAGAGACTCGATATGCACAGATAGAAAAGGAAATGCTAGCCGTAGTGTTTGCGCTTCAGAAATTCGATCAGTACCTATATGGTTGCCCCGTAACTGTCCAGGGTGACCATAAACCACTAGCAGCCATCTCCAAGAAATCACTCCGAAGGGCACCCAAGAGACGCCAAGGGATGCTGTTGAAAGTGCAGAAGTATGACGTGTCCATCGTCTACAAACCAGGGCTTGAGATGTACCTGGCTGACACGCTAAGCAGAGGATTTCTTCCCACAACTCAGAGTGATCAGGGAGAGTTTGAGCGTGTGAGTGCTGTCAAACTGCTGCCAATGACCGATGAGAGACTTGAGGAGCTGAGGAACAGCACCTGTGATGATGAAGTTTTGCAACAGCTAAAAGAAGTAATCCAGACTGGCTGGCCAGAGGAGAAGCAGCAGCTCCCGGCCGTACTTGCTCCTTACTTTAGCTTTAGGGATGAGATGAGCATCTATGACTGTCTTGTTTTCAAAGGCAAGTGACTCCTTATCCCCAAGCTGATGCGTATGAAGATGAAAGAACGCATTCACAGTTCACCCTTAGGCGTGAACGGCTGCCTGAGAAGAGTGCATATACAGGCCCGGCATGACTGCAGAACTGAAGGAGTACATATCACAATGCCATACATGCAGCAATATGAGGCAAAACAACCAAGGGAATCCTTGATGAGCCATGAAATCGCAGAGCGCCCGTGGGAGAAGATCGGTGCAGATTTGTACACCATTGATGGCAAAAACTACCTAATTATTGTGGACTATTTCTCAAACTTCTAGGAAATCGACCATCTTCCTGACACAAAGGCGGGCACTGTCATCAAGAAGCTGAGGTGCCATTTCACGAGACAAGGAATTCCAGACATTGTGATAAGTGACAATGGTCCACAGTTTGCCTGTGAGAAATTTACCAACTTTGCAACTGAGCACCGTCCGGGGAGTCCTGGGCACCAACAAACGAATGGCAAAGCAGAAGCAGCTGTCAAAGGTGCAAAACGCCTCCTGCATAAGGTCAAAGAAGCCAAAGGAGACATTTACCTTGCAGCGCTGGCACTGCGTAACATGCCCACGGAATCAATGGGGAGCAGTCCTGCCCAGCGGTTGATAGGTCGATGTTGCAAAACACAACTCCCGACAACCAAAGAGCTACTAATGCCGCAGTCTGTACACACTGAAGCAGTAAAGAAGAAAGTCCAGGCGAGATAAGCGCGACAAGCCAAGTACTACAACAAGGGGACCCGTGACCTCTCCCCCTTAGAAGAAGGAGCTGTGGTGAGAATGAGGCCATTTACACTTGGACAGAAAGCATGGGAAAAGGCAACGGTGACCAAAAGATATGATGAACGATCTTATGAAGTCGACTCTGAGAAAGGAACCTACCGACGAAACAGGGTGGACCTGAGAGAACAGCCTGTCCCACAGAGGCCTCTAGAACAAACTCCCAGCCAGGAACCAGCATTGACCAAGAACAAGGACCAGACAAAGACCCTAGCTGAGACTATCAACCTACCTGATACACTTGAGACCATCCAGCAACCCCAGGAACAGCAACCCACACCTGCTGCTGTCTCACAACGCCCCAAGAGAACCCTCAAAGAGCCTGCATACCTTAGGACTATTCACGCTAGGAAACTAGGGACTTTGAACACTTGTTTTTCAGTTACTAGAAACCGGACTTGACATTTGAAAAAAGCTACGAGTGATTTTTACCTAGAATGCTGATTATCAAACATTGATTGTATTAGTCTAGGCATGATGATTTTGGTTTGGAATTGTTTTTCTTTATTTTCATCCTAAAGGAAGGGGGATGTTACGTGACTAATGTATGCGAGTTACCAGTCACGTGTCATGTTTAATGTATGATGTTGGATCACGTGGATTTACCGTGTAAGAGTCGAAGATCTATCGCTTGAATAAAGGTTGTAGAACTAAACAGCTACAAAAACATTCAGTTCCAAATTGAACTACAAAAAAATTAGCCATTGTGGTTCATGTTCTCCAGGCAACGCAGAATTTGGTCATTTCACGTTGCTGTTTTGCAGAGGACGGTAAAGAGATGTACCGGTACCAAGAATTATAACGCATGTGCACAACCATTGTTTTGCTCATTAAACCTTTTGTTTGATGACGTCCTCGTTGCCGTTGCTGTCATGTTTTGCGTAAGGTCCCTACTATCAATATGGAATGCTCAAAGTGACTAGAAAAGCCTTTAATATTGGGGAGGTCTGGAAGCCAGTATGTTGCCGTGGTAACAATATTAAACTCATATTGTGGAGCACCTTTAGTCTAATCTTCCTGTTAAGAATCAAACATTTCTGTTACAAATTTTCTGAGATATCTTTCTTCATCACATTTGGTCAAAATTCGGTTGAGTTTATGACATCATCACTTGGCCAATTTGCATATTTTAAAAACTTGAATGTCTTGGGAATGAAAAGAGATAGTTGAAAATACTAGCGAGCATTTTTTCTTCTCGTACAGAGTACTTCTCTATGTTTTAAAATGGCTCAGATAGGAAAGATGTGATTTTTGTCATAGTAGCAGTTCAAGCAGTTGTGCAAAAAATATACGATCTTTCATATATTCACTTGTATTCTTCACCATCTATGGGTATGTTACAAACTCACAAAGTGACCAACTCTCAGTTGGCTTCATAGCTCAGTTGGTAGAGCACTGCACTGGTATCGCAGAGGTCATGAGTTTGAATCGTGTTCAAACCTGAATTTTTTTAGGCTTCACAACCGCTTAAGTTGTGTGTATAATTGCAATGATCAATCATGTCTTCATATCTTTTCTGCAGTTCAAATATATGATCTTTCATATATTCACTTGTAAAAATCTTGTCTATCAATTAATTTCGAGAGATGGGTCAACTTGTTTGACATGAGAATAATTTGTAACTTGTCTAGAAGAGATTGGCTGCTAACGAACAATACTTGTGTATCTAACAGATATCTCTGTTATGGTGTGAACCTTAAGGATCACATGTACATTTGGGTCTGAAAATAATTATGACATGTTTAACAGGTTTAATTGTTCTTCTTGACTTTTTTCAGTCTGGGACCAAGAAGACAAAGAAGTCAAGGTAAAAGATGAAATATTATTCATTTGAGTAACATACATTGTATGACTTTCTAAAAGTAAAAACAATGATATTTGAACAAATGGGTGACATGTATGGTAAGCTTGTTAGTTTACAATAATAAAGTTATTCATAATATTGTAATGTGATGTACATTGTGCAGGTGTATTGCATGTGTACAAGTAGTACTTGCAGTGGTTTCAATAAAAGCTGGGTAGTAGGTAGAACTACATTGTACCAGCTTGTGATGAGCTAAATAGCTACCTGAAAACTGGTTGATTGGATGAAATAAACCCTATAGTTGACGGTTACTTGAGAAAATACATTGTTCGTGGCAAGTCTTGCACAGCGCTTTTGTTTTGTCCCGGCCAAGGGACTCTTCAGAGACCTTTCTGCTTGGTGAACTCATTGAGCATCAAAGTCTCATTCGCTAACAAAATGATGACAGCAATATCGCCTTATGTCACATGCATAAGGATTCCTGACCACACAGATTCACGAGTGAAAATTGACAATAAAGTTGACAGTTACTTCTGATAATACATTGTTCGTGGCTAGTCTTAAGCAGCGCCTTCATTGCGTCCTGGCCAAGGGACTCTTCAGAGACCTTCTGTTTGGCAAACTCATTGAGCATCGCACCCAAAGTCCTGTCCACTAGCAAAATGATGACAGTGATCTCGTCTTATATCGCATAAGGATTCTCGACTGCACAGATTCATGAGTGAAGAAAATTCATGAAATTTAAAGAAATCCTGTAATCCACTGCTTTTACTCCAGTCTTTTTTGTGTACAAAGTTGAACTCAAGGCTTTGCATGATGTGAAGAAAACCATATTAAAACATGACTAATGCACCCTAAGAAACTGTGCCAGGTGCATCATGCACCTGCAATAAAATTAATGGAGAGAAACTGGAACCCAATAGGAACAAAAGGAAATCACATTCAGGTTTTGACTTATTAGCATATTTGTTGTGATTTATTTCCAAAATCATGTAAAACTTGTGAAGGCATGTACATAATTATAGGCTCACCAGAAGGAAAGAAATAAAGTTTAATAATAACCCTTTAATTTTTTTTTTGCTGCTGTGTGTTCAGTAAACAACCCTTTTGTAGCAAAACGAGGAAAGAGAAGTACAGAACATTTAATATGGCTTTTAAGAAGAGAAAATTATCTTTTCAATTATGACAAGTTTTTCATTGACAAGTGATCCCCCATGTGTTGATTTTTAAGGGTTGAAGGGTTAATTTCATCTTGTGGCAATGTGCATTGAGAAATGCCTATAACTATGTGATGCCTGAAATTCATGCTGCCAAGCATACTGACAAATTTGTTGAAATGAACAAGGTATATGTTCAGGTAGTTGAGTTCTGCAGAGGAGCCCTAAATTTTTGCCCAGAATGCAGAAAAATACATCTCCGAGAATGCAGAATTTCAAAATTTTACCGGGAGGAGAGGAGAGGGGATGCATGGAGGCACCCTGGGCCTTCAAATTTAGTTATCTGGTTTGTAAACCACTTCTACCCACCTGCAAAAAAGTGTATTGAAACCCATGCTCTGTAATGTACATTTGTAAATGTAGATGTTCTGAAAGAATGAAACTATGAATAATTTAAAGTTATTTCTTTTCATATCTTTTCTTGAAGATTCACAGAGGAGTCTAGTGACAATGAAGATAAAAAGGACATGAACAACATACTGGCTGGAGGATCCAGTGGTGTGCTTTGTTTTTAAACCCATTTGAAAAAGTTGTTCTAATGAACTGTGACATGAAAAAAATTATCAAACTACTGTAGTATGAAAGTGCTTAATTTAGGAAAGAGGAGTGATTATAACTCTTACCATTTTGTAATATCTTGTCTCATTTCAGAGAAATTTAATTGTTTACTAATTTTTTGGGTCAAATCACAAATTGAGGAATATACAGGGGTGGGTCTAGGGGGAGGGTGCAGGGGTGCCCCCCCCCCCCCGAGATGAAGCCTTCTTCTTCTTATTCGCTTTTAAAATTTGTTTACCTCACCAGTCAGTTATGCCATTCCCTAGTGGTGCACCCCCTCCTAAGAAAAATCCTGGATCCACCCCTGATATATGTGGTTATGTCGGTCAATAATTGATACTTGAAATTCTGAGCATTGGTTTCATGAGCCAGTGCACATCCAAGCTTGAATAATAGCCCATCTGATCATTGGTTGAGAATTTACTAAAAGTTTAACAACTGTTTACAGTAAATTTCATATCTGTTATGCCTCCACAACGCAAGGTTATGTGCCACAGGCGCAATGTTAATAACAACACCTGCCAAGATTCGCCAATGGGATTGCGTTGGTTAGCCAGTACTGTCATAGTTTTTATAAAGTACAGTGTGGTGCAATGCATTTCAGTGCATAAATCATACATGTACAGGTACATAAATATAATTGTGCATTATCATGCCCACTGTTAGCCTCCTACACAGACGCTCTTTGGGCTCATCAAGCAATCTTCCTCCCCCACAAGCTTTCCTTTTGTAAAGATCAGCTGGAGATCACTTGGAAACTAGTTTAGAGCCAATTGGTGCCAGCTCATTGTGTAATAAAAGACTAATAATAAACTGAACAGGCTCCCTTGGGGCGAAAGGTACAACACACACTGTTGTGCTGTTAAGTACGTCAACGTCAACCTTTCAAAGTAATTGATATGCAGTTTTTAATCCAGTCTGCATTGGTAAGTTTACGAACACTTCATTTTTTCATGGCAAAATAAACTATAGTTTCTGAAAGGGGATTTAAACAGAATGTCGTAAATGTCTCACACATTTGATGAAAGGACACACTTAAGTATTTTGGCATTTTGCAATCATTTCTCAAGTTCCAAGCAGACTTCCTGCAGGCTTGCAGCATTTGAGCAAGGATATGATAGAAACCAGCCATTTAAAGGAATGTCCATGTATGGACATGTCTATCTTTTTCTTGACATAATACTCTAGAGCTTCTTGCTGATAAGGTATTTAAATCGAGGGAGTTAATGTCCACCTAATCGTTGAAAGGTTACACAAGTATCTGTTGAAGTCTCTTGCAAATTTCTCTGGGGCCAAAGTCTGCAGCCTTGATTGGGACATGTGCAAACAAAGGGAAAGGAATGTGCCCTTGGTTTCAGCAGATGTTTGTAGGGGAGGAAGATTGTGTGACCAGCCCAAAGAGCTTCTGCATAGGGGGCTAGCCAACTGTTTATAAGTGTGAAATCATATACTTTGTAATCTACTTCAGATTAGCTATGGTGTGTACCCTTTGTTTAAACTACACTTGTTCTTATTGATTTCAGATGAAGATGTCAAGCTTAATTTCAAGTCTAAGTAAGAAATTGTAAATTGATGTTTGAAGTGCACATGACATGAAAAATAATTTCTGCTTATTTGAAAGGCCTTTCAAAATACAGAAGAGTGGCGTTTTTCTTTTTGAAATATCTTTTTTCGTTTTAGAGATATTGACGTTTTTCTATTATGCAAATTAGACTGGTGATGACGTCATATTGTTTGCAACTAAAAAGTGGTAAAATGCTGAATAAACGATATCTCTGGAAATGTTGAAGCAGTGTTCTTGAAACTTTGCACCACAAATGTGCATCACAAAAGTGCTCAGTGCTGTTGCCATGACAACAGTTTTGCCGCTGGTGCTGTCTTAATAAAAAGTGAAATTCCCAGTTTTTGTCTTAACCAAGAACCATCTACCCCACCCAATCTAATGATGGGGGTTAAGACAATATGGGAACAATGTCTGTTCCAAGTAGGACCCTTTGTCTCACTGTAGAGGTTTCAAATGGGGATATTTGGTTTTTTGACAGAAAGAGACTGGAGCCGAAAGAGTTGCTATGGCAACAGCACTAAGGGTGTCATTTTGTTTGTTTTCTATAACTAGCAAACAAGGATACATTGTATAATTTTACAAATTATCATGGCCAGCTGCATTATTATATTGAAAAAAAACTCTATGAGATCTACATACTGATGAAAGTTTGTGTAGATGTAGTTCATAATTTAATAAACAATCTACCTACATGTACACAGCTAGCTTGCAAATCAAATGGTGCCAAAGGTAGAAGGAACACCTTCACATTATTTTAAGCTAAGTGTAGCATGCATAAAACTACAGGCAAATGAAGAATAAACTCGTCAAACTTTTGAATCAGTTGCACAAATTATTGCATTTGTTGGATTTTAAATATTAATGTTCGAAATTCATAATAATGTTCACAATTCTTTTCAGGCCATTCAGTGATGGGAACAAAACGTGGTTAAAACTTGCTCAGAACGATGGAGAAGACAGTGATGAAGAGGTAGTAATTATGGTTTGGTTGTAACAATAGCAGCAGCAACAACAGCAGTTTTGTTAGTGTCTGGCTCCCCTATATCTTGACAGTGTAACAGAGCATAGGATTGGAGGCAGCCAGTTTTAAAAGCATTACTAACACCTGAGTTTTTAATTTGTTCTTAATTTTCTAACAAAAGAATAGACCAATTTTGATATAATATATAGATTTATCCAAGCCTAAGAGCGGATCTCCCGATTACAATAACTAATCATGACAAAAGAGAATTTGTGTTCTTGGATCAGAAACCCAAAAAATGATCAATTGTGAGCACGTAATTGTTCACCATGTGGTTTCGCTATTTTTTCTCCATTAAATTTTAACGAGCTGACGAGACGATTGTGCAAGGAATATGTTGGAAGAAAAGTCAAAAATGCACCAGGGGTCAATTTGCACCAAAATTTTGCCTTTGCTCAGACTCACTCCTTCTCCCCTAAAGTAATAACCTGGCTTGAGGCGGTGTTTCAATAAAAAAAAACAGTCCCTGGTCAGTGGTCAACTTCAAAAATACACGCGACCTCGATGAGCTCGAAACCTGAGCCTGTGATATGGTCATGTGATACTCATCAGCTAATAGTTTGTTTTGACAGCTGTCAATTAACCATAATGTGGATACCCAAAATCAAAGATACACCTATGGTAATAATAATTAATAATAATATAATAATAATAATAATAATAATATAATAATAAGGTAATGGTGCCAATCTTATTTTTCAAGCTATTACAATTCAGCCTAAAACGATAGTCCTCAGCACGAGGCTCTTGGGAATAAACCCCACAAACTCTGTAGTATTCCCAGGGTCTCGTACTGAGGTCTATTGTTTTAGGCTATATATCAAAATTGTTCTATTGTCATGATCAATCTATCAGTGGCATAGCATTATTTTAAGTCTCAAGAAATTGTGTTAAGCAGCATGCCCAACCGTGGTAGAAATTGCAGTATCAGCTGTTCAAATTTGAGATCATGGTCCTGAAAAATCAAGACAGGCAAACTAAACTGGAAACATCACTTCAAAGCTGTAGAAATATTATGGCACCATAGCTGCTTTGATCTATACAACAAAATTAATAGAATCCAATTTAGTGGTCAGTGTGCATTTGTAAATGCACAAATAGCATCAATGTACTATGAAAAAAAAGTGACCCACAAGGCAAATACATGTGTTTCATTATGTCACTGATGTTTTTACCAGAGTGCAATCAGATTAAACCACATGAATGACAAGCAAGGCAGGTTGGATTCTTGTGAGACCAAAAATTTGATAACCCACATGGCATTAAAAACACACATACTTTACCTTTCAATGAATCAATGAATAAATGAATGAATGAATGAACAAAATGATTGAAATTTCACTACTTACAACTACCAGGCATAATGTTTTGAAACCAATAGGTGGAGTAATTTTTGCACATAATTAGTAATACTAATAACAACAATAGATTTTTAGATTTAACACTTTTAAATAAGAGCGATACTACATTTTAAATGCATTTTTAAAAATAATAGGCATTTGATAAGCACCTGACTGCCAGTCATGAATTACAGCGATATTGTCTGTGCATCTGACTTCTGACTGATCACAGGCAAAGGACCTGCCATAACAGGACATATTTTTGGCCATTTGCCAAAGTTATGATAAATTTTAAGTTGATTTTTTTTCAGCGATACGATGAATTTGGCAGTGAGGGCTCTGATAATGCAGAAAATATTGACAACAGTGTTGACGACAGTGATGATGATGATGCCAATGATGAGGTACATGTATGGCATGATTTTAGAAGAATTTATGTGCTGCTTTCAACTAGTGGTACATAAAAAAACCACTTTGCTAGATAGTGTACCAGTTGGTTGTCTAGTACCCAAATCACTTGATGCTTTATGCCAAGTTATTGTTTAGAGTCATTAAGATTTGCTGCTTTTTTAGACTAGAGGTAAACTGTATAACTTGGCAGTGGAACCCAGTAAATACAGACACCAAAGGGCTCTCAGAATAAACATCATGGGCATATGTTTTTTCTATTCAAAGACTGAGCATACAATTTAAAAGAAACAGAACAATGTTTGATGCCTTTACTGTCAGTGACTTACAGCTGTATGTTCAAACATGCTTGATTAACTAGTCAACTGTCTTGTCAGTTAAAGTTCTCTTATCAGTTTGAAAACCGGCAATTAATTATTCACTTTAAAGTGTAGAAATGATCTATGGAAATCTTTGGTGCGCAGATACCCAGTGTCCATAAAGCAAGGTTGACTTTGTATGCATGTATGAATGTCTTATTTGGGTCACGGAACTGTCCATTGTCAGTGTTAACCACTGTCCACATCAAGAGGGTTGATATGAGAGAAAAATAAACAGTTGGTTATTTATTTCTGGAGTGAAATTTTCACATTTATTAATCGTAAAATCCACGCTTAATAATCCTCAAATGCATGCATTTTAGGATTAATAATCCTAAGTACCACCTTTTACAATTAATAAGTCAAATGTGTTTCATCTTACGAAAATTTCACTCCAGAAAATTAATAAAAGAAAACTCTAGAAATAAATAAACACCTGTTAATGATGTCTGAAGCTTTTTGTCAGAAGAAACAAAACTGTCTTTAAAAAGTTCTTATCTGTATTGAGTGCGTGTCTGCATACTGGGTTCGATTCAACTGTACATGAACTTTACTTTAGCTATAATTATCTGCACTTCAGTTTACTTTATTGTAAATTTTGCACTTTCAGGACAATGTGCATTTAACATTGTAGTTCACTCTGTATGTTATGAGAGCAAACAAAGCTGTACCTACATTTACACTCCCGTAATAAGTGGGTATCTGTATTAAGTGGGTGTGTACTTTATTTTAATCATCTCTACACTTTACTTTATTGTTAATAATGCACTGTCAGGACAATGTTAGCTTTAACATCTCTTTTCACTCTGTACATTATGAGGGCACTGTGAGTGCAGGTTGTATCTTCTTATTCTCCCCAGTCAGCCTGTACACATTCAGTCATGCTGACCAGGAAGTGATTAATGTGTCTCTTGTTTTGCTAATTTGCCATTATAGTGGTTGTAATGAAAAGGTGATATAATTATGTGAACTTACTCAAGCTGTTTGATCATTGCAGATGCTGCCTATTGAGAGAAAATCTGAAAAATTGGACAAGAAAAAGGCCAGAGACAAGTAAGTATAATTTACCACCCACACCACCGGGATATCCTTTCAAACATCCCCAGATAACAACATAACACCTTGACATGGAAGAAAGTGTTATGAAACATTACAAAACAACATGATAACGGAGCACCCTAACTAAAGGAACAGAACCGCATGCATGCATAGAAATAGAAAACCACAAAACTTTTTTTATGGTCAACATGGCTAGCGGCATGAATCATGGGTTTCCACCCTGCGACAATGACGTCGTGCAACATTGGCAGCCATTCTCCAGCTAATAGTTTGGCTGAGGCATGCAGCCTTAATTTACAGCATACATGTACAGCTTTGATAATGGACATCCATGTTATGGTCAATCGACACCTATCAAAAAGAGGTATCTGGTGACCAGTATCACGTGACCATATCGCAGGCTCAGGCTCAGAGCTCATCAAAGTCATGTGTTTTTTTTGAAGTTGACTGCTGCGATTGCCTAACTGTAAAACCTTGCACAATTTCAGGAGAATTTTCAAATATCACTCATAGTGTAAAGTTACATTCATGAACATGATTATCTACACAACAAACACACAATCTCATGTTCTAATTTATCATTTTAAGAATGGGCTTATTAGGTTTCTACCAATGACTGTTAATGCAGTTGAGTCTGTGGTCAAATATTCTTTTGTTAAAAAGGGCATGGAAGCGAGGCGAAAGGGTAAATACAAAGCAGAATTGACCCTATCACCTCATCTGTATGTCAAACCGCTGAAAACTGCAATAACAGCTATTTGGTATGAGCCAAACTGAATATTGGTATCACTTTCATCACGGCATGTTAATTTGAAGTTGTAATGTAAGACTGTCAATATAATTATTTTAGATGTTAAGCATCCAGAATGTGATATTTTTGATGTGAAGTTGAGTAGTAAAAGCCCTTAGCAAAAACGATTTAAGGTGGCTGGTACCAGTTTTCTTGTGCGGGGTGTAGATCACCATCGTGCGTCACGCGTGAGTAACACACATGATAGAGGTGCGAGATTTGAAACCCGAAAGACCAAAACAAATGAAGAAGCTAGTCATAAAAGGGGATAAGTGGCGATTTTGGTTGCTTATCTTTTTTCTTGCTCCAAATTAGCTGAATTTTTGCATGTGGTCTTCAATGTAATAGAAAAACGTGGTTCTGTATTTTTGTCGCTGGTTTTTGCTTTGTTTTCGAGTTAAAACGTAGGCAAAAAACTTGGCTTTTCCTAGCCATGTCTTTAGTAGTTTATTTGTTGAACAGTAAACAGGCAGACTGTTATAGTGTATGAAGTCAAAACCAAATCCTACAGCATATAGAGCGGAAATCTGGGAACGGATTGTTTACACTGGTTATTGTGACGTGAACACAACACGTGAATCGATTGAGCGTCAAACGAAATGCCATCAAACAAAAAAGAGATGTGCCACATTAGAGCTCTGTCAACTAATATCTTAAGCATTGTTTTAAAGTACCTTGTATGCCTACCTGGTGGTTGAGAGGCATCATAAAGCCTCGATAAACCCGTAAGTCATCAGCACGTTTTAAAGAATCAAAATGTGTTCTGAAACTTTGAAGGCAGCTGATATACCGTAATCGTGTTATCGGCATTCAAAGTCAGATCGAGCTAGGTAGCAAAGTCCAAGAGCAGTTCTTGCCCAAGAAAAATACCCTCTGGTGAGTTGTGGCCTATTTGCCAAGCGTTGCTAGCGTCAAAGTTTGGAAAGCGAGAACTGGTTTTAGACTTATAAAATTTGTCTTGTATTGACCGCCATGTTTTCCCGCGCACAAGGTGTAAAGACCCTTCCCGGCATGCATTGCGATTACGTTCTGCAGACGTTTCTCGAACTGGTAACTAGATTTAAAGATAATAATGGCCAGCAAGTGGCGATCGATTGTAACAGATCTGTGATCCAGTTTGCGTTGATTTTATTTCAAATCAGCATGATTTGTAGTGTTTTGAGCTTCTGGGATCAGGGGACATGCAGATATATGGAGACCCGTACATTGCGCAGAAGGGTTAATCTGTTAATCTGTCAGCCCTATTTATAGAGCGTTTTCATGTGGAGTCATCAAATTCTTAAATCCAAAACTAAACAGCCACCAAAGTTGTTATCCTCATCAGGCATAAGAGGTACCAGCGCATTTTGAACTTGGAAGTTATGGCGGTGTGTGACATAAAGCTACGATCGCGTTTGTCGAAAACTATGTTTTATCTCGTGATTTTTTAGCCATTGAAGACGTTGCTGTATTTGGAAAAGTGCTTATTGAAATGTTTATTTGTTTCATTTTATTTTTATTTACACCTTTTTTTGACCTGAAATCAGCATTTTTGAGCTTATACGTTGCGTGAAATTACCATTTTCAGGAGCCAAACATGGGCTCCTACCATTTTGCTGTTTTCTAAGTGAAACCAACATCCTTGCCGTCACGCGTTAACGTCAAATCAACATTTTAACCTATTTAGACTTGAAATCAACATTATTGAGCTTATGCGCTGCGTAAAATTGACATTTTGCTGGTTTCTAAGTGAAACCAACATCCTTGCCGTCACACGTCAACGTGAAATCAACATTTAAACCTTTTTTGACCTAAAATCAACATTTTTGAGCTTATACGTTGCGTGGAATTGACATTTTGCTGCTTTCTAAGAGAAATCAACCTCCTTGCCATCACGCGTTAACGTCAAATCAACATTTTAACCTATTTAGACCTGAAATCAACATCATTGAGCTTATGCGCTGCGTGAAATTGACATTTTGGTGGTTTCTAAGTGAAACCAACATCCTTGCCGTCAGGCGTTAATGCAAAATCAACATTTTAACCTATTTAGACCTGAAATCAACATCATTGAGCTTATGCGCTGCGTGAAATTGACATTTTGCTGTTTTCTAAGTGAAACCAACATCCTTGCCGTCACGCATTAACGTCAAATCAGCATTTTAACCTATTTAGACTTGAAATCAACATCATTGAGCTTATGCACTGTGTAAAATTGACATTTTGCTGGTTTCTAAGTGAAACCAACATCCTTGCCATCACGCATGAGCGTGAAATCAACATTTAAACCTTTTTTGACCTAAAATCAACATTTTTGAGCTTATACGTTGCGTGGAATTGACATTTTGCTGCTTTCTAAGAGAAATCAACCTCCTTGCCGTCACGCGTTAACGTCAAATCAACATTTTCACCTATTTAGACCTGAAATCAACATCATTGAGCTTATGCGCTGCGTGAAATTGACATTTTGGTGGTTTCTAAGTGAAACCAACATCCTTGTCGTCACGCGTTAACGCGAAATCAACATTTTAACCTATTTAGACCTGAAATCAACATCATTGAGCTTATGTGCTGCGTGAAATTGACATTTTGCTGTTTTCTAAGTGAAACCAACATCCTTGCCGTCACGCGTTAACGTCAAATCAGCATTTTAACCTATTTAGACTTGAAATCAACATCATTGAGCTTATGCGCTGCGTAAAATTGACATTTTGCTGGTTTCTAATTGAAACCAACATCCTTACCGTCACGCGTCAACGTGAAATCAACATTTAAACCTTTTTTGACCTAAAATCAACATTTTTGAGCTTATACGTTGCGTGGAATTGACATTTTGCTGCTTTCTAAGAGAAATCAACCTCCTTGCCGTCACGCGTTAACATCAAATCAACATTTTAACCTATTTAGACCTGAAATCAACATCATTAAGCTTATGCGTTGCGTGAAATTGACATTTTGGTGGTTTCTAAGTGAAATCAACCTCCTTGTCGTCTCGCGTTAACGTGAAATCAACATTTAAACCTTTTTTGACCTAAAATTAACATTTTTGAGCTTATACGTTGCGTGAAATTGACATTTTGCTGCTTTCTAAATGAGATCAAAGTCCCTGCGGTTGCGGCGGGCCGATCCTTTGTTATGATAAACTGAGGCGAGACTTCGACTTATAGCAAAGGCTTGGCTTGGTTATTATAACAAAGGATCGGCTCTGTTTATCATAACAAAGGCCGGCTTCGTTTCTTTGCAGCCTCGGCGGGTAAAGAGCATTAGGTATTTTAATCAAAAGTGAACTTTGTCGAAAACGCTCCAAATTTCGCATAGAATTTTGTTTAGGTATGTTTAGCAATGTCCCGTAGTTTTTCCACTAAACTTTGCTTCTTTTTCAGGATATTGCGTATGCAAAAAACCACTCGGTTTTCCTAGCAGTGTCTTTATAAAGCGAAGCAAAAACCAGCGGCAAAAATACAGGAACATGTTTTTCTATTACATTGAAGACCACATGCAAAAATTTAGCTAATTTGGGGCAAGAAAAAAGAAAAGCAACCAAAATCGTCACTTATCCCCTTTTATGACTAGCTTCTTCAAATATGGCAGTGCGTGGCTTTTTCGCGCAAGGTCACTTTTGTACTGTTGGAGACGAAATTCACTTATAAAGGAGGCTTTACCTGCTACAACAACTTAAGTCACTTCTGTGTATTTAAGAAAAATTGTTTTGGGAATTCAATGTATCCCAAATTTCAAAGGTAACTTGATTGATTGTGACAGCCACTGGGAGCGTATAAAGGACTTGCAAAACATAGCAAGTCTACCCAGAATTTGTGTAAAAATCCTACAGAGTAAGCCCAGGAGGTTGTCTTTAATGACAACTACAACTGTAAATGATGTTTTAGCAGCAAACAAAACAAAATGCCTGTTCGGAGCCTGCTCGCCCGTGTGGGCACACGAAGCAGTCAGCAGTAGTCAAAACAGCTCATGAGCAATTGCTGATCTTATAAAGTCTGGAGTTTTGAATGCGTGTTTACACGTGTGGGAATAACGGAACTCATCAAGGTTTTTACATGAAAACAAGCCTGGTGACCCCTGTTTTTAGTGTCTTAATATAACATTATTATTGAGAGGAAACGTCAGAAAAAAAAATGAAAAAATTCTACAGAAGGAAATTTGCGCTTTCTGCAAATTGTCATTTTTCCAAGTTTACAAGAAATTGGCTCCGGAAAATTATTTTAGAATTGTTGTGCATTTTCATTTTCAGATGCCAAAAGCTATTGATTAAAAAAAATCGGGGTCACCGCGTTAATTTTTTAGTTATTAGTTACATAAGCGAAAAATCAGGTCTGGAAAATCCTTTTGGAATGTTGCCATGGTAACTGTTGACGACAAAATAACAGCTGTTTTAGGTCAAGTATAAATTATATAATCCAAACCTTCAAAAATATTACGGTGGCCTTTGTCTGCCTTTTGGTTCTATTCTTACAAAGTTATGAGCCGTCAAAAACCTGAAAACTGGTATGAGCCACGTTAATTGTAGTTGAGATAGCTATGAAAACTACATTTGTAGTTAATACTTTTAACTCTCTCCATTGTGGAAGCAGCTACATTGTGTGTATCTATATATACCTGTCAATTTTGTATGGATGGCTATAGTAATTTTCATACATCTCTGTGTCACCATGTTTCTTTGTAATTAAAGTTCATGTCTGTGACATTTTTTTAATTATCAAAGCATTTTCACTAGTTTCAGAGTTGTTTCTGTGAATACCTTTACCAGCTACTCAGAGTAGCTGGCAGTTGTTGCAGTAGTCACATAGTCGCAGTTGTCACATAGCAGTTGTCACTTGTGAAAAGCTATTTGCTGAAGCAACTTTTAGAAATGTGCCACAGTGTTAATAGTTCATTGCACATGTAGACCAACACAGAAGTTTTCAAACGGAAAATAGTTATTAGGCAGTTTTTTTTTTACATTATAATGCAAGAACTCTATAATGGCTATGTATTTTCAGTCATGTGTTTTAAACCTGTTTGCTTCTATTGCTCTACGATTTACCTTATGACTCCATATGCACCATAAACTGTACATATGTATGTTTGTCAGGTCTTCATTTGTAATGCAGGTAAAGACGGTTGTGACTTAATCATTAGGCCATACATGCAATGTACACCGTAGATGAGAGCTGGTTTAAACAAGAGCATCAGGTTTCTTAGCTGACAATAAAAATGTAGCTGGAGCAACATAATTAAACTGAATAGAATGTAGGTATCCATGATAACTACTCTGAATTTGGCAGAAAAGTTGTGAAGCGTTAAAGTACATGTACAAAAATGAGCAGAGCACTTGACATTCCTGTGAAACATGATTGTCATACCCTTGTAGAATTTTACTGAAATCTCTTATGCAGTGAATGAGATACAAAAGGGTCACAGTTGGAAGCAGCCTTGTGCAACATTCGTTGAAAACGTGAATACCCTGTCTTACAATGTAAAACATGTTTTGGCATAATTATTCCTACTATCATTTCTTCAGTTACAATTAATTTTTAAAATATGCAAAATCTATGAAAGCTGGATATTATGATAAATCTCCTATGATCAAAGAAGCAGAATAAAGTCAAAATAAGTGAAACATGCACTTTCATTGACAGTATTCATGTTAACTTAGTAATAGATGACAAAATGCTTCTACATTTTGAGCTTGAGCCCTTCGGCAAAACGCTTGTGCTTGAAACATCAGTTGTGGAATGTCTTGGTATAAGACAACAACAATAACAACAACAACAACCATTTATTTGTACTCACAATTTATAAAATAATTACAATAAACATTAAATTAGTATAGAGTACTACCTGCCCAAAATAACCATAAGGGCTAAAAAGAATGGGCAGACATTAAGTTACATAGATTATCTATACAGTTGTCAGTCGGTAACACACTTACACACACAGACCAATAAAGTTTCCTTATTTGTTGCCAAGCATCAGTACTTACATCCTCATCCATACTGGTGTCTACATTCTGAAGTTGAAGTCTGAGACTGAAGACTGTAGACTTAGCTCTGAAGTCCCTCCTCAGCTTTTGCAGCTGAGGGATTTGCTTTTGTTTCACAAGTAACAAACGATGTTGGAAATATTCAACATCTTTCACATGTAAGTGGAATGGTGGCAACTTCCTTCCATGTTATTAACAGTCTACTAAGTGATGAAGCCATTAATGACCTTCATCAAGCTTCTTACATAAATGATCTAATCACAAGTATATTTCTTCCACCAGGGCTTTAGCAGAACAAGAACTAAAAATTAACATTGCTGAAACTGAAGTGTTTGTGCTTCCAAGTGGGCAGCAAATTCAGAAAGAAGGTATTATTATCCATATCTACATGTATTAACAGTTAGAAAACAATAGATACATAAATAAGGCATAATGGGCGATTCCAGAAAATATCCATACCCTACCACGTGCGGCGTGGACATTTTACACCCCCTTCCCTTGCCTTGGAAATTCCAAAATGCTCTACCCCCCATGCCCTCCAAATTCCAAAATCATTAACCCCTCCTCCCCTCTGGAATTTCTGATTTTTTTCAGACCTTTTGGAATTCCTGTTTGGCTGCCTAAAATTTTGACCAGACAGGAAACTTGCGCTTTTTACCCCCTCCAAGAAAATTCTACTCACAATTTTTGGTCAAGCAACAACAACAACAACAACAACAACAATCTTTATTTCGTGCCCAGAAAAATTTTACAAAAAAATAAATACATGCAATGTGAAGCAAACAAGCAACTCAAGTTAATGTTCAATAAAGTACACTGTAGCTTTCCCTTCTAAGTGTTATCTATCAGTTGCTTACCACCAAATAAAACAGTACTTTTTGTTTTCAGTTCATTAGCTTCGTATTTTCAGGAGAGTACATGTACATCATATTGATACTGGTGGAAGACAAAAGTAAAGTTTACAATGTGCTGGCGTCACCTGCCATATTAAAAATTGCGTTCATTGAGTAACTGCTGACCACCAGTAATGCAGCCTACAAATGTGTCAGGCATTCCATTTGGAAACGAGAGACTGGTGCGAGTTTTTCTCACGCAATAAGATCGTCAATTGACAATTTTAGATTGGAAAGAAACAGACTTGTTTTATATTTTATTAATCTATCGGCTAATTCATCAACTTTAAGGCCTCTTCGATGTGGAGCTGGCTGCTCAACCCATCTGCTCAATTTTCCGTGTGATCGCTAACACCTGCCTGATCGATCTTTATCCTGCTTCCGCGGTCGGTTTGTGCTTGATGATTTACAAACTGGAAAAGTTATCAGATCAGCAATTTGAAGCAAAGCTTTTGCCGTCTTCCCCCTCTGGAAATTCAGAGCTGAAGCCCCCCCCTCCTCATGCATTTGGAATTCCAAACTGCGTTACCCCCCCATGCCTTCAGAATGTCATTCCAAGAAACCTCCCTTCTTCCTCAGAATTCCAAGATGCTGCCTTTGGTATGGTATGGATATTTTCTGCAATCAGCCGATCAGTTTTATGAATTACCACAGAGAGACAAATCACCAGCATGCTGCAAAAATAGAAAAAAGAAAAAAAAAACCTGTATAACTATAGAGCCATGAGAACTTTTTACCAGGTCCTCAAAATTTTAGCAATCATGTCTGGTCATCCACAATTTTCATCTGGTATGTACAGGAGAATTAATTAGTATGTTGCTCTTTTCAAAATCTACAACTTGGCTAAAGAAGCGTAATAAGACGAGTTAACAGTTGTTTAATATGCATGCTTTGGTCACATTTTGAGTCACGCTATTTTATAAAAAAGATTTCACTGATTTCTTTGACTTGCAGCAGGGTAAATGAAAAATGGTCCAATTTTAAGAAAAGGCAATTATTTGATGTGAATTACAGAAAATTTGTAATAAACAAAGAAATAATACACTTTCAATGCTGGCTTTGGGAATGGGGACATATAGGCTCAGTGAAATGATGTTTATGGTTTATTGAAAAAATTGCTATTGATTAATCCTAAGCATGTGGCTTGGACTTGTCATTTCCATTCTTTTGCTCAGTTTATTGTTT
The DNA here is from genome assembly GCF_964199315.1 of Orbicella franksi. Taxonomy (NCBI): domain Eukaryota; kingdom Metazoa; phylum Cnidaria; class Anthozoa; order Scleractinia; family Merulinidae; genus Orbicella; species Orbicella franksi. The sequence continues at coordinate 17,916,728 of NC_138149.1, read as the reverse complement.
TATTCATAACAATTTCTTTTTTCCCAGCAAATGAGCACACAGATTTAACTTTGATTAATCAGAGAATCAGAGACAACATTCAGGCCCTCAACAACTTTAGTACTGCACGTGAAGCTGGCAGGTAACCAGAATATGTGTTTGATGATTAAGGATGTTTGTGCAAAAATCTCCTATTAATTATGTGGATTTTTGTCAAACTTACCTGTGTACTGTGGTCAGATGAGAGTTCCTTGTTTCAGAAATGCAAGAAAAAGTGGGGCCACTATCTTTGTTCCAGATACAAAGCATGTGGAAAATATGCTGATTCTGAAACTGAAGTTGGTGTAAGAACTATGCACTTGATGCATGATGTGGCCTGTAAATTGTGTGCACAGTAAGGATGCACATAAACAATTAGCATGAATGTGGGGGCATAGGATCAACAACTACACAGTGAAGTTGCAATATACCTTATCACTTTTCAATTTTGCAACTGGTAACATGTGAGCATACTTTCTTAGTGCTTCCAATTTTTGGCATAATATTAACCCATTGACTCCTGTGCCGGCCCCAACTGGCCGTGACGAGCCTAGGCCTTTCTTCCATTTCTGATGTCATCACCTTTGACCAAAATTGGCATCATCCATGCTCAACTTCTGCAGGAGGAAAAGATCTTTCCAATGATACCCAGGTCAGAATGATCGGCCCAATGGAGCCTGAGATATGCACAAAAATGATAAAAAAGTTGAGTGAAAAACTCTGAGCAAAATTCCCTGCCACTACACTACTCCTTGGCCAAAATCGACCGTCTCGATGATGCTTTCTCAAACTGGAAGCAAGCCCAGTAGAAGGTCAATCACTGCTGCAAAAAGAAAAGAAAAGGAGAAAAAAGAAAGGCAAAAAAAAAAAAATTGAAACGCCTAAAATTTTGATTTCTGTGCATGCCCGAGCAAAAATGTCGTAAAACGCAATGCTAGTGGAAATAAAGGCATGCTGTCATGTTGCAAATGCCTTTTTGAGTAGATTGGAGCTAATTTGGCCCCATATCCAGCCTGAAACTCTCCAAAATGTCCAAAAAATGCATTTTGGCAAAAAGCTCCAGGAGTCAATGTTTTAAGTTTGTTACCTTCCATTTAGAATTGGTCTTTAATCCTTTTCTGAACTTGTTTGATTCTGACAAGAACTATTGTAGTCTTGATGATGACAGCTGAAGTACACTCTCGTATCATTCAACAAGTTGTATCATTTTCAGCAACACTTTTACTACAGATCTTACACCTTAGTGCTTTTGTGCCATAGTGCCTTAGTGGTTTAACAGATGGTGGCCCCCTAAACCACCCAATAGTATACTCTGCACTATAATATCTGCGTTAACTTAATTTTGCAATTTGGGATGTTATTGAGGTAGTTCTGTGACAAAATGCTTGAACAAAATGGTGCAAATTGAATTCTGTTCATGAAGAAACAAGCTTTTTAACTGTTTGAGACATTCATTTGTTTATTTACCTACTGTACACGTTCCGTAATCTTGAACTCCTCATGTAATTTATAGCTTTAGTTGACTAGTTTTAAAAACAGATTGTATAACCTCATTTGGAATGCCATTCTATTTGAAAATTTTGTTTGTTTCTTTCAATTGCCTTCCTCTATTTGCACATTGGAGCTAAATCTTTGGAGTACCTTAAACTGCCACTTATAAGCCCTCCAGCTAATAAGCCCCTCTGGCTATAGGCCATTCTACCTGTAAACAAAATATCACTTGGGATTGTAAACCCCCTTGATATAACCCCCCTCTTGTTTAAAATGAAATGAATTCGATTTATTATGATGTTTTAAAGCTTAACATTATTAAAAACCAGTGTATGAAAAACATATTGATTTGTTGCTTTTTTGTTGGTCAATGTTGCAGATCACGACAGGAGTACCTGGATTTGCTTTTAAATGACCTTTGTAAATATTACAGTTATGGCAAATTCCTTATGGAGAAATTTATGGATCTTTTCCCATTGAATGAGGTATGGTTTAACTGATTCACTAAATATATAGTCTAGGTAATATGAGAAACCACAATCATGCAAAGAAGTGCAGCAGCAGCAGCAGCGCAGTAGTTTGATTATAAGAATTCAATTCTAGCCTCATATTTGTTGAAATGCCTTGCCATGTGGAACACCCAGTGTCACACACCACTGCAAAATGGGTTATTTATGCTATGGTACATTTGTACTGTATAATGGAACCCTGTTAATATGGACACTGACAGGCTATGAAAATTTGGCTGTATTAACAGGGTAGGGTCATATTTTATGTCTGGTCTAGTTTAAGGTGATGTCTTGACGGATACACATTTGTATCATAATCGTCATTTTAAACAACTTAATAGGCACCTGGAATGCAGATACGATTTTAAAAAATTAAAGCTCCAATCAGTGCATATAACATTAACCATGGAACGATGTCATTGACATGACATGTTACAGACACTTTGAACAAAAAAGAGTATTTCCTAATCATTGTTTCTCAATATTTGTTAATACGAATTTGGTTCCATTTGGCATGAAAATATGCTTGCACATTTGTCCTTGGACATTATCTGTTCCTCAAAGCTCATTGTCTGTTCGCTGTTTGTCTGTTCCACTGTGCTATGATTGTAGACACCAGTAATGATAAGAGGTTATTATTTGTAATCCTAGTGTTTTTTTTTAAGTTGCTTGAATTCCTGGAAGCAAACGAAGTTCAAAGGCCAGTAACTATTAGAACAAATACATTTAAGACGAGAAGAAGAGATCTTGCTCAGGTCAGTCACATTTAGCTCGTTTTACGGCTTTTAGTTATATCCCTAAAAGGTTGAATATACACCTTACTGAAGAAACGTCAACAAAGAGTTATAAACCATACAAGATATGATTCAGTGGTTTTCTGGGAAACTTGAGAACTAATACTAATTTGGAATCTTACACACCACGTAAAGCAGATTGTGAGGTCATGCTTAAACTCTGAAGACTAACATTTACAGGCTCTATGGCTGCATTACTACCGTGGTTATGATGTTGAAGAAAATGCAGGTTTGCTTGTAATGTCTGAGTAAAATGAGAATTATACTAGGGCCGCGAAGCGGCCTGAAGTTATAATTCAAATTATATGAACAGATGAAGTGAGAAATATGAGACAACAAATGGTAGGAATTTCCCGGTTAGTGCTTCAAACCACTTTTTAACGCCAACCGAAGGGTGACCCCCCCCCTAAAGAAACAATAAAAGGGGCCTGGGTATACCTGCAAGGCCCTGGGACCCAGATCTCGTGGTCCCATGATGCTTTGGTGGCTTTTTGACGCCGTGGAATAGACAGGCAAAAGAGAGACGCCATAGAAGAGAGGGAAGAAGGGTGGGAAGCTCATATATGTCTCACTTCATCTGTTCATATAATTTGAATTATAACTTCAGGCTGCTTTGCGGCCCTATTATAATTCTCATTCTCTTTCACAGACTCCGTTCGAAATATATGAGACAACAAATGGTCATTTTTAACGCTGCTACTAAAAGCAATAAAACAGCCGTGGTTCCACATAACATAACGTTTAGATTGTATATATATTATATATATAAATCAAAACTCAACGGGAGAATAGCTGAGTTTACAAGTACATCTCCTTTGAGGATAAGACCCCAGTAGCAAAGTCTGAAGTAAACAAGGGTTTATAGTAAAATGTTCTGAAAATTGAAGTAGAAGACCAGTTGGCCATTGACATGATAGTCGACAGCGGGACAAATGCATTGGCAGCTGCTGTCGTAGATGCACCACGCACAGAGTGAGCTTTAAAAATTTGACTGACTATTCCTGTTGCACTCATAAAGGTTCGTAGCTAACGCCCCAATGTTGTAGAAGTGACCGGTTTGTGGGGGCGTTTAAATGAAATAAACAACTCATTGGGTCGAATGTTCCTGGACGATTTTTGATATTGTCTAAAACAATCTACGGGACAGAGCTTCTTGCTTTGGTCAAAGTGGGCAAAAAAAAAAAAAACGCTTCCGCTGGTTTATCTGCGCTGCCAGTTTTTCTAGGGATGGTGAGTTTGAAAGACACCCCTTCTGGAAGGACGCTGCAATGTCTGAGAACCATGGAAGCCAAGGCGTAAAACCGTTCTGGACAGGAACAGGGTGACTAACTCCACTGACATAGCTTTAACTGATAGGGTGCTGTTTTTCCCCAAAGAAATCATGTATTTAAATTATAACATCAACGTTCCAGGTATGGGAATACCTGGGCTTTGGAGGACGTTTATTGAGAGCTCCTTTAAGGAACCTAGTAACGTAAGGATGCTGACCCGCTGAAAAAAACGTCTATCTCTGGATGAGTTGACGAAATAGCAGAACGAAGGGCGTTAAGTGATCGGTATGCTAAGCCTTCGTTAAAGAGTTCTGTTAAGAAAATTACAATGTCACTTGTAGATGACAAAAGAGGATCAATTTGCCGTCCAGTGATATGACGTGGTGGAGGTACGAGTAGCTGCGAGGAGTAGATAGGCAACGTTTGATGGAATGCCCTCAGCTTGGAAACGTTGGTAGAGATGTGAAACACGGCCAAGTGAAGGCGACGATACATTGGATGAACTCAATTCAGGTCGGTCGCGTCCGTTAAGAGGGCTGGACCGTTCGGTAGCAACACTGGCTGAGATATTAGTCTCAGTAGAACCGGCCACCAGGGCTGGGCTTGCCAAACTGGAGCAACGAGAATTAGATCCGTTTGGTCAGTTGTTACCTTCTTCAGGATTTTGGATATCAGATTGAACAGGGGGGAGGCATAGCCCCATAGAGGAGCCCAGTTTGTCGTAAAGGTGTCTGTGTGGATGGCTCCCAGGTTGGGTCTCCAACTGATTTAATCTGCAAGTTGGTTAGTTAGATGACTCGCAAGCAGATCTGTCTGACAATTCAGCAGAATAGGCTGAATAATTATTGGGACCAACTTCCACTCGCTCATGTCCTTGAATTTTCTGGACTCCTTGTCCGCTGAGACGTTGTCTCTTCCTGGGATGTGAAAAGCTATCACAAGGATGTCTCTTTCCTGACACCAATCCCACATCTCTAAGGCCACAGTCATAAGCTGTGGGATCCTGTACCTGCTTTGTCGTTGATGTAAGCGGTGGCGGTCGTGTTGTCTAGGTGGAGAGATACAGTTACGTGGGAATTACCTTTGAGAAAGGTTCTTCAGTAAAGCCAAAAAAGGACGCCTTTAGCTCTAGATAATTGATATTTGGAGAGACTCTTTTTGTGACCATCTGCCATTGGTCTGAAGGGATTGATGAACTGCACCCCAACCATTCTTGGATGCGTCAGTTGTGATCATATCCGGCGAAGGAAGGTGCACGGGACTGCCGTTTGCATTGAGGGTGTGTTTCAACCGCCATGCAAGTTCTACTCTGGCACTCGATGACAGGGCAATCAAAGTGTCGTAAGACTCCTGGTTCATTTGAAGGTCCTTTCTCAGATCTGACTTCAAGTGACGAAAGTGTAGTGGAGCTCGCCAAATGGCTGGTTTCGAGGACACTAACAGGCCTATTAAACTTGCTAGGTTTTGCAATTTGATACTTTGAGAAACGAGCAGACTGCGACAACAGTGTAGAATTTTGGCCTTTTCTGCCGGGAGTGATATCATCATGCACATTGGGTCAATTTGGAAACCCAGGAAGGTTATCCCTTGTGTTGGAATCAGTAATGATTTCTTGAGGTTTATTTTAAAACCTAGGGACTGAAAGAGAGTCCCTACCAGCTGAGTATTTTTCACAGCTTCCTCCATTGTTTTAGCCAAAAGAAGAAAGTCGTCCAGGTAAATAAGGACTGGAGTGGCCTTCCTCCTCAGGAATGCGGCAACAGGTTTTAGAACTTTCGTGAAAATTCTGCGGGCTGAACACAGGTCGAATGGAAGAGCTTTGAACTGGTGACATGTTCCCTACCAAAAGAAGTGAAGGAACTTCGGGAATACTCATGAACAGGCACAGAAAAATAAGCATCTTTTAAAAATATGTCATAAAATCTCTGGTAAAAGCAACGTTATTAAGCAACTGAGGTTTTCCATGTGGAAATGCTCGTTTACAATGGACTTGTTCAAAGAACGTAGGTCTATCAACAGACGCAAAGATCCTCCCTTTTTGAATACAAGAAACAGGGAGCTTTAAAAAACCGTGTCTGGCATGAGGGGTCTTATGTAGGGCCCCTTTTTGCAATAACTCATTCACTTCCTGTGGTATTAGTGCCTCCTGACCCGATGTTTGGATAAATTCTGGAGACTTTTGAAAAGGAGTTTTGAGGAAACTTATCTTGTAACCTGAAACAAATGAGAGAATCTGTGGGTCCGATGTATGGGTTCTCCAAGACACTGCACTCTGCGAGTCTGGCTGACGTCCCTTCTGGGGAGGGGGACGAAAAAGCCCGTTTTTGTGAACGAGGCCCTTGGTAAGTTGACTGAGATTTAGAAGGGTTTGAATACCCAGTGGATTGATACTTGTTAAACGTATCTCCTCGATGTCTGCTTTGAGACTGGGAACTATTACTACGTCTAGAGAAGGATTTCCCTGTAGTCTGTGCTAAATTTTTCGTGAGACCCCTTGACAACTTAGCCTGTTTTAAGGCCTAGGAAGGGAAATCATCCCCAAATAGCCATGATTTTGCATTAGGCAGAGGTGGTTCCGCAAGGTTTGTCCTTGAACGGTTTATGGCTGCGAGGACTCTCTGTCGTCTCAGGATAGACAGCTGAGCATTGGCTGAACCTAAAAGGCAAAGAGCTTGTTCAAAAGCTTCTTTAATTTCTTCATAAGATGGAGCTGAATCATTTTAAATATAATCATGAAGGCCACAAGGTGGGCCTGTGGCAATTAAGAAAGCACACTGAACATGAAACATTTCCGTATCCCTTTCTTATACAAACTTTTTCATTTTAAATTGTTGATCGAGTTTTGGAGCAGAGAGTGCATCCACTTCAGGAGTTTCTCAGTCATCCAAAATAACAAGAGATTGCTGGTAAGATAAAAGATATTTTCTCCGAAAATTTGTATCCGGAAACTTGGAGAAAGAAGCTGATGGTTTCCAGGAGGTAGACTTGGCAACTGGGTCGAACAGCCCATGATCATCACTAGATTTCGTTGAGTTTTCAGCTTCGTCAGATGTCTTACTAGACTCTGTTGGTGCCTTAGTAGGCGCTACGGGTGCCTGAATAGGCTCTACGCGTGCCCCAACGGGCGACGTAGCAGTCTTAAAAGACGCTTCGGTCGCCAAACATTCGCTAATCTCCAAGCCTGACGTTCCATCAGCCATAATCGACAAAGCATCATCATCAGTATCTGTAATAGTTTCTGGCTGATTTGCTCGCGACTCAAACAAGTCTATTCAGTTGAAAAGACGTTCAATCGACTGAAGAATCTTCTGAAGGGAATCGTTTTCGTCCTTGCGCCATTTCGGCGGGAACCCTTCAAGATGTACGTCAGGCGACGAAACAGAGTTTTGGTGGGAAGATGGCGACCGAGAGCGAGACCTTTTACGCGACTCGTGTCTTCTATGGGACATGTTCAGCGATTTTAAATATCTTGAAAAGCGACAAATATCACCTAAAAGAAACCTACTGTGTAAAAACACAGAGGTAGAGCCTAAAAAAGGTTAGAATTTGTAAAAAAGCAGGGCAAAAGCAAAACACTTACCGAATGGTTTGAAGCACTAGGAAAAAAGCCACCGAAGCATCATGGCACCACGAGATCTGGGTCCCAGGGCCTTGCGGATATACCCAGGCCCCTTTTATTGTTTCTTTAGGGGGGGGGGGGGGGGGGCCTTCTGTTGGCAACCGGGAATTTCCTACCATTTGTTGTCTCATATATTTCAAAGGGAGTCTGTGAAAATATAATACGTAAGCACGTCAAATGATGGCTATGACAACCAGAGTTGCTTTTCACTAAATGAACAGTCAGTTGCAGGCTGGGTCTGTTCTTTATGGTTTGTCTTTAGTAGCTGTTGTATACTCGAGCATATCTCAATGCTTTTAGCATTCAAATTTTCTTTGGTTTTCTAACTTAGCTACCTTAAGGAAGGTTTTGGCAGTTTCCATGGTTCTCTAAATCACCACTTCAGGCAGCTGACCTGTGATTATGCAACGAGGAAACAATCTTGAACATTAATGATCATGCAAATGCTTTCTCAGTCTTCCCATAATTCTATAAAGTCCTATTGCTTCTGTTTTCTACGTTTCTTCAGACGATGTATTTTCAATCAGGTGTATAAACCAGGCTGCAATACATTAGGTTGTCCTTTTCAGTAACTTGTTACAAGAGGGTATTTCAACAGGTACTTTGGGAGGGTAGAACCCTACGGAACACATACAGCTGTAGTTGTTACTGTGTTTTTTAATAACACACAAACTCTGTTTAATCAACGTTTTTGTGTTTCACTGCCATCAATCATAGCAGCCCTCTCATTAACAGAAGTTTACTTCAGTGGGTTGAAAAAACCACTTCTGTGGGTTGTGATTGGTAGATTTCCAACCATTTTGTTTGTTTCTTTTCTTTAACGTTCTTTGGTTGTTATCGTAATTGCTTGACACCAGCAAAAACAGGGTCTTTAGTTAGGATTTAACCTTTAGTTTAATATTTAGGATGTAAACTTCAGAGTTTGCATTTTATTGAATGATGCAGTCATTTTGATGTGTACATGACCATTCAGTTTTTTTTTTCGAGAAAATTGCGCAGATTATGCCAGCCAGTAGCACAGATCATGGTAAAATAAGTGGATCTAATTTGACAGTAGTGAATGTTATAAATGAATGACGGGGGAATTAATTCAGTTTAAAGTAAGGCCAGAGTGGTGAAGACTTGTCTTTTAAGCACTGAGAACTGAACTGATTCAGGATAGTTAATTATTTAACAGGATGTGCCATTTTTTTGGCTTTGGAGATGCCAAAAACTGAACTGAAAAAGCTTGTGTAGGTTCATGTAATTATAGTTGTGCAAACATGATGACCCATGACCCTTTACATAGTTACCTAAAACTCATTGCATGTATATTTTTCTGCAATGTTCCAGTACTTATCCAAATTAGCTTTACATCGTTCTAAAAATGCTGAATGCTAAGTTCCTTCATTTTCAAAGCTCCTCAGTCATAAGACGTTTTTGGCGTTTCCTTTCGGCAGGGGTTTCAATAATGTTTTCAGCAGGAAGGTAACTGGTTTTCACAGGCGGATGAAACATTTTGAACTGAACTTCTTTATATAAGAGAAACGTTCCCCTAGATGGTTAAACCAGGTGGCTGGCCCTTAATGAAACCCCTGCTTTCAGTTTCTGGTATGTGAAGTATAAGTAAATGTACCCAACGTACAGATTGTTTTCCTTTTCAATATTGTTGCAGGCCCTTATTAACCGTGGAGTAAATTTAGATCCTATTGGTAAATGGTCAAAAGTTGGACTGGTTGTCTATGACTCATCCGTTCCAATTGGTAAGTAATGAGAGTACAATACTAACCAGAAGTGGGATTTGTCGTGGACAGTGCACTGTATGTTGTGTTGAGCAGTCCAGGGTAGTATGCAAACTTCGATGCAGAGGAGTGTTTTGCTTGGATGATTAGGTTGTGTTTGTTGGCATCTCCAACACACTAAAACGTGCCTGTCTGTAAATATCAAACACATATTGCAACAGTGGAAAGTACGCTATGCCACGTCAGTAACGTTATTGGGGGAGTGAGCAACGGAGGGAAAAAGTGCTTGATCATGATAGTACTACCATGCACTCACTTGTTACAACTCTTAAATCAACAAAATAAAACTGTTATTTACTTAAGTGTGTTCATCCTTTTGAAGTCTGGTAAAATTTATCAAATTGGTCAGGCAGGTTGGGTCATCAGATGCATTGGAGGGGGTACAAGTCATTAAAATATACAAACAGAAACAGTATCAGTAGCCCTAACTGATGGGATACATGTATCTTTTGTGTTATTACGGCATACGCAACCAAGAAGTGTCAGCTCTCTGTTTTATCTGTTTGACGAGGAACATACTGGGCCATCGATGCTTAATTTAAAGGATTTACTCAAAGGTGCCAAGTTATTAGCATGAACAAATTTGCATATTAAGTATATGTATGCACGTAACCTACTTACCTATTTACCTACGTAACTTATATAATAACTGACGTGGATACTTATTTACTCACCAGGAGCCACCCCAGAATACCTTGCAGGGCACTACATGTTGCAAGGGGCTTCTTCCATGCTCCCGGTCATGGCTTTGGCTCCACAGGAAAATGAGCGTATTTTGGACATGTGTGCAGCCCCAGGTGGAAAAACAACATACATAGGTAAAATAATTCTAAATGACCATATCACAGATAATTACTGCTAGCCGTTGGTGTCACTCATTAACATAAGCCATTCACGAGTGAAATGCATGTATATTGCAATAGTCAAATAATAATATTTCCAGCATAACTGATTGATGAATTTGTGAATCAAACAGTGCTTTTTGAAAAATACTTTGAGAGCATTAAGAAGACTATACAGATCAACTGAAGTGCTCTCATAAATTTTGTGCTGCATCGACTTTGTCATGTTCATGTTCTTCTGATTGCAGTATTCCAAAGGAGTGTGCTAGACAGATTCCTTATGTACATGCTGTTTGTTTGTTCTTTTTTTACCTCCACGAGATTGTTTCATTCATTCCATGGTTTAACCATTGTTCACATATGTCATCCCCACCATCAAGTAGCCTTCATTTTTTTTCAGGCTTACGAAAGTAATCGTTTAAATTGCTTGCAAATTTTACCCTTTGTTCAGTTCAACTATAATTTACCTATGTATCTTTCACATATCCAGTAATGAGTATGTTATATGAGACTTAAATTATTTGAAAAATTTAAAAGTTAAGCTCACTTACGTTTTACGGATATCATGTTAGTTTGATTAAGACAAAAACCATAGTGTACACTTGGTTTGTCAAGAACATTTTACACACTCTTAGGATTTACAATACAAGACAGGACATGTCACTTTATATTCAGTTTTGCTGTCGATTGTTTCTTGGTCATGTTGAGACTATAATCGAATGTTAAAACTGAACAAACACATGAAAAACTGGCTGGAGAAAATATTTTTGACCACCCCTTTCATAAGTGTTCAATGTAAAATTTCAAAAGAAAATAAGAAATAGAAAACTGTTAAGGAAGAAGAATGCAAAAAAGTGTCATTTTATGAAAAATTCAGAAGGTGACACTTTTTTTTGTTTTACATATTTCCACGTTATCAGTTTTATTTGTAATTTCTTTTGAACTTTTATATCCATTTTAAGAGTCACACATCTACCGGGAGAACAATTTATTTCTTATTGTTCATTCTAAACATTTATACGTGTATAATATGAACATGTTGTTTGAAATATTATGAATTCTTGTTCAAATGTTGTTTTGTATGGTTTCTTAAAAACCAACTGCTGCATACGATTGTTTGTTTGTTCAATTTTCGAGTTGGCTTAAAGAGCCTTCAATTATTTATGTCATTCTGGAGGTTTCTGACCAAATGTTCTCACTATTGTATCAATCTGAACTGTCAACTGCCTCTACTTAACGTACTTAATGTGTTAAATTTATATGAAAATTTGTTGATGGCCCCTAACATTCACCAGGTAGTGTTATCCATATAAACAAATAACACAGCATTAAATTCACATATGCATAACAGTCTTTCTATGCCTAATAATGGAAACGTTTATTAGTGAAAACATTTGGGATAAGGCATAGAGTGAACTTAAGAAAAGCAAGGGGAAATGGTCAAACTTGTTGAACCTTCAGATTAGACTCGGGAGAAGGATGAGATTTGCATGAGCAAGGGACATCAAGGATCCTTTTCATGGGATATTTATGAGGCGATTGCTTTAATAGCATGCGTTTATCTGCTGTGGCAAGTGGCTATAATGTGGTTGAACAAAAGAACTTACTTGTGATATCTTTGATATTTCCTCCAGAGAGGAATATAATGTTGCTGTGTAGGCACTGACAAACAAGTGTTTGTAGATACATGTATACACATACAGCTGAAGAAAACATCAGTGCCAGAATAAACGACTAGTGAAATTAGGTCTTAAGCCAAAAGGCTTGAAAACCTGACTGGCAAGAAATTTACTTTACTTGGAATGGTTTCTCTTTTTAATATAACACTGGTGGCGGCCATAGATTTCGCACGTGAGCACGAAGCAGTGAGGGCAATAAAGTTAAAGGGTTTTTTCGTGGAGTTGCATGAGTGCATGCTCTCCCCATTTTAAATTAGCCAGTCAAACCCGTATTAAGCGGCCACCCTCGGGAAAAAGGGGGTTCGTCCGGAATTAGCACCAAACTTAGTTAAAATGTCAATTTAGTCAATTACAAACAAGCCTGGGGGCTTGTGACTACTTCATCAGGTTATCTATCGACCAAAGTGTGGCCGTGGCCGCTTTATAGAGGTGGTCGGTTTACAGGGGTTTTATCTACAGTATTTTACTGACAATAATTTCGGGACTTTGATATCTGGCTGCTTAGTAGGTGGCTGCTTAATAGGGTTTGGACTGAAGCATGCAACAGTTAGACCAGGCTGCTACAAGCAAAAAATCCAAAAAAGCTTTGTTAAAAAGAAAATTTAAACGTGATGTCTTGGGAGTTAGGCGTAAAAGCAATTATCCCACTTCTTGAGCTTATTTGAACTTGGGAGTGAAGTCTTGAAGAAGAAATATGCTCAGATCTTACTGAGAGCATTATGTAAATAAATAAAGGAGAATATATGTGAAGATAATGTTTTTGTTTGTGTAAAGCACATTGAGAATGCTTTCTTGATTAAAAGATTTGAATGATACATTCCTTGCAGCTTCACTCCTAAAGAACACTGGACTTGTGGTTGCAAACGATGCTAAAAAGGACAGAACAAAAGCCTTGGTAGCTAATATTCACAGATTAGGTGGGTTTTGTGTCAGTGTATTAATAATTTACATTGGTACAATATGTAATGCCTTTGTCTACTTCACTTGTACGGCCATGGAGATGGAGGGAGTGAAAATTCGCAGAGATTTTAAATGCATAACAAGTTACATTGGCTGATTATGCTGTGCGGTTGGGGGTTAACTTGCATAAATTCCATACGTTGTGTGAGATTTTATCACACAAAAAGCTCCACACTTGCACAACATGTCCAACATGTCTGATGTACCAGTCAATCATGTGTGGCATTTATTGCCACTTGTTGTTAACTAGTTTTCTTACCATTTTTTGTGCGAACAAATTTATCATATCTTATCATTTATTTCTTTCTGCAGGAATAAGTAACACTCTGGTGTGTAATTATGATGGCAGAGCATTTCCAAAGGTGCAATTTTTAATTGTAGATTTGTAAAATATTTAGTGGATTTTGTTATTATAATTTCGGAGGGCCACGTGTTTGTTAGTTTTTATTTGCTATTGAGTGCCACCCTCGTTAAATAAAGTCTCTACTACCACTAAAACTTCTGTTAAACTTCTTTTGAATGCGTTTGCCATCTGGGCAGGTGTCGTTTAGTATGCACTGACCTAAATTAGATGTTACACATGCCATTCTTCGAATAAACCAAAACCTGAGGAGAATTTATCTCCAGTATTGAACTTACTACAAATGTTATGCATTTAAGTCAACGATCTTTCGGCACTTTGTTTTGGTATGTTGTATTATTTGTAGTCTGTAAGTTTGTAGCCTTCCCCCCGCTCCACCACCGCCCCCAACCCACCCCATGAATTTATTTGTTGTCCATTCCTTATGGTTAAAAATCTGACATTTTGATGGCAGGTGATGGCAGGGTTTGATCGTGTTCTTCTTGATGCTCCGTGCAGTGGAACAGGAGTTATATCAAAGGACCAGTCGGTCAAAATCAACAAGGTATTAGAGACTGTAATGTGACATGCTCATGGCCCTGGTTTTGTTTGGCTGCCTGCTTGTCTTTCTGGTTTTGTAACGGGTCAATTGGCAGGTTATTGGGTGATTAATACGTCAGTCATAGAGCATATCATACATTGAATTAAAGTGCCCATGAACAACTCAACAGAAAAAGAACCTTCTGTTTGCCTAACTGAGTCATTTCTTTTAAACAATGGGACAAGCATTATTGTCAAACAGTGGTGTTGTGTCACCAATCAAGGGCCCACAAACTTCCTCCATTTGATCCCTTGCAGCTTCTTAGGAAAGGGTAAAAGAATTCGCAACTTATTGGAGTTTAAAATGGAATAATCCTTCAGAATACTTGACCATCCAACAAGAGGCCAGGCCATTTAGGTCTTACTCGCGACGACTACCTTTTTGCATTGTTTAGGACTTGTCCATTGTTGTCAAATTTTGTTTGTTTATGAGGATAATTGTTCACCTGCCATTAAGTCTAAATTCAATAACTTCTGTAATAATATACAAGTAGCAATTTCTGCTCTCTGATTGGCTAAGAACACATCAATTTATCCAAACGTGTGCATAAAGCATAAAGCATCATAAACCTAAAATGCATGGATTAATTTTACTTTTTGACAGATCAGAGGTTTGCCAATTTCTTATTACTGAAATGTCTGATATGTTGACGTGTTATTGTATCTCGAACAGCCATTTTTTTGTACGAAGGGAGAAAACGTAGTTGCAGTGAGTTAAGACAGCATTTTGTCTTTTTACAGACAGAAAAGGATATTCAGCGATGCTCCCATATTCAAAAAGAACTCCTTTTGTCTGCTATTGATGCTGCAGATGCCAGATCATCCACTGGTGGATACATTGTATATTCCACCTGCTCTGTTTTGGTATGTATTCCCAGCATTTGTGTACCTTAGTAACAGACATCCTTAATTACCGCATTTCTTATTCTCCACTGACAAAGGTCTTTGATCACCTTGGAAAACCTTTGTATAGGTATAATGGATTTTCATTGAAATTATGGAAGGTAGAAGGAGATGTTTACTACTTTAAAGGGACACAGTCAGCTGATGCACATGCGCATTACATACCATTTCATAGCTAATTTGCATATTACAGAGATGCGATCGATACTGTTTTCAACCAAATGTGATATAATAATATTATAGGATGTGCAAAAGCACACTCAAAAACAAGTTTTTTAGTAAAACAATTGAAAATCAAGCAAAACACTGCGAAGATTTAAGGGATTTCTAGATTTACTCAACGTGTATCTTTGATTTTAGGTTGAGGTGATCTCTGTTCAAAGTGAGAAAACTAGTGTCCAGGTCAGCGTGGTCCCAAAGCTGACTGTGTCCATTTAAAAATTAACGATAAATTGGCCTGCTCTCTGCCAATCACAATAAAGAAATTTTCTCAGTCGTATAGTAAAACATATTAAAAACTCCAACAAAGGTCATTTCACAGTATGGATCGCATCTCTGTGATATGCAAATTAGCTATGAAATGGTATCTGATGCGCATGTGCACCAGCTGACTGTGTCTCTTTAAGCAGTATATTAGAAAAAATGCCTTCACGTGGTCAGTCAGTCAGTCTGTCAGTTAGTCTTTGAGACGGACGCATCTTTCAAGTTCTGACTGGTGTATGGCTGGTTCGATCAGTCAGTCAATCAGTCGGTCGGTCAGTCGGTCAATCAATCGGTCAGTTGATTGGTCAGTCAGTTGGTCAGCTGTTTGGTCGGTGGTTTGGTTGGTTGGTCAGTGGGTCAGTGGGTCGGTCAGTCAGGCGTTTGTGTGGTTGGTCAATACTAATCAATATAATCAACTTGTCAACTCTAACTTGTTTTACCATGGACTGTGTATTATAGGTGGAAGAAAATGAGTGTGTAATAGACTATGCCCTCAGCAAAAGACACGTAAAATTAGTGTCAACCGGACTTGACTTTGGCCAAGAAGGATTCTCCAAGTAAGATTAATGTTTCATTACCAATAATTGTTAAAAAATGCCCCATTATTGACCTAGCGCAATAATGGGTTTTATGTCAGGGCGGGGCCTTGTCTTATCTTATTTTGGAGGACAGGCGGTAGAGGTTGAGTCGAGATTAAAAATTTTCTGATTACTCACCACACATCCAGCAGGATATAAATTGGTGATCTCGGTTTTCTCTCGCCCCTTTTTCTGCCAATGCCGATCGGGTTAGCAGCTTGTAACCGAACGAATTCATTTCATCGGCCCTCCTCCGGCCTCTGATCTCCTCCTCTGCCCTTAGTGCTCCCATTTTTCTCTGGCATTTTTGCTATTTTTCGCCCCAACTTAATTCGCTGAATCAAGTAACTAACATTTTTTCGATAAGCATTGTGCATCTATTTTTATATGTAATTGGTTGGAAATAAACGCCACTTGAGTGGCCAAATTTATTCCAGCACAGTCTCTGTAATTCAATGAATCCTACCCGCGCGCACGAACGCAATTATAGTAAGATAGCGTTAACGGCTTTTTGAGGCACCGCCCTTGGCATAAATATATTTTATTTCCCCCAAGCTTATGAATATTACCCTGCAGGCAGGCTCACTAATCAGAGCCTTCTCGCAGGCTAAATGATTAAGCAATTGGTGTCGTTTTAGACCTTTAAAAAACATTTGATACCGTTGACCACAACGTTCTTTTCGATAATCTGGAACATAGAATTTGCAGATTAGTGATAGACTTGGTGCAAGCTAGTCAGGCTTATTCATATGCGTACACACTGCTGCAAGCGACTTCTATGAAAGATTATCAAGGGCTAAGTGTTGCTCTGCGTATCAAACTTTTTCTTTTATCGGATGGTCGCTGTAAACCATGTAACTCAGCTCAAGAGCCTTGCTTTTGCATTTTTGTTAAAGTGCAACTAACCCCCCCCCCCCCGCCCAATTTTTTTTTTTCGCTTCTGTAAATCTCCTTGTTTTTCTTTTCACCACTGCGAAAAAATTATCTTTGCAGCTGTTTTCGTTAATTTTCTTTGAATTTTCAAAAGTCTTGAGGTTGGCCTTTTCGAGGCCACGACCGAGCAATAGCGAAAAATGGGGCAAGTTGGCCTGTGACGTCATCGAAGGACTAACAATGTTTTCCTTCTGAGAAGAACATATGTGAACATGCGATAACGTGATTCAAAATCGTTGCAGAATGCGACGTAGATGTGTTGTTGGAGGGAGTAGCAGTACAGCAAGCGTAGGAGAGAGCTATCCTCTTCCTTCAATACCTTTATCTCGATGGCACTCTTCCAGAAGCGAGAAAAAGACGAAAGAAGTGTGCTGACTTGTGCGAAGTCAGACCGAAAGAGGGAGCCATCGAGCAGTTCTTCGATCTCGGGTTCGCCGCTGCTGTAAAAACCTAGAGATTTTCATGGCCTGTATATTCTTCTCTAGCTTCTAGTGCAAAGCTCGACATCGTCAAGGTAGATAAGACACGAATTTGGGATAAGCTGGGAGCCATCTGACTATTCTTTGAAACGAACCGCAGAGTCCCAGACCAAAATAAAGGAAACTTAGGTGAGGTAATTGTACGACAAATTAATCGCATCACGTTTTTTGCCCTCGAAATAGAGAGTTTTCTAAACGAATAATCAAGGACAAGTACTTCTTACGACGAGGCGATTGTAGTGAGGCTTCGAACTGCTGAACTAGCTATGTATTTCATATACAACTACACGCAAGCTACTCGCACGAAGTGGAGAATGGGGCTGAGTTTCTCAAAGGCCCTTCTGCATACACAATTGTTTTGTTCTTTGAGCAACGAAATATATCTCAGTTACAAACTTAAAACGAATCAAGCATTGATAAGTATATAAGGAAAGTAAAACAAACCATTTAGATACGACTTTGCGGACGGAGATTGTAGCGCCGAATTAAGGGAATGTGATTGTTTTCGACCGAAACGCAACACTCAGGCTATTAGCGTACGTAAAAAATACGTTTGAAACAAAAGATCAGTGAAGGAGGAATGTACTCATTTAACTGACACCATACTGAACCTGTTGTCAAGATCTTGTCGAACGATTTGTAATTACTAGTACGAGAAATGCAGATTTCTGTAACTCGCAATGTTGATGTTCGTACACACAAATTTAGTAATTGACTTTGTATACATACGGTTGGTCGGAAATAACGAAGCGAAAAGAAAAATTTTTCCGCGAATTTTCCGTGTTCATTGACATTTTTATAACTCTTCAGTAGCTGTAAGTTAACTCTTCAGCTATTGTTTTAACCTTTATAAGCCAAATGCGCCGGCAAATTGTCGATCGTGCAGGTCTCGACTGGCGACTTCGAAATCGAAAAAAATATTTATCATAGTCGTGCTAATCGTAGCTAGACTCCGAATTGTATTGCTAGATGATACAGTTCTTTCATTTTAAGTCCCCCACTTTTAAAGTCTTTTCCATTTTTGAGTAAATATGAAGCACAAATACCCCAAATATGTTTTGACAGCGTTCGAAACCCAGTCAAACGTCTCTTGAGTGTTTTCAGCAATGTCCTTCGATGACGTCACCAGAAGCCCAACCCTGATTATGCTCGGTGGTGGCGGCAGAAATTACAACTTTAAACGCCTGTAGAAATGCGGGGATTTTATCAATCGAGTGTGTGGGAAAACTAGATTTCATTAAAGGAAAAAAATATAGGGGCTTTGTTGCACTTTAAGGCCTTACTCTTTCGCTCCGACTGCAAGACGGTTGTCCTGAAAGGATTAACGGTGGCGAAGGAACTAGATGAAGATGTTCTGTGATGTTACAGGGTGATGTTACACACTGTTATGTTCCCAAACCTGCTCCCAAGTAAAACCTTAGCGCGCGCGGACTATTAGTTCAGTAAGTAGTTTATTATGATCAAATTAGAAAATTATGTTGAAAGGTTATCCTTTTTGGCTCTGAGAAGACTGTATGATGTTTGGGTCGATTTTCAAACATTTGCATTCCTGATTTATTGCATTCAAGTTACGTTCGATTTTGTGGTATAACGGTGCTGTTATTCGCTGTGATAAAGGTATAGTCGTTTTGCTGTTAGTTGTGCTATTGATTTTTCTGTTGTCTTTTTCTAGGTTTAGGGGAAAGCATTTTCATCCTTCTTTGAAGCTAACCAAGAGATTTTTCTCACATACTCACAATATGGATGGATTTTTTGTTGCTAAGTTTAAAAAATACTCCAACAAAAAATTCTCCCTTAAAGGTAGGAACGATTTGTGTTAAGTGTAAGATAGCCAATCCGCCATGTAGTGGTTACTCCCAAAGTAATCCTTCTAAAGTTATTTTTAAATCTCCTCGCATTTCGGAAATCCTATGAGGGTCTAGAATTAGCCAATGGTATAACGTGGACAGCCGAAGCCACTCACTTGGTAACATTGCCCGCAGAAGAACTGTGTCCAAATAACTTGATAGGGATTACCTTGGGAATAGGTCCTATAATCGTTTACCCTTCAACCTCTCTTGTTTGGACTGCATGTAAAGATCTTGCAATTTTAGTACTTGTGCGAAATTTTGACAACCCTTCAAAAAGTGCCAAAATCGTGACTTACTGTACCCTTAGCATGTTTCAATTGGCCAATACTGGTACTGTAGAATTATTAGGCGCGGTCTACCTGCTGTAGATACTGTAAATACACATATTAAATATAGGGAAACCGTGGATGTGAAGGTTACTGGGATTGTGTAATAGTGTGTACATGTGTAGGCTTTTATTGAGAGAAAACGTGGAGAACGAAGGAGTAGTTGTATTGTTCCAAAATAATCTCATGACCTATGGTGGTGATCAAATCGGTTGATCAAATAATGGGCTTGAATCCCGTCGATGGGTTCAAAACGACATGTCTGAGACACACGTCTATTGTATCATCCCTTTACCCATGAAACAGAGATCGTAGCCAATAGAGATTAAGAAAACACGAACACGACCTCCTCCCAAATAATAGAACTTTTTCACCTGACGTCTCGGCGGCCACGTTGCTGTTCCCAAATAGCGTAATTTCTCTCCCTCGGGAACCGAGTTACCTGTTGTTTGGGAAGACCGATAATACAAGCGCCGTAAAAATGCTGTATAATCTTGGAAGTAAGAAGACTAGAAACTGTTGTCAAGGAAGTAAATATCCACGACCAGTCGACGAAAGCAACTGCACATAAAGCAACTGCAAACCCAATGGAAGTCAATTCTACATCGAACACCAGCCCATTACCATGGAGTCAGTAGAATCCACGACACTGTGAAATGTCTTCGATTTCTCAGCAAGAGTCCATGGTTAAACCAGCACCTAGAGATAGAACCTGCAGTAGGATGGGCTTGTGAGAAATAGCTGAATTGCATACATGTACATGATCATCACAGTTATATACGCAACTTAAGCAGCTGTGAAATTAAAGCCCGAAAAAAATTTCATGCTTGAACGGGATTCGAACCCAAGACCTCTGCGATACCGGTGTAGTGCCCTACCAGTTCTTGATTCTTGATAGCTCAGTTGGTAGAGCACTGCACCTGTATCGCATAGGTCATGGATTTGAATCCCGTTCAAGCCTGAAATTTTTGTGCAATGATCAACTAGACGCTCTAAGAGCTGTTTACTCGGGCTTCGTACCGCAATATCAAATCGTATTTAAAGCTTATTGAACACAATAAAAACAAGTAAAAGAATCAGGATACTTAACACAAGAGTTACGCGAAGATATTTTACTATTCTAGTTGCTTCATCTTCGAAGTTCTGCTTATGAAGATTCTTGTTTTTTTCAACATTTGAAGTGTTCGTCTCAGCATCAGATTGTTTGTTTTTAAGTCAGTAGTCATAGTTTTTTTGTGAGTGTTTTCGTAGTTTGAACTTGTACATGGCTCATTTGTTATTTCGTGAGAACGGGCAGGCTTTCAAGCAATATAATTCGTGGACCAACCCGTTCCGAAAACGATCGACATCTTTGTATGTGCGAAAAGCGTAATTCTTTCCAAAACGTTCTTCACAAAACACAGCATTCTGTATATTACGTTGTTCACGAAGAGCGAGCACACGATAAAGCAAGCTGTCGCATTGTCATCCCCAGTTTCCACTCTCTGCGCTTACCATGACCCCCGTTTTGGCAACCAAACGGCTTACTTTTTTTGACTCAGGCTTTCCTACGGGTGCCCGAGAAATCACGTCTTCAAAGTTTTGATTGATTGGAAGGATATGGTTACCTTAATTATGAGGCTGGTATTAAGGCCCCTCTGACTACCGACATCAGCTTAATTGGGTTTAACCTCATCCAACCAAATCCGTGAGAGTCAGATCTCGGGTGAGTTCTTGTGTGGCTGGGGCTTATTCAATGGAATTTTTTTTTCCGCAGAGTCGTCAAGTGCAATAGTTGGCAATCTTAACACTAGTCCCATTCCAAAGAAAGAAAATCAAGAAACTCATTCCGAAAGCAAACAAACTGACAAAGAAATGAAACAGAAAACTAAAGGTGTCAAGCCCAAGAGGCGTTTGAGGGGTAAGAGGCTAGCTGCTCAGAAGCTCTGTGAAGAGTATGTAGCCAGACATTGTGAAACAATGGAGCAAGACCTAGACAACAAATAATGTAGGTATTGGAAAAAGAAATCAGCGTTAAATGTGTTACGTTATGTTATCTCCTCAGCACAAGCTCGAGGAATAGCTGTTAAATATATTACACTAGTATGTGAACCACTGGACAGAAAAATCCTTCCACACTTGAAAAGTTATTTGTAAAGTGTTCCACGCGTTGTGTAAATAAATATGTAAAATTTTAGTCTGAAGTGAAATTTTTCGTAAGTTATACCATAGAGTATTTACTGGTGGCAATCGTGAACCAAACATGTTTCCCACAAGTGCCTGAAAATAACCGGCGTATATTCCACATGGCCGTCGAGGTTGACACACACGGCCATAACAAATAAAAGTTATTTGTCTACTGCATATCAGAATGTGTTTGTATCTTTTGGCTTCGTATGCAGAAAGAGAATGTGTCTGTATCTTTTGGCTTCATATGCTGAAAGCACACACTAGAGTTTCCACGTGGTAATTCGTACAGTACAAACATATTCTTCCTCTTGTTTTGACCTCCATTCCCTCCAATAATAGAAGACATGAGTGTCTCGGAAGACTCTCTTTGTTACGCAGAATGGTTTCAGTGGTTCGTAAAGGTAAGCAGTAAGTTAGACAAGATGCTAGGGACTGAACGAGCTCCAGGTGCTTATGGTAAGGCACAGTTTGCCCTTTCAGAAGTTAAAGATGGGTGGTTTAGCTTTTACCACACAGAACAATGTCCAGATATCCCATCAGTTTGTTATAAGCCAGAAATTCGTGTGTATTTAATTGAACAAATTGCTTTTTTGCATTCAAAATTGATGGTCAAAATTTGGAAATTTATTTTGTTGGTTTGCAGTTGTGTGGTATGTAGAGGGGAATATGTTAGGACTATATGTCAGGGTAATATTTATCGAATATAAATGCGATTGGTGTACTGGTGTAGTCAATCGACGAATCTGCGCAGAGACCGCTATTCATCTTCCAACAGCAGCAATGAACTGGGTTACCGAGTTTTAGTTAATAAAATAGATCAGATCAGTTGTGTGAGCATAGTTACCGACGAAACTGAAGTGAACCAATCAAAAGATCTGGGAGAGGTATTTTCTGAATTACTTGAGAAGTTCCTCCAACAATTTGGAAACGATAGGGTCTAAAAGTACTTACGAGTGACCATGAGTGACCACGAATGACCACGAGTGACCACGAGTGACCGCGGGCTACCATGAGTGAGATTACTTCAAAAAAATGTTAATAATGTTATTATTACGTCATTATGACGTCATTGTAAGATCATTTTATCACGATTATGACATATGCATCAAACTGAAGTTATTTACTGGTGTAGTAATCAAAGATTGCAGCAGTGGCTGTGCGTTCATGATTCCATTGTTCAGTTTCTCTACAAATATTGGCTGTTGAGCTTATGTTCTTTCAGGCTCATCATATTACCTTTTTCATCTGTGAAAGCGAAGAAAAATCCGAGCGGTTCTATCAAACGAAGTAAGGCTCGAAACTTCAGGCGTGCACTATGTATACATTTTCTGAACGCCGAGCTACAAAACATTCATGCTCATTTACTTGTAGTCGAAAATCACAGCGCCAACTGTAGCTAGCGCTTTGCGTTATTCATACGCGCTGCCATCGGATCTAACTCGTTACTGCGTGCACGCACTCATGTTGTTATTTGCCTCTGCTACAGTACAACTACAAGGAGGACAAATCGGTGAACACGGTCGTCCCAAAAAATTTCGAACGCACTGGTCTAGGATTGCGTTACACCACGTGAACGCAACTAGTTTAACTAGAACACGTCCGATAATTTTTAGCGACTCAGTTTAGAAGAGGTACATCTCCTCTATGTCTTTCCCCTACTCCTTTGGAGGTGTTCACAATCGTGGCATGTGGACTAAAGATTGCAGATTGCAGATTGCATATCATGGAATGAAAGGGAAACCCAAAATGTGAAAATAAATTGAAAAATAAATTTTGCGAGTTGTAGCTCGGCAAATGGTTCAGGAGTCAAACTTTCTTCCCAGTTGTGTAGCTTACCCAAGGGCCGTGATTTGTGGTCAGAATGGTTTATTCATTACTAATTTAACATTTTTCATTTTTGAAAAGAAGACGTCGTAAATTCGAGTAATTTAAAAAAATACAAATGCAAAGTAAAATTTTTGGCGATGCGCTCTTTGACTAATAACTATGTCAAGAAATATTTGTTACAAGCGTTGGCGTTCTGAAATTGAACGTTCAGTTTCGAAAAAAAAGTTTAAAGAAATACTTCTCCTGGAAGTTTATAGTTTGTTACAAGTTTATAGTTTTACAAGTTTTTAATCTATTCATTGCTAGTTCAACTTCACGTGCAGATCGTTATCTGTCATTCAATGAAACAAAACATGCAAAAGTTTTGAGCCTCATTTCGTTTCATAAACTCTCGGATTTTTTTTTTTTGGAAATAGGTCACGTAATAAGCATCAAAGAACATAATTTCAACAGCCAATATTTGTAAAGGAACTGAACAATCGAATTGTGAACGCATAGCCACTGCTGTAATCTCTGATTACTACACCAGTACATAGTCCCAGTTTGGTGGATATGTCATTATTTGATGAAACGACCTTACAATGACTTTAAAATTTACCTTTTAATAACATCACTGACATTATGTAACCTTACTCGTGGTCACTCGTGAGTACTTTTAGACCCTATCCTTTGGAAACAGTACTTCAAGGCCATCGCAAGTTACAACTGTCCCTTGTCAAACAGTAAAGAATGGACGCTCAGGTAGACCATCGGTAGATAGTCTATCTCGTTGGACAATTATGTGCCGAGTTCGATTATTTGACCTAGAACATTTATGCCTCTTCAGCACCATGACAGGTGAAATAGACAAAAAGAAATAGACAGTATTATTCGCGACTTCACTGCACGACATGGGTCAACCGCAGGCGAAACTTACATACGAGGACACTTTAGAGTAATGGGGTACACTGCACCAAGGAGGCGGATCAGGGAGAGCCTGAACTCCCAATGTCCGGAAAGTACGGAAAGTAGACCAAACATGCAAAATACGCGCGTGAACGCACTGCTCTAATGTTTGATTACTACTAGTATTATAACGTGGTGGAGTAGGAAGGTGACAGAAGGGTGGTGTTTCTTGGGGGTAAAAAGGAACAATCTGTGCAATGAACCAAAGTTTTGACTGTTAAATCCCGCTTTCAGTGCTTTTTACAGGCTTTATTTGGAAATAACCTTATTTTGCACCAACCCCAGTGGACAAATTACCTAGTGTCACGTGACAGACGTTAAAAGGTTACGATTTTTTGGTTCATTGTAAGTTTCAGGAATTTTTTCTTCAGTACTTTCCAGGGTAGAGCGGCTGGCGTGAGGTCAGTTGGTAGAAAACTAGACATTTGAGAAAAATCAATTAAAGTTTCTTACGCTATAGATTAAGCATTTAACAAGGCAGCAAGCGTTTGCAGGTTACATATATCGGAGGAGTGTAATGTTTGCTTTATTTCGTTAAAAAATTATCGCACTCGTATGAAATATTCCTTTATATAAGGGAAATGAATGAGACTGTGATGGTGATTCAGGGGATGCTTTTCACAAGTAATCGCAATTAGCCAATTACCGAGTTGCGCAGGTGTTATCAGCTTTTGTACAAACTCTCGTGCATTTTTGCTGTGCCGTCGCTATGTAAAAAATAATATATATACCACTGTGTACTTTACTTGAATTTCACACTCATCTAGAGGCAAATTAAGCAAGATCGTTTTAAAAGATTTTTTACAAGTGTTCAAGGGTTTTAAATCTTATATTTTCAAAAACATTGCTTTTTTTCCTGAACATCGTCATGTTTTAGCTTATTGGGCCACCTTAAAAATGATTTCCAGTCCGTACTGCGCAGTCTCAGCCCCCTAATGTTTATAAACATAATTCTTACTCGATGGAATGCGAATCAATGTAAACCTCTTACTAACTGAGTTCGAGGGCTGTACTGTAAGTTACCGACCGAGTTTTTTCCCCATCGATTTATGGCGCAAGCGCGAAGCGCGCGGGCCATAATTTGAAGGGGAAAAACGAGGATCCGTAATTTACAGTACGGACCGAGAAAACGAGGTTAGTAAGATATTATATCTCTACTGTTTGTATGACGGGTTCGGGGACGATTTCTATTTACGGCTTCAAATATCTGACGCTCCTCGAAAACAAAACAAGTCAATTTGAAATCGTTGTCAAGTGACTAGCTCTTAAGTCGTTAGCAAGTTGTAATTCACAATTTCAGAAGTAAAAGAAAGTTTACTTCCTTTTTGCTAGAGAGGTTCAGAACACTTGGCGATAAATCACGAAAAAACATTTTGACAACAAAAACAGTCCTAAATTTTAGCGGGCCGTACAGTAGAATACGGCCCGCTAAATTGACCAGTCACAGCGCGCGTACTAACTGAGAGATATAATAATATTCGTTACGAACCATATACCTCATCTTTGAGGTCTTTCAAATTCTTTTTCTAACAGCTTCATTGGTTTTTACAGCTACAGAGTTATTTCATCAAGTGATATGAGAAAGAACGAAGCATTTAGCTTCGCATCCATAATGGTGCTCGACATGCAACTTTGAATTTACTTCATGTAAGTAGTTGCGAAATGTTTACAATTTGTGATGTCTTACAGGAAACAAAACAAAAACCGTAAACAAGTTCTCGAGAGTGCGCAGTACGGACTGGAAATGATCTTTAAAGCAAACGAACTCTGAACTGTGAAAATTTGATTTAATTAAAAGGTCGGGTAGCTCTGAAACAGATTTTACTCGTAAAAGTTTGTTTCTTTTATTCATATTTCATGCTCTCGATCAAAGCTAACTAAAAGACACGTACCTTTCAAGAGATATATATAGAAAACAGAATTCAATGCTAGGCGAGGCACCACTTTACTATCTAATGTCACTGATGTGCCATCCTCTGTTATGAGAGTTGGTTAGTTACTACGATACTTAAATGAGCTCCTGTTTTTCTTCAAATCTTGGGTTACGAGTTTTTGTTAACTTTAATATTATTTACTAGTAGTAATCGTAGATTAAAGAGTGCGTTCGAGTTTTGGTAGGCTTGGTATGTTAAAAAAAACAAAAATTCTAGGGACAGCATTTTGTGCCTGAGCTGTTAGGTAGGCGTGAAATTGGTCTCCCTTCAGCAGGGGCGAAAACAAATGAATTGATCGCAAAGCACGTGCATACGAGAGGGTTTGTTCTCGGTTATACATGTATTGTGTAATATTATACATAAATCTGTGTTTTATACCCAGTTCGTAGTCCTTAGTCTGCAGTTCGCAGTCCACAGTCAGCAGTCCGCAGTCCACAGTGCGTCCTTTATACTGACCGTGTAAATCGACACCACCCATGTTTGTTCCGTCGGTATGCGAGACGACGTACTTTTAGTACTAAAACTAGGACAATTATTTTGTTTACGAACTCGACTTGGAATCGCCTTGGCTTTGAGGTAACAGCTAGAAGGCATTTTCACTTCCGAAACAATGAAACGGAGGACATGTTCGTGTACCACAGCAACCCTGTGGGAGTTGAACTCATATCCTATTTAAACACTTTCGTTGGGTGTACGTTACATAGTTTGCGCACAGAAATCTGGGCCAGCGAAGTGAAACCTAGTTTGATTTATTCAGCAGAAAGCAACATTGATTTCGGTCGAAGAGAAGAGGGTATACAACACGCAGCCAAACTTCAGCTTTCTGTTCGTACGAAAAGTCGTACACATTTCGTGGAGACATGTCTGCAAGGTTTTTAAATGCCATTAACTCCCGGCATTAACTCTCACTTCGAACTTTACATAAACAGCTTATCCGCTACAGTCTTCAATAAGCGGCATCGAAAAGTCATACACATTTCGTGAAGACATGTCTACTAGGTTTTGAAATGCCATTAACAGTTACTTCGAACTTTAAATAAACAACTTCAGTATCCGCTACAGTCCACAATAAGCTTCCTCGACACTCGAAAATCCGCAATATTGCGCAACACTCGAAAGAAAGCACATGGACGAACATGGAGATGACATCATTCGCCCCTGAAGAATTTGTTTTTTTTTTTGGGGGGGGGGGGGGGGCAAATTGGTCTTCCCCGATAGATAGATAGATTCACAGATCTCGAATTTTTATGCATTACACGATTAGAACTGCATTCTGTCGAACGCAATTAACTTAACTGCTAAAACAACACGATTGCAGTTTGACAACTCAACTGACGTCAAATAGTTCAAATAAGTGTAAGTTTTCTTAATTGATTTAAATCGAGGTTTTGTATCAAAGAAAATCCCTCAAGACCCATTTGATGAGGCATCTGATGGTTTGTTGCGGGTTTTTTTCAAATACTTCCACAATCAGTTGTGTCGTGATGTAAGGAAGTCAGGTCTGACGTAAATCTGCAGGAGGAAATGCTGGCCATTTCCGGGTCAGACTGATTTTTAAATTAAAGTACGTCTGGATGACTTCACTTCATGGCCGGACACACCTGAGGCTTTGCACTTTACCTATTTCCGAAAATTGATCATATTTCAAGGCTGTGATCAAATTTAGTCGAAGGAAACAACTCGACAGGCGACAAGAGATGAAAGATTGTGTTGGATTTCACCTTTGGGGCAGGTGCAAATAATGAAGCAAGTTGTGTGTAGTTCGGGGATGGATTGGTTGGTATAACCAAACTTGATGCATTGTTAAAAGGCACTCTTTTCTTGAATTGCTGTTATGAAAGGTGGGGTTAACTTGAAGGCCATATTTTTGCTGGGTATTATGGTTTGAATGCAAATATCTCGTTCACGTTTCAAGCAGTGAAAAATGTCTCTGCTTATTTCACATAGCTACGTTTTGGGCTGTTTGTAAATTTTTTGGTGATTTTTGGGTATATTTGGGGACAAATAGTTTTCTCAAAGGATTAGTAAAATTTATGGAAATAGGAAATTTTGAAGATTTGATGTTGTTTTAAAATTAGAATTTGAGGTTAGAAATTGGTAGACGTACACCAAACAGTTGCCCACCAACCCGGGGTGCCCTTTTGGGGGCAATCAACTGTCTGGTGGTGTTCCAAACCCCTTTTTATCCTTTTAATCCCTCTTTAAACTTCCTAAAATTTCACTTAAATTCATGTGTACCCCCGCCTTAAAGTCCTTTCAAAGTTTTCACTCCAGCAGTACATTAGTACGTCCATGTAATCATCTAGATAAGTCCACTGATCTCCGAAACTTTTCGTATTAAGGTATCAGTATAAGCCATTTGACCATCCGCGCGCGGTCTGCTCTAGCGTTCGTGGTTTTAACAAAAACCCATATAAACCGTATATTTATTGCAAGCTTAATAACTACAGATCATGACCCGACCTGTTTAAAACGTTAAAAATTTACCGTGTTTCGAAAACGTGAATATGTTTACAAAGCTACACGAACCCATAAATCAAGGTATACGCCCGCTAAATTTAGGTCGGAGAAAACGATTAACATGGCATCCGTTTCTTCACACATTGACCTCAAAAATCGTGTCTCGAATTTTTGGCACATGCGTTTATTATTATTTTACAAGAGGATAAAGTTAGAAAAGGGAAAAAAATAGGACTGCCCGCGAAAAAAAGGCATATCTTTTTAATGAAAAGAATAATCAGAATTCGCAGACGGTTTCGTCGGCCAACGTTCTGACAACATTCTCTCCGAATTTCAGCCAATTTGGTCCAGGGGCTGCGACCTGGAACTCAAAATACACATACAGCTCGCCTATTTTTTACTTTCGAGAAACAGAGAAAAAAATAAAATTCGGCGGCATCCAAGCGTTGTGAGATTATCACACCAAGGGAGACACCGCAGAGGAATCAACTTTCTGTATAACAATAGGACTGTGACAGTTAACATGGAACAGGCACAAATTTCTCGCGACGAATAAACCGCTTTTTCATGAGTGAAGTCAGAATTCTAAGGTTAGTAAACGTGAAATCATCCGTTTGATTTACTATATTAGCGTTCAAATTTTACGTATCGGTTAACTAATCTCCTTGGCAAAAGCGACATGAAACCGCATCCCCGAGACGTTCTTGCAGCCTTCCACCCGAAACAATCGATCTGCCTTTCAACTTCGTCCACTTCTCTTCGTCAATCTCCTCTGCTTGGGCAGTTTCTTGCAACAGTATTTTAGCGCGGCTTGCGCTCATTTCGGCTTGCTCGCTGGCTTCGTGATCGCGATCGTTGTCGAGTTCATCGAGCAATTTTTCTTGGTTGTAACACGACCCTTTGTCGCTTTACGCCAATTTAGCGGTCCACTCTTTGTCGAAAGTGTTTTTCGCCTTCTTTGGCCTACCTTTACCCGATGAAAACGGGAAAGATCGTTTTTCCTTCTTCGAAGACATTTGGCACTGATTATGGCGCGCAAATCGCGCGTCACCTCAGCATGATCTTGGTGTCATGTGATTTCTTGCCTCAATAATTAATTCATTTGACAGAACTTGTCAACTCTCAATTACGTAATTAATATGCAAAAATTGTTTCTCGCGCAATAACTAGCGGCAGATATAATATTTTTTGGTGGAGGTTTTTTTATTACTGATACCTTAACACGTTTACGAAGGTTGCGGTGTCGCTGTTGTTCTACTCTCCGTCTCGTTCTCTTAGTGCTATTTGGAACACGACAATGAGAAGGAAACGGACCGGATTTCGGATTTGGAGAATAAAGTTGCCTTGTGCCGCACTCGATCTCCGAAAGAAAAAAATCGGGAGATTGATTCTTTCGGGGTGGGCGATTGTAACACAGGCTAGGAAAAGTCAGGGCAACATTTACCTAAAGTTAAGAGCAGTGTGACGCAGTAAAATATGTTCAGTGTACTATGTCATAATCATTTAGAGAAAATTACCGAAACTCCTTGAACGACTTCTTAAAACGGGTACAAAGTGTACAAAGTACGGGCTTCGTATCCTTTTGAAACATGGATAGGCGCAATCTCTTCCAGTCAAGAATTGCATTGGTATTTTTAGTTACAATTAATCATTCCGCATAGGCAAAACCTCGGCGAGTTGTAGCTATGCAGAATTGCTTTTCCGGGAAAAATTCTCAGCTTAACTAGGAGAGAACAACTAATTTAGCTTTGTCTTGTTGGGGATGGACCATTAGAAAAGTGATGGGGGCGGGGGGGGGGGGGAATTTTCAGCTTGTACGATTTTTTTTTCGTATCGCTCTGCTTGTACACTGAGGAATTTTTTTTCAGCTGAAACCCTCTGTACGAATTTTTTTTTCTGACAAATAGTGCTTTTCTTGGAATAGTGAAATCTTGATTCATTATCTATGATTTTATGCTTTATAAATTATTCTACACTCACAACAGATCAAAGGATACATGCCACTTTTCAATGCAAAATTTTTTCGAAAATGTACACACAGTGAGATAGGAGGAAGCCACTTGGAGTGGACGGCTTCCCTGTGCATTTTTCCAGTCCTTGCCCTCTGGAATTCCTCTCCCACAGCCCATCATAATGATGCCATACTCCATTCACCAAAACAGCCCCTCTGTAGTGCCCTCCACTCCAAAATGTCAATCCAAAAAGAAGGTACCTGTTTAGTAAAAGTGAAATATGTATTTTGGTCGAGTACCATTCCGTTTACCACTCACGATCAGTGTATGTTGTAGGTACACTAGCTGCAATTTAAAACAAAAACAAGGCTCTAATTGTCTCCTTTCAATAAGAAGAAAGTGATTTTTGTTTATCATATTGTGCCTGGTAATATTGTTGATTTCTGAATGACATTTCTGGCTATTGTAGTATGAATTAATTTATGTCACCTTATATTTGTCATTTCATGCAGTGTGAGGAAAACATTTCAGTACACTGTTAGACGTCTTTATTTATTAATTATATAGTTCCATCGAAATCCAATATTGCCAACAGACCTATTTTTTATTAATTTTTCGCAACCTGTCCAAATTTAAAATAAACTGGATAGTTTTTGCTCGAACGTTTAGTTTAGCTTTGAACAAACTGTCCAATTTGACAAAAATCTGGATACTTTCCATCAACCAATGAAATGTCAAGATAAATAAAAGAACCGAGTATTGGCCAATCAGCTTGCAGCTATTATCACTGCCATCAAATGTCACCGAGTGATTGTAGCTCGGTAAGTTTTCTTATCTTTTGATAATGGCGGAATTTCCCGACTTTTCTCTCCACCTTTTTGACGTCTAAACTTTCATATGGAGTCTTCAGCTAGGTTTCCAGAGATAGATGCTACTGATTTACTCGAGATGCATGAGGGAGAATAATCAGAACAAGAACACTCAAAGAAGCAAAAAATCTGTGTTAAAGTGTTTGAGCTGTGACGTGCTGAGCAAAGCGAAGTGAGAAATACTGTACTTTAGACGATAAAATATTTGCCTTGTTCATCTGTTTTTAAATCCTATATAATTAATAGGTAATAGGACTAAATGCTTGTCCAATTTGGAAATAATTGGATTCAAAAAATTCCTCGGACTGCCAAATTGGACGAGGCCGTAGTCCGAGTCCAATTTTGGCTGTCCTCAGAATTTTTGTCATCCAATTATTTCCAAATTGGACAGCATGTAGTCCTATTACATACACTAATAATAATATAGCAGGGCCTGGGGTAAGGCCCCAAGAATATTTTGAATAAGAATTAATTTTAATAGACACTGGCAAATTTTATATATTAAATAAAAGTCACAACTGGACCTTCCTTCCGCATGAATTTTTTTTCTTTACCTTCTTCTTTCCAGGAATTCTTGGCATTTTCCCTACATGAATTTTTTTTTTCTTCCCCCCCCCCCCCTCCACTTTTCTAATGGTCCGACCCTTGCTTGGTTGTAGTAAGTGACAGTGGTCCAGACGCTTAAGAACTCAGATCTGAACAGCGAAATTTAGTCTCTCGGTTGAATTGTTTCTTTGCAAATCTCAATCCAGTGAAGTTGTCAAAATTAAGGGCTAGGCTTTGGTAGATTGTGCTTGAAAAAAAAGCTTATTATGCTTTTAGCAGTGCTCATATTTTTTAGAAATTATGCCAAAATTATGCTACTTTCTGAAAATTATGCTCTCTGTCACCGAAGTTATGCTACTTGGATTTTAAGGAAAATAAAGATCGCCAGTAGCTTAACTCTATCAATTTTGACTTTAATGAACATTCAGACAGTCCACCTTCCAGTCTTACAGTCTTCAGCATGGCAAATACGCATGTGCGCACCTCGAAAAGCCAAATGATATCCAAATCAACCATTTCTGGGTTCTGAATCCGGGTCAGAAAGTTACTTGTATATACTTGTTTTAGACGCCATCCAGGCAAAGCCCTCAGTTTAGTATAAAGACAACTATGCATGTTGTTAATCTCTCTGTTATCGGTTATTGTACTGAAGCATTACACAAGCCTGTAAATAGTCCACGAGAGCATGCTCTTGTGAATCATTGAACGATGAGTTAAGAATAGAGAATACTCGTTCAGCGGCTGCAGACGAGGGCTGCACCAGCAGAACCTTCATAACTGCAGAAGACCAATGGGGTAGGTTATCAGATTGTTGCCTCCACCACTTCACTTTATCTTCTTCGCATGCCATTATGACGTCTTGTGCGGCGGCAAGATATTTGGGCATTTCCGTAACGAGGTCATTAATTACATCGTTACTGTCCAAGAACGGAAACTGCCGTAGAGCCTCCACATTTGCTGGTGTCGGCCGCAGCCACTGCACAGTTACCGGACACATTATTCGTGCAGCCTTGAATGTGCTCAACGTGTCGTGCAATTCCACATTAAATTTACGCAAAAACCACTCAATTGCAGGCTGGACACTCCTTTTGGCCTCCTGTTCCAATGCTGCAACATTCTGTGCGGGATCAGCGTCGACTATAGCTACAGCTACGGCATGGACATTGGGTAAATGTACATTCTGACATGCATTGCAAACTCCTTGTAATGTCTCAAAGCATGACAAAACAAGAGGGCCATCGCCCTCTAAAACGTAAGTGGCCTTAACAAATACTTCGCCAACATCAATGAGTGCTGCTAGTTCAAGCTTGAGACTGATCACCTTATTCAGATCTGCGAAGAAATCAGCCAACTGACGCGAGGTCTGAGGAGCAACCTTCTCTCTAACCATGTCATCTATAAATCGTTGTACATCACCAAATTGTTCCATAAGCTGTTTGTACACTTCCCATCGGGACCACCAGCGAGTTTCGGAGTAACTTTTCGGCTTACGTCCAGTCAGTTCCTTCCACATTAGTCCCGCTTTGTGGCTTTGCGAAAATAAGCGGATCCACAGATTGCCAAACTCTGTCAGATTGGGGATAACAAAATGATTACCGACATTGTCCAGAGTGTGAGAGAAGCAAACAACATTGAATGTCTTAGGGAATATAAACTGGATGCGATTTAACGCAGCTTGGTTTACGCTGGCCCCATCTCTCATTGCAGCTATCAGAGATTCTCCTCTCACACCGTACTCGATACTTAAACACTCGTTGAGCACTTGAGCAAGCTGGTCACCATTCACTGCCTTGGCACAAATATCGATTCTTATCAGTCGTTGAACGATATTCCAATCATCATCGACAAAACGGACCAGGATCACGATCGCTTCACCCTGTCTCGTGCTGCCATCATAAATGACAGATACGTCCCTTGTTGATACTCCTTGGCGAATTTCTGCTTTAATTCTCTCAATCTCCTGCTTGTATATTATCGTTACGTAATCCATCATGTTCGAACTGTGACTCAGCCGATAGCCTTGCCTTTCAAGAAGCGTTCGAAGTTTGTCCATCTTACGTATGGGTATTCCAGCCTTAAGAAACTCCTCTACCACCTGTAAACGGTATGCTCTCTCCTCGACTGGCAAGGTGCTATCCTTGTTGTGTTTTTCTTTACGAAGTGCTTCTTC
>NC_138149.1:17732400-17877400 GCF_964199315.1 Orbicella franksi | reverse complement strand
CATCGAACTCAACGATCGACGTCTACGATCTCACGGAAAAATAGGGGACTGCTGAACAGTCTAGCTTCCCAGCGACTACAAACCAAATGAAAAACTCTTAATACTCTCTTGTGGTATCGCGCGCGGTTTTACAGGATCCTTGTTGAAATGTCTTACTTAATCCTGCTGGAGTCCTGCCGTTTTCATTTATTTATTTATTTATTTTGTGAATCATACCGAGGCTGAACAGCAGAGAATCTTGAATGAGAGGAGAAAATTCGTTTCCAGTGTATTGTAGAGTAGACAGATAACACAACTGAGAGTCTCTAATGGAATACTGCCAAGCTTTGTCCCCGATCTATTTACATCGAAGGGAATTTTAAAATAATAGCTTCCTAACAAAACTTGACAGAGGTAATGTTAAACCTGGAGGAACAAGGATATTTGACTGCTCAGGAACTGTCTGCGGCTCAGCTTATGGCATTCACAGATCATAAATTGCCAAAGAATTGCCAAAGGATTAGTAACAAAAAAGGACACTGACACATATTCTTTACTGGTCCTTTATTCTGCTGAGCTATTGTAAATTGTGTTAAGATGCCTGCAAGCTGTCATTTAAATTAAGTGTAATTTATACACAATTTTAACACTTGAAGCCGAGCTAAGATCTTGGAGAACAGTCCCAAAATACTAAAAGAACAGGCAGCTGGTGATTTGCAACATATTCTTTTATTGATCTTTTATTCTACTGAGCTATTGTCATTTATATCGAAACTGTATGTAATCAAGTTTTATTTACACACTGCAAGCTAGAATCTCGCAGAAAATGAGAGCAGGAATATGTTGAGTATCGCAAATTGTAAAGAACCAGCGTGGTGGAACGCTACTAAACCGTTTTTGTCTTCTTTCAGCCGGAAATAGAAACAGGAATCAAATGCTTATTTTGGGGTTTGAACACTATACAGACAGTTGAAAACAGCTTCGCAATTCCTAAAGCTAATTGAAAACAAAATTTAAGCGATTACTTCATGAGCTGGGTACACTGAAATTAATGGAGTGAACCATGATGTTTGCAACTAGAACCACGTGCTCAACGAATACAAGTTTAATACAATACTAACATAAATTGCCTGCAATCATGTTTTTGTGACAAAAGCAACACTGCCAAAACATCGGGTGCCCTAAAATATCGTTGCATTGTTACAAACTACGCAGAAAACAATTATGGAATAATGAAAATATGGCTTTGTGCTTGGTGTATAATTTACGAGGAACGGAAAAGTAAATTTGCACTCTATTTACTGCTCCTAGTAGTTTGTTTTATTATCCTTAATGAACCTCTTCAGTTCCAATCGCCTTTCCTGGCTATTTTGAACAGCTATTTTGAACAACTCTTGCACAACTGTGCAGTTGAAATTGACACTGAAGTAGCTATTTCTTACCCGATCAACAATTATTAATAATCCCATGGTCGTACTCAAAATCACAGTTGAAAGAGTAAGACCGTTCTAACTCTTCGATCTCTGCGTGGTGAGTAACTAATGTGAAATGATCGTGGAATACTCTGGTACTAATCAATATTCGAATCAAAAAATGTTTTGAAACGGTTTCACTATAAAAGTTAACGTTCGGAAACAACGACGTTTCGACCGTTCAACGGTCATTTTCAAGTCGAAAGTAAAGCGCACACAAAAATTTTACTTTCAACTTGAAAATGACCGTCGAACGGTCGAAACGTCGTTGTTTCTTAACGTTAACTTTTATAGGGAAATACTAATTAATAGACTGAAAAACATCCGGTATAAACTTTGTAAATGTCTCCAAATGTTAACAAAACAACAGCTAAAAACATCGTCATATAGTAGCACTACACTTACATGCGTTTACACGAAACCGAAGGCGGCACAATTGCTTTGAAAGACAGTGTTTCCTCTCATCGTTTGATTCATGTTTTGCTGTATCTCTTTTCTCTCTTTTTTCCACTTAGTTCGCCTGTTTTGGAACCACGTTTTGACTTGAGCTTCGGTTAAGTTGACTGTTAAAGCCAGCTGCGCTCGCTTCTCCTCAGTTACGTAGCGCTGTGTGGCGAATTCCTTCTCCATGGTTTGGATTTGATGCGGCGAGAACAGGGGACGTTGTTTCTTCTTTTGCATGGGACGTCTTCGTTTCTTCGGGAACACATTGACGCCAGCTAAAGTCAAAAAACATACGTTTAGCTTAACACAAGGTAATACTGCTTTGTTTCCCAAACAGTAAATAATATGCCAGTACAAAATCGCAATCAAGAATACTCTCGAACATTCATTAAATTCTTTATTAAGCTGTAGTTCAGATCAGCTTGATATCAAAATCGACTGATTATAATATTCTAGAGGTATACATTTGATTGGTTTTGAACATTTGGGAACTTTATTCCTGACAAAGGACAAAAAAAGGGTTAATGAAATTATGAAATGACGAAATTATAATAGTAACGACAAGTGTGTTTATGTGCCTATCCTACAAGACTTGGTCACAGCAAACGCACACATCGCCCGCCATCATCAGTTGAGTTTTAAGTTTAATTTACCTACGACTGTATTCTGCATATTGATTTGATGAAATTAATATTGGGAACTGGTAGATCTTTTAAAAGATTGAACCGAGTACATGTACTATAGCTTGTTGAAGTGAACTCGCTCGATCAGTAGACCTTCCCTCGGTGTCTTTCCTGTTCAGTTTCGCTCACTCACCTATTAAATGGATTTTCTTGTCCGTTAACGATCTTTGATCGTGATCGTGTTGAGCGCCCCTAAACTGCTGCCGGTTTATGAGGCCTGTACAATGAGAATCAACATTGTACAAGTGCGTCATAGGCCACGGCACTTGAGGAAGTTGCGGAAGGTACAACAAAACGGGACAACTCGGTAAACCATCATCTAAGCTTTGAGCGTACTGTAAGGATTTTTCCTCTGAAAGATTCAAAATGTTTCGTACTGAAAACGAGTTTGAGTTATTTGAAGCACAACTTGAACGACTGACACGATGAAAGGCCGAGGAATGGAGACCAGTAGACGCCATGTTGTAATCGTGCTGCGGTTTCTTTGGCTTTGTGACGCAGTTGTTTATTCGAGGGTCAGTAATGTTGGCATCGCTTATCACTAATATGCCGGCTTTGCTGTTTACAGTTATTTAGACGTAAGGTTCGCCAAAATATTGTTATATATCTGGACAAGGATATCCTGACAAAAAGTTGATTACACGTGGAAAATAATTTGGGAGTGATGGATCTGAATGGATTCTGCACTGGTTCACCCGCGACAGCTCCCCTGGATCTGTCCAACCACAAGAGGCACTCTCTACATTATCACTTGCTGCCACCTTGCCACATTAATGTGGCACATTGGCCGTTGCGCTATTGTTATATCGATCCGAATGAGCATTTTTTGCTCGTTGTAGCTAAGCAGACTGTTCTTGAGTATGAGAGTTGAGTAAGTTGTGATGGCAATTCCAGGCTTCCCTATTTCCCCTCAAAAAGTGTAACACTTAATGTCCAGTTTCATAGAACAGATCACTCTTGACCAATAGTACAGTGACAGAGGAAAATCTAGCGTTCGGAACTGTTAAGATCCATAACCACCTTATAGACTATAGAAAGCGCTTGCTCTCTTACATCCAAAGACTTGAATGTCGGTGTAAATCTAAAATATAAAAAAAAACGCGCACTGTGATTGCTTAAAAACGTGCTCACTGTAAAGTATGCAAAATCAAAATCACTTTATAGAAGTGTCATGGTAATTAGTAAAACGTGTTAAATACCTGATGAACAATGCATTTTTAAAGCAGTAATGGTAATAGTGTATTGAACACGCCGGAAAACTGTGTTTGCTGTCGCTTGCACATGTAAAAAAGCTTAACCAATTGAAATAACGTTTAAAACACTACAATGTAAGTGTGGGTATCAAGGAAAAATACGAATTGGAACATTTTCGTTAATTTTTCTGTCGAGTTACAAAGCTATCGTTTGAAAGAATGATAAACAACTGCAGAAAAAGTCGTAGCTTGTACTTGTCTTGTTCTCACACGCTTCAACTCAATTTTCTAAATATGTATTTAAATTTACAAGAATATACAAAAGGATACAAAAATATTCCTTACCATGACAGGAGCGGGAAGTGACATGATCAGCCCATCGTTTTTTCAGTGTAACACAAGTTGGAAATCAGACACCTAATTGCTTACTTTCCCTTCCATATTTGATCGTCGTTCTGTCAACTGGCCGATTTAGCTTTTGTAATGGAGCTAAGATAAATTATAATACTGTTAAAAGGTATAAAATTCCTTAATCTTTGAGCACTGTTTAATATTAAGGATTGTCTGGTTTGCTACTAAAAATAAACTATGCAGTCATTACCAGCTGTCAAGGTACGGCTGGTTTAACAGAAAAAGATTTATAGCTGTCGGAAGTGTCTACAGATTTGCGACTGGGACACGGATTTGCTCGAAGGCAACGGAAAGGAGTAACATAATCTGAATACATGATGAAGAGCCATTATTGCGTTCGACCGACAGAACGCATTTCTAATCGCGTAATGCATAAAAATTCGAGGCCCGTGTATCTATCTATCTATCTTTCTATAGGAGGGGGGTGAATAGGGGTATGCAAATCCGCCGATGCGTGCAATTTTTTCGCCAAATCCGTCGACCCGCCAATAATTTTGTTCAAATCCAAAACCACAACCACATCCGGAAACAGAAGTGTAAAAGTTCAAAGGTAAACTGGTAAACGTGAATGCCATTGTTAATTTTGCACAAATAGTAAAGAAGGCAACATGCTTGATGACTATAACACAGTACAATTCCAATAAGAATTTAAATGAGCTTCGTTGGGAAAAAAGAAATAATTTGGATGAACTCATTAACATACCGACCCAGGCTGAAAAAAGATCTATGATCCAAATTTCGTTTAGAACCTAAGATCCGAACATCAAGACGGGCAGAATCCGGAATCCGCGCCAAAATTCACAGCTGATCCACGATCCACCGTGTTTTCAAAATCCGCGAATCCGCTCGATTTACCGCAAAAATCCACAATCCGCGCGCTTTTTTAGGCCAAATCCGTCGATCTGAAAACCTAGTCACCCCCCTCCTACAGGGGGACACCAATTTGGCTCCCCCCCCCCCAAATTCTTCAGGGGCGAATGACATCATGCCCATTCTCGTCGCCTCTCCGTGTGCTCGTCGCGTCTCCATGTGTTCATCTGCTGTTTACCAGCAAGTTGGGTATTTGAAGTTTAAAGTTAGAGTTATGGCGTTAAATGACCTTGTAGCTAAGATTTATCGATGTCTTCACGAAATGTATACGACTTTTCGGACAAACACAAAGGTGCAGTTCGGCTGCCTGTTGTCTACCGTCTTGTCTTCGACCAAAAACCAACACTGCTTTGTGCTGAATACTAGTAAATCGATGGAGGAAATGTGTCGTTTCACTTTGCTGGCTTTGATTTCTGTGGGCAAAATATATTACTTAACTTACCGAGTTGTGTAGCTCGGCAGATGGCCATGATTCGCGGTTACAGAACCATCTTACCGAGTTGTCTAGCTTGTTATAGCGGGTTACATGAATGGAAACAGAAGCCGCACTGTTCGTATGTAAACAAACACCTAGAAAGAATGTTCAGCTAATTAAACGGCTTAGTGAATAACAGTTCAGTTCATTTTATTTTACATGAATGTAAATGATTATGTTGTTCTGGTCCCCTTTAGTCTCAGGACATTGAAAGTAAAGTAAAAATAACAAACAAAACTTGGCATAGAAGCAGAGCCCGAATTATGAACTTGTGCAAATCAAACCGAATTTCCCTTTGGGCAAACGAGAAGATTTTCATGAACGCAAATCGAATGGGAGCTTTAAAATTGCTTACAGGCCAGAGTTTAAGCTCGTTCTTTTGTTTACGTTTTGAATTCGTGCTGAGTTTACGTCAAAACATGAAATTTTGATGGCCTACTATTTTTGCCAGTCTACGGGAACTGGCGCCGTCACGCAACGTTTTGAACAACAAATCGGCCATCGTAGTCTATACAGGGGACCTCTTCACTGGCATGGACTTCGACACTATATCTGTCTGTGTACAACCTCGGTTGTTCATGAAAAATGTTGATTTTAGCAACAGACAGAGGTTGAAAGTCAGCTAGTTAAGTCATTTGAGGTATATATATATGAAAGAGACGGTGTCGAACGCACTCATGATCTTTGATTACTACTAGTTTTTAAAGGTAAATCCATACCTTTTAAATGCTTTCTTCCACAAGTTATTGCGTTGTACCTTAATCTCTTCTGTGCCAACGCTTTGACGTCTTTGTAGTAACCACACAGTGTAAAAAAAATTAACAATGTCACGCAAAGTGCATAGGTGCATTCCATAATAGGTTTCAGGCCTATGACGTAAATTGTGATCTGTCTTAAAAAGCATATAAAAGCTAGTTGGTCGTCAGTTTTTTTTTAACT
This sequence comes from Orbicella franksi, assembly GCF_964199315.1. Taxonomy (NCBI): domain Eukaryota; kingdom Metazoa; phylum Cnidaria; class Anthozoa; order Scleractinia; family Merulinidae; genus Orbicella; species Orbicella franksi. Next base: position 17,870,934 of record NC_138149.1, on the reverse strand, counting down.
TAGCGCCCAACAGACCAAAAAGTTTATCTTTCCATTCTGGCTTTGCTAGCAAAGTAAAAGACGGCAATACCTTATTATGATGAACTCTCTCTCGGTCTCTTGACTCGTCATCCCAATGTTAACAGGGTTCTTGAGAAAGATGTCAAAGGCTATTAGTTGCCTTTCAGCAATGGACATGATACATAATCAAGTTTTCTGTTATATAGATGGCAAACCTTAAACTATACCGTGAAAACTCTATTGGGCGGCGCCATCGGATTCTTCCGTGGTGAGTGTCTGTTTCACAGAGGTTATTTAACGATTGATATTCAATAGTTTCTGTAATAAGCCCCCATGTGGTAACCAGGCTATCCTGAAGTCAAGTCCCGCAGGCTGTGAAAATAAAGATACCCAGTCTACAATGGATCTCTCAGATGTGTCCAAACCATATTGGATAGCGGCACTGATAGCGGTCAAAACAAGAGTTTATTGACAGATAACTGCATGGGCATGAAACTTTTCAATCGAATCTTTCAAAGACGAAATCCAATACTGCTTCCCTTTAACCGAGGTTTTTAACAATTGAAATTACCAAATTATTTTCACTTTAATATCCGCGTTCAAATAATAGAAGGGTTTTCTGTATAAGAGTTTGTTGTAAAAGAAAACATATGACGAATTTCGGGGCCATTTTTCGCATCCGCCTCCCAGGGTGTCCGCCTGATTGGGGTCTCTTTATTAGGGTTTTCACTGTAATCGGCTTGTCAACGACTTTAAGGTGGAAATGTAAATGTATATGACAGTTATCAAGAGAAAATGACGTCAGGTTATTAATCACTCGGATAAATTTTAAAAAGTTATAAAGGAACAAAGGTATTCTTCTCTCTCAAGAGATATAACAATATAACTCACAGTAAGGCTCTGACATAGCCACTCATTAACTGTATAGCCACGCATTAAGATGATTGGGCCAGCGGCAAATATAAATAGTCAAGCAGTATAGACGCTATAGCACCTGCAACAACAACAACAACAGAAGAAGCAAAAACAAACAAGCGCAACAAAAAACACTAGCAACACGGTATTTCTACAGAATGCGCAGAAATGATGCCATATCTAAATAAATATTTCTGTGTAATTTGTTGCCCCTTGTCTTACTGTGGTCACTGGTGTAAGTTATTTCCTTATGGACCTTTTGTCTAGCCCTGCATCCGTAATTTGTGTACTAGTTGTACACTATTAGTGGAAGGAAACATTTACCTCATTTTAAGGTAAATCTTTCGAAATCTTGAACTTCTAAATCAGAAACTCAAACTTTTCAAAACTTTCGGAAAGCAATCACTGGTTGGTGTTGGATACTCAGAGTTCTCTCAAGCAATCAGCTAATCGTGCGACCGGACGAAGCTGTAATCCGGAAACGGAAATCAAAGCTAGCAATTGAGATTTTTGTACGAATGTAGTGGTGACGCTATCCGAGGTCAAAAAGTGAGGTCCAAACATTGCTTGGCGGTTTAAATCTTTAGAAGGCAAGAACACGGAGTGTTTAATGATGCTTTGCAACATCGGGTAATATTAAAACCGTAACAAGAATCATTACAAAAATATCTCAGGTCACATAATATTGTTGATGATTCAGATTAGTCCATGATTGGTGCACTGTGAGTGACAGGCACAACGTCATTTAAGAGTCCGTGGCCACCATGTCTTCACTCAAGTGCAGAGAATCCTTTCTATTTCTAGAGGAGCAATTGTTTTACACGCCTAAGGTAACCGCATCGCGCTAACAAGATGGCGTCGAGAGCTAGCAATTATTGGCCTTTTCAGCACGTTAATCCTTCACACTGTGTTTCAAATAGCTCGTTTTCAATACGAAGCATTTTAAATCTTCCAGAAGAGACCGTGGAAAAATGCACTGGGTCTGTAAGGGATGACTCAATGAAGAATAGCTACTCTGTTCCTCTGAGTCCGCTTGTTCCTCGAGTAGTTTGGCCCATAGTACATCACTACGCTCATGATAGTGCGTCACATCTTACACTCCGTGGGAATTGGCAAGACTTTGGGTTTGCACCTTTTGGCCATCATTGCGGATACGGTGGCGATCTCTTTCCAATTGGTGAGTGAATCAACAGTATTTTAATAGCAGTGATTTTGTTTCCAGTACCATAGAATGCCATTGGCACATACCAACTATGTGAACCTACAATTCTTGTTTAACTCTCGGTGACGGTCTGCATTCTGTTGTAAGTGGCAATGACGGTCTACGTCCTTTGGACTGATCATGACCTGTTAACTGGAACAAAGTGGATTCAGTTAACCAGTTACATCAGAAACAGGCAGTGTTTATGGAAACGTAGATTAAAGAGATCTCTCGCCAAAATGACAACTTCTATTCACGGGTTTAGCATAGCAAATTTGCATTTTAATCACCGAACTTTTCGTTTGTAGATTAGCAAGTCGCGAATAGGCTGTGCGAACACATACTGTAACCATCTATAATTGTCAGGAGAGGTAATCTGTTTTCCAACGGCTTTACACAGGTTGAACGACATGTGGAATGAATTGTGTAAAGTTAACTTCAATCCTCTGAAAGGGCTATTTTAGCGCTCTCTCTGTTTTGGTTTCCTTACCAGTCCAGTCAGGTCAATGAGTGATCTTTCGTTTCGTAAAAATCCAAGTTATGTAATGTTTTGCTTCTTGCCGTGTGTGCCTCTGGTCGTGTGTACAAATGTGTATTGTATTATTTCGACTGTAGACTATTTGTAGTGTCCTATAAGGTGTTTTCTTGCTTTACAATGCAACACAAGTGGCTGTGAAATTAAGAGTCAAAAAGCTCACCCGATGTTGACAGGAGGAAGCCAAGACTATGTCAGAGTTTATACGATTTGTCCGTGCGAATGATTACCCATTTTCGTCAAAAAATGGCCAATTTTTCTTTCTCTGCTCATGATAGTGTGCTTCAGTCTCATCTTAACATGATGCTACGAAAAAATTTAACATCTACGTATTTGCTGATGTTGTAAAACTGTTTACACCCACCGACAGTGCATGTTTGTCACATTTGAAAGTAATTGAAGCGAGTTTGTACTGAATAACTTCTGTCCCATGACATTGACAAGCCTACGAAACTGAGCGAATTCTTTTAATTTAAACTCGTACCTTGTATATTTTTTTGTGTAATGGTAGGAAAGATATTTTGTTTTCAAAATAGTAGGATATTTTTCAGTATTTTCACTGATCAATCATAAGCAACTCAGCTCTGTCGCTGAAAAGTACAGGGATCGGTTAGTTGCTCGGTTAGCTTAGCTTGAACTTGCCAAACTTACACGAGTATCGTTTCAAATCAGTAATAATCTCTAATAAAACCCAGCTACTTCCTCATTCAGGTGTAAACATCTTGCCGAAGAAACGAAGACGTCCCATGCGAAAGAAGAAACAACGTCCCCTGTTCTCGCCCCATCAAATCCAAACCATGGAGAAGGAATTCGCCAAACAGCGTTACGTAACAGAGGAGAAACGAGCGCAGCTGGCTTTAGAAGTCAACTTAACCGAAGCTCAAGTCAAAACATGGTTCCAAAACAGGCGAACTAAGTGGAAAAAGGAAACGAAAGATGAAGCTAGAGCAACTAGCCGAAACTCCTACAAGGAAGACATGTCACTAATGTCACTCTCAAGGCCAACGATAAATCCTTTATGTCGAAACATTTGTGTTGATTCACTTGTAAATCCGTTCACAATTATGGCACCGTTTTGTGCTGTCCCAATATATTCCACTTTTACCTCGAATCCTACATTTGTTTCGTGATTTGTCCTGTAACACTAAACATCACTGATCATTGTTGTTTTCAGTATAAGCAGATCGTGTTTAGTTGCCTTAGCGTTAGTTGTGTTTGCGTTGGCATTTATATAAAAGAGCTACTGCGTATAGAGAAACCTCATAGAAACAGGCGTCAGGTTGTTCCTGGGTCAGGTTTTGTGGATTCTCCAGTGTATTCGTTCTTATAACTTATTAATATTTATGAATTCATGGAGAGTCTATTTCTCAGCTCGAAATTTAATCCTTTTTAATTTGATATTTTTCTCTGCAGAACATTTAAACGTGCATTTTATATTTCAAGATTGTATCTTTATTCTTACGCAGTCTGACGAGAATATTTATTGCTGTACATTGACTTAACCAGTATTTGTTCTAATACACAACAATCCTTTTCTATCTACTGAAGGCCAAAATGTTACAAAATGTCCGCTCTTGATTATTTTGGTCTGAGGCAATGAAAAATCCGTGCTTTGATATGCTATTTTCTCTTGGTTTACCGATGTTTACAAGAAATAGAAGGTGTACACTTTTCATACCTAGTTTACATTTAGCAGCTTGTCTGGTTTAATCTATTCCTAATTCACTGCTGTCTTCGAAAGAGGAAGCTTGCAACTCAGGTTATCAGCTTCAATCTGTAAATTAATCAGTTGGTTCCAAACGCTTCCACCGCCACATCTAACAGTAAAATCACAATATGACTTCAATACGCCATATCAGTTCTCATACATATAGACACTATCAAAGGTATAACAATAAAAGAACGTTTGTGTCTCACTAATCGTGGATTTCCTGCATAAGTCTAATGCAAGTATTTGGGTGTTCAACACTCTACTAAAAATTCCTTGTTATCAATTAACCTGATGGAAGAGGCAAACTCTTGCCACTCTCTCTTCACGACACTTGGCAATTCGCGTCGAGGTTTTGATCTATGCACAAATCCTTAATCCTTAAATGCTTATTTACAAATTGACCACTTACTTAAAAATTTGGCAACAAATGAGTCAGGTATCGCAATACAATGGCAAATTGTCTGGCTTCCTGATTAATGATTGGTAAAGAGCCACTAATGGAAAAGAAAAAGATGTTTCCGCAGTTTTAATAGCAACCACTAAAATGCTTGTTACCTCACCGTGAACATTTATGATGCGCCCGGGATCATGTGTGATACTCACATTCTGTTTCTAAGCAATTATTATGTTCGAGAGTAACAAGAACGCATGCTAATTTCGTCTTGGTCTCCCTGACTCCTTCCCTTTCTCCCTGCGAGAAAAATCGAGATTTTTCGTGAGTGGGTCACATTTCGGGCCCCCGAAGATATTCTTGGCAGGGGCGTCCTCAACACACGTGCGTGGCGCAAGAAACACGTGCGTTTTAGTTAAAACTGAAGCAAGTAGCGTGAAGACTGTTTCGCGAGCCATAGTGTCACTCAAGAGTCTCGTAGCTAACATTTATTTCTGTACGACTCCTGTGTTGTCAACTCGGTCGCGTTTGACGACAAGAGAACAACTGTTGCGTCCGTGATAAGTGAAACAAAGCCTCCGAGCCTACAGAAAACGATCAGTGCTTGTTCGAATAAGATAATAAGTCTTACACCCTCCGAACTATGTAGCTCGGTGACGGCAAATGATAAGATTTGAGGTGACGACACATATTTACCGATTCTCCGAGTCAAAGAATTAATACGGTCATATCTCAAAGATCTTTACTTATAATTTACTCTCTAGAAGTCAACACCTCATGCACATCGAAGCACAGAGCAATGGTGACATTCCTCGACAGACTGCAGCCACTATATCGAACACACTCCTTATTAATCTACGATTACTCCTAGTTTATCTCCCCAGTGGGAGGGGGAGCGGTGCTCCCTTATGATTTTATAGGGTATCAATTTTGGCCATTTTGGTCGTAAACGGGGTATGGTTTTAGCACTCCAGTCTTGAATGGGGTACGTATTTTTTAGAAGAAGCTACTTTTTCACCATTATCGATAAGACCATCTACAAACTCCCTTCACAATGCCTTTAACAATCGGTCTGAACTAGGTAACTAATTATAAGGCAGGTCTGAAACAGGGTGTTGACGAAAGGGTCAGGTCGTAAATAGGATATCGAATTTTTGGTCAGATCATAAATAGGGTGGGGAAAATTGAAGATTTTTGTCATAAATAGGCTAGTGTTTTGGGAAGTGGGCCGCACACCCCCACCCAATTTTCTGGGGTACCCCCCGCCTGGGGGTACTACCTTATATGAGCTATATAGGTATGTGCGGCCCCAAAGGGTATGGTTTTTCAGTCGTTTTGGTCATAAACAGGGTATGGTAAATAGAAACCAGAAACTGCAAGGGACCGCACACGATAAGTGCTGCCAACGTAAGATCTACAAGAGATCTGATCAGCCAAAAAAAATGTATGAAGACAAACAATAGACTGCAAGGCTGATACGACGTGAAAAACGTTTCGAGACATCAACATGACAAGAAACGATAAAGTAGGATCGCAACAGTGGACAGTTGTTTCGCCCTTCTTGTGGCTCGTCAGCACTGTGTAGCGAAGATATGTAACGCCAGCCCAACAGCCAACGCACATAAATTGCAAAGTGACCCGTTCACTATATATCAAGTTCCGTACTTTGAACTCATTTGCGCCCCGAAACACGCGTTGTCACATCACGTGTTTCGGGGCGCAAGGAGACAAAGTGTCACGATTGGTGTCTCGAAAAGCAAAAAAGTAAATGTGGCTGGACAAGGCCAGCCTGAACATTTAAACATTCAACCGCATGGTCAGTACCATGCTTAAAAACGCAGCGTATCGGATCTGAAAAGACCTACGGTCCGAAAATACATAAATGAGAAACCAGAAACTGCAAGGGACCGCATACGATAAACGCTACCAACGTAGGATCCACAAGAGATCTGATCAGCCAAAAAAATGTATGAAGACAAACAATAGACAACAGGCTACTTTTTCATCATTATCGATAAGACCATGAACAAAGCCCTTCACAATGCCTTAACATCGGCCTGAACTAGGTGACTAATTTTAAGGCAGGTCTGAAACAGAATATTAACTAAAGGATCAGGTCATAATTTTTGGTCAGGTTATAAACAGAGTAGGGAACATCGCAGATTTTAGGTTTAAGTTTATGGCATCCACAAACTTATGTCAAATGATCCATGCGATTGGGCAAAGTATAAAAAGCTGCGAAACTCAATAAATAATAGGATCAAAACTGCTAAGGTATCTTATTTTTCGAAAGCTTTTATGCAATTTGAGGGCAACTCTAAGAAAACTTGCAAACAATTAATGAACTTACATCTCGCCGTAAAAGCAATGAGACTGTGAAAGAACTAAAAGTAAATGACGTTGTAATCAATAATTCTAGTGAAATTTCAGATACTTTTAATGACCATTTTTCAACAATCGGGCCCAGACTTGCCAATGAAATACCTCCAATAGGTCAAGATGATGATTCGAGCTACACTAGCTTTATCACTTGTGACAACAAAACATTCCATTTCTGTCCAACTAGCAGTAATATTGTTTTTTCTCATCTAAACAAATTATCTAGATCTAAAGCAACAGGTCTTGATAACATTTCTGCTAGATTAATCCGTGAATGTGCTGATCTTATTTCGGTCTCTTTATCTGACCTCTTTAACAAGTCTTTGACTTCTGGTATATTTCCTGACGATTGGAAATGTGCTAGAGTTACTCCGTTGTTTAAGCAGGGTGAGCGATCTCATCTAAATAATTATCGACCAATTTCAGTCATTTCAGTAATTGCTAAGGTATTCGAGAGGATCGTGTATGACCAGCTATATAGCTTTCTAACTAAAGAGGACGTAATTTCTAAACAACAGTCGGGCTTTCGCTCATTGCATTCAACTGTTACTGCTCTATTAGAAGCTACCGATAGTTGGGCGTTTAATATCGATCGCGGAAATGTTAATACTGTAGTTTTTCTCGATTTAAAAAAAGCGTTCGACACTGTTGATCATGAAATTCTTTTAACTAAAATGAACCTTTACGAAGTTGAAGGAATAGCTCTGGTTCAACTCATATTTAACTAGCCGTACACAACGATGTCTTGTTAATGGTTCTCTTTCTCAAACCTGTTCGCTAAAATGTGGGGTACCTCAAGGAACAATCCTAGGTCCCCTATTATTTCTTATTTACATTAACGACTTGCCCAACTGCTTATCATCATGTCAGCCTAGGATGTATGCTGATGACACCCACATCACATATGCGGGAGCTGATCTGAGCTCTATACAGTCTAATCTAAATCACGATCTAAGTAATTTAAACAAATGGCTTACTTCTAACAAACTTACTTTAAACGCGACTAAAACTGAATTTATGTTGATTGGTTCCAGACAAAGATTGAGTACCCTTCCAGATACACTTGAGCTCTCAATTAATAATGTTCCAATAAATCGTGTCTCCTCAGTCAAATCGCTCGGTGTGTTGATCGACGAAAACCTAACTTGGCAAACCCATATTGATAAATTGTCTAAAAAGATTGCATCTGGGATTGGTGCCATAAAAGGAGTTAGGCCTTTTGTTCCACCAGCTACACTGCTTTATATATATACAGTGCTCTAATTCAACCTCATTTTGACTACTGCAATCTTGTCTGGGGTAATTGCGGTAAAACTTTGTCGGACAGGCTACAAAAGCTTCAGAACCGCGCCGCTCGCGTGTTAACTTCCTCTAGTTATGATACTGATGCCAAAGGTCTAATACGACAACTGGGTTGGAAAGATTTGTGTACCCAGCGTCAAATTCAGAAAGCCTTAATGGTACATAAATCTTTAAATGGCTTGGTTCCTGAATACCTATCGTCCAAATTTCTAAAACGTAGTGGAATGCGCTATTCTTTAAGGGATTCCGAAAACAAACTGGTTGTACCTCATCCACGAACTAGCTATATGAAAAATAGCTTTAGTTACAGTGGTGCAACTCTCCGGAACAGCCTACCCTGCAATCTCAGGATGATAAAATCCTTTAATCAATTTAAAAGCAACGTTAGACACGGCATTCATGGAAAACAGGATTAGTTTAATGTTTAAATTAGGATTTACTACTTCAATTTTTATTAATTAGTATTTAGCATGGACTGTTTATTAGTAGTTTATTAGTATTAATTTTAAATATTAGTATTACCTGATGATTTTTAACCGTGAATAAAGAAATGTTAAATAAATAAATAGATGTTAATGAGACCTGAGAGACAATATCTCAAAGACAGGCACACACACATTCTGCATTGTAACACTTTATTTCAGAGACATGTAACACCATGAACCTCGTGTCACGCTCATAAGTAAATCCCAGTAACATGGGTAACATGCCACCAATTCCTGATCTCAAAGTCCATCAGGGATTCCCAGTTAAAAACAATCACCCCCCTTAGATATCTCAACAAACCTTTCATTTCCTAAGTAAGGCCACTGTTATCTACATCTGTAAAAGACAGTGTATCAATGGTTCCAGTCATGTCTCTCACGTGTCCACCTCATGCCCCTGACCTCTAGTCAAACACACGCTCCTCGTTGTATTCATGATCAATCTTCTTGTTTGTGCCGATCCTTCGCCACTGATTTTTCTTTTTCCCTCCTACCCTCCCATGACTGGGACCCTTGCTCTACACATCTGAACCCCTGATACTACGCTTTAGGACCATCTTCCAGCGAATAAACAAATCATTTAGATCTATAGAAACGTTCGCCATGAATAAGGCTAATAATCTGTCTTTCCCAACACACACACACACACACACACACACACACACACACACACACACACACACACACACACAAAGTGGGGGCAAGCTTTGACACTACAATTCAGAATGTGTATAGATACTGAACATTACTATTCCGCTACTTTTAGAAAAACATATATCCGTATATACTTATGATATCATTTGCTTATTATTAAAAAAAAAGAATAATAATAATAAAAACTAGTAATAATAAAAATAATAATAATAATAATAATAATAATAATTATACCATTAATGGTTATAGGCTACGGCTGTCTGTCCCTTAGCAAGCCTTAGACCTTGTCATTCAGGATGCAACGAACAGAGACTTTGTATTTTGGTGACTTTCTGTTGTTTGTTATTAAAGGACGGTGGCAGGGAAGTGCACCCATTAGCTGCACTTTACCCCACAGTAAGGCTCTAGCCCACTGGAGACAGGTCCGGAGAAATTCCTATTCCAAGGTGGCTACCCCCGGTACCACCTGACCTGTACTCCCCCCAGGAGGGGCTCCCCCTCCTGGTTCCCTCAGTCCCCGGGGACTGTGGGATATGGGCCTCACCCCTGGAGGCAGGTCTGCAACTTTTATTCCAGGGTGGCTACCCCCGGTACCACCCGATCTGTACTCCCCCAGGAGGGCCCCCTTCCTGGGCCCCTACTCCCCAGTCGTCCCTCCCTGCCACCCAAATTTTACCCACAGCCAGTGTGTTATTTCCTAAATGTAGTATCGTTAGCGGCAGCTCAGACCGGGCCTCGAAAGAGGATCATCAATCATGAATAGGGCAAGGAGTTAGGGAAGCGGGCCGCACACCCCCTCCCAATTTTTCTGGGAGTGCCCCCCCCGGGTGAGAACGCGGATGACATATCAATCAATTAGTCATTCAAACAAACTAGAGGGTGATACGATAGCTACAAGAAACAACAACAACAACAACAACAACAATTTATTGGTATTCCCATATAGATGGTGTTACCTAAATACAGAATCGCTAAATAAAAATTCAAAAACGAAACAAATTACAACAGCAACCAGAAAGAAAAATAGATATAGTTAGTTACAAGATTCTTCATTTTAAGTTCTAGGGTTACAAAGTTCTCTTATTTGTAGTGCTTCATATGTAAAGTAACCTAGTTTTTTTTACAAATAGAAGTGTCAGCATTGTTAAGTAGAAATATTGTTTTCTCTGTTATTAAAGGAATCAAATTTTGGATATTTCTTGATGATGTTATTTGTGACTTGTTGTCTAATATTATTGTATCGGTCACAATGAAATAAGAAATGCATTTCATTCTCAATTTGGTTAGAACAGCAGTACTGACAAATGTTAAGAGTCTCAGGTAATTTAGGAGTACAGTGTCGCCCAGATTCAATTCTAAGATTATGATTACCAGATTGGAGTTTTGCCAAAGCTTGTCTATGTTTGAGGTTCTTTACTTGTTCTAGCTACTCAGATTTGCTTACATCTCTTTTGAAACTTGAGTAGAAATTCAACTTTCTGTTAGACCGAATTATCTCCATTTGGTGTCTTTTCATATCATTTGAGATGTGACATTTTAGTTTTTGTAAATTATGTTTGATGATTTGTTCATTGTAATTGTGTGTGTTTATATTATGCGGATGGTTTTGGTCATCTAAATAATTTTTGATGATTTCATTGACTGTTAACATGAAAGAGGACTTTGCTTCATTTGCCAGTTGATTGGAAATATTGAGGCATTGTTTGGCAACGCTATCTTCTGGGAGAGACAAGATGTAGCCAAAATTTAATAATTCTTGGAAGAATATTAAATTTTAATGACAACCGTCCTGTTTCGTTTTGAGCAGCAATATTTGGTGCTCTTCTGTTGAGGCCGAGGTAATATTTGTAAAACTGTGTATGAAGTCTTTCCACAGGGTCTTTTTCCCATTTTTTGAGGTTTATGCTATCATATGCTCCCCAGATTTCGGATCCGTATAAAAGTATGGGTTGAAATAGAGTATCAAATAGTTTATTAAACATATTGACAGGAGGTTTATTGAAATCAAGATAACATTTGGATGCGAAAGTAGATCTTCTAGCCTTCTCAACTAAAGCCTTTTTAGAATTTGAGAAGCTTCCATTAGTGAAACTGACTAATGAACTTACGGCCCTCCAAACAATAGCTAAGTATAAAAACATTTTTGGTTCTGGATGTTTCTCTTTTGATTAGTATTTGATATTTTCAAGTTCATTGAACACTTGCGAGATTGTTTGTTTAGACGTTGCGACCAAGCTGTCCCTGTTGTCAATCCGGCCCTCGCAAGCTTAGGGGAAAGTACTGTCATGACGAATAATTGTCAGACATTACTGCCCGCGCAGTAACGTAGCATCCCCCACTTTCATTTGTGCTTGAACCCCCCACCCCTCCGGAAATTCCATTTTAGTGTCATACTTTCCATTTAAAAAATGGGCTTTTGGAACCCCCCTCCCGGTTAGAATTTCCATTAACCTTCCTTGGGGTGGGTATGGATATTTTCTGGAACTACACAATAAAAAAAGAATGGTGCAATATTTTGGCTCTATTTTTATAAAATATTTCTCAAAACTATGTGCGTATCTGAAATGTCACAACCATGTTTACATACTCTCATCTAAACACACCTATTGACCAATGACAGCGCACGTAGTATCTCAGTGATTTATAAATGTAAGTGATATATGACCCATGTATTATCCCTTTACCCCCTAAGAGTGCAAATTGGCACACAAGGTCATAACTTTGTGAATATTTGATACATTTCTATGAATTTTTGCCATGAAAATTGTCTTGTGAAGATCGACTCATTGAAGTCATAAAATTTTGACTCCCTCCCATCCAAGACATGGTTGACCACCCCCAGAAGTTTTTAGTTCCTTTTTCGGGATGCAAATGGAATGCAAGACTTGTTTCATATCAAGCTATACACTAAGAGCAGCTAAATAAGCTATAGTTTAGGGGTATACCTAATATAGTAGATTGATACATTTTTGAAGTCGGTCATTTTCCCATTTTAAAGCAATTTCTCTCAAAATGTCTACCTCCTTCATAGCTGCTGATGTCAATTCTTAAATAAGCTGATTAGTGGCTTTCAAATGGCATCTTGTACACAGGCAGAGTGTCTTTATTTGCCGATTTGGGAAAAACTGCCGTTCGCCTTAGGGGGTAAAGGGTTAAAAACTCAGTTCAGTGGCATCAAAATTGCCCCTCTTTACAGGCAATCCCATTTTCCATTTTCATAGCCAAATATTTGATCTTACAGTAGTTTTCTTTGTTTTGAAATCCATTCCTTGCATTTGGCCTTAAACAGCTAAGAGATTGATCTCCATTTTAGGGTGGAACAAACCAATTTGACAACTCATCTATAAACTCGAGCATCGTTCCAATTTGTACTATGTGGATAATGTCACCATCCAGTTAGACAACTCCATGAATCTTGATCTAATAAAAGCCAAAACTCACGATTTTTATAACCTACTAGATACGAAAACCCACATGGTGGAACAGACTGGTCCAAAAAGACAGAACAAAAGTCTATCTATGAATGAAGGCTCCAGGAAAAAAAAACCTTCTCCTCCCTCAAAAATTTATGTTAAGGTAAAAGTTAAGAGAATTTCAATTTAAATTCATCCATCACATTTTAGTTACCAAGAAAGAGTTACATTGCTATGGTATTAAATCAGATGACTGATGTACGTATTGCGCAGAAAAAAAGATTCTATGGACCACTCATTTAAAGACTGTGAATTTACAACTTCCTATTGATAAAACTGGGGTTTCTTCCTTCTGCAATTTTTTTTTGCCCAAAATAAGGGGGGTGGAGCCCTGGGCCTCTCCCCTAGATCTGCCACTGGTTTACTTTTTCTTAGTATTCCTTTGCACGGGAATCTCTTAAAATACTGTATACTGAAATTTGTGAACAAGTAAACATACCGAGATATCACTATGAAATCTCTTGTTTTGGGCAACTTGAACAGCTGAAATCACCTACAGTATCGTGCAAAAGTAATGCAAATGAAATTCGTCGAAATTCGTTCTTTGTTCTCGCGAATTTTCCACGAATAGTTGTTGAATTTTCCAAAGATGTTTCGTGGGGTTCTAAGCGAAAAAATCATGATCTTTCTCAAAAATATGCGATAGCAAAATTCGAAGTAGCAAATTTTTGAGGTAACCAAACGAAAATTCGAGATAGCGAAATTCGAAGCAGCAAATTTTTGTGATATGAACCGCCATGAATGACATCGCTGAACAAGCGTATGTAAATAAACGACACTCATATCGAAAATAGATTCAATGATCTGACAGTTTAATCAGCTATTTCCAACGAAAAAGTGATTGCATCACACAATGAAAAAAAAGCGATTAACTCACAAGTAATTCCTTAAACAGACTTGTAAACCTTGTTTTAGCAACTTTGATTTTCAAGCCCATGTATCAATCGGTAAAACTGGGTGCCAAATCCACAAGTAGGTCAAGTCTGTTGATGTGACAATGTTTACAGAAGCCCGCTTTCCCAAAACAAACAGCATAGAAATGAGACAGAACTTTTGCAGACAAAATTTTCATTTTATTAAACAAAACTCAAAAGCTCTAAAATGTCTTTTGCGTGTTTTTAGCCAGAGCAGTACATGTCTTGATCGGCTCCAGAGTCGAATCGTGCAAAACAGTCTTTGGATGTCTTACCCTGTGAACTGAATCCTTGCCAGGTTTAAAGGCAATAAGCTTATTTCAAGCATTTTCTGCTTCCATATTGACCGTAAGCATTATCAATAACAAAGATATTTGTTTTAGTTACATAAATATGCCAATTTCATGTGGAAAAAACTTGAAAGACTTGAAAAACCTTGTAAGCCTGAAAAATTAAGATACTCAATAAATTCTACGCTGTCATGGCACAAAATCTGTTTTGCGACATCATGTATAAAACAAGACGATCTGATAGATCTTATAACTGCACTTTCAAAATTTAACTGTTTTCTTAGTACTACAGTTGCAACGCAGTGCACATTCCAAAGCAGTCCGTGCAATTGATGATTCATTGATTACTGTTGACACCACATCACTTGATCAACACAAACTGTGCTATTGCACAATCGCTCTTAGCTGTTGTGAAATCTTTGATGACATAATATATCAAACACAAAAAACCGTGTTTGACCACATTTGCAAACACCGAGAAGAGAGTTGAAAATATGATGCGTAGTGGAGTAGTTTTGACGAACTTCGAAGTGTTTAGAAATGTGGAATGTAACACTAAGGAGAAAACATAGAAATAAAATGGTAAAAATCTATGCTAATTAAGATCAGCTATCCAAACACCGTTACGGTCATGATTTCCTTTAAACTTGATGAATTATTAATGAGTTTGAGAAGTAATGGTCTTAATCTGGAAGTTCACTCTGGACACCCCAATGACTGATACGAAAAGGAAACGAGTGTCGCGCTATTAATAACGCTATTAATAAACAACTTTCTTCCTTAAAAGTCAAAATTTTATTTGTTTGCGCTATGTGTAAAGGACAAGCAAAGTAGTCACGTGAGCCACACAATCCGAGATTTAGGCTATCCACGTCTAATTTAGAACTGCTGTTTTTTTTCCCCTAGCATGGACATAAATGCTGTGAAGTTCTGAAACGCTCCTGTTTACCTCAGCAAATATTTAATTTTCCTTCAGATCTCTTAACTCGTTGTGGTGAAAGAGCCAAAGAATTCACTTCATTTGCCTAAACCCACAAGAAATACTCGCAAAATTGCAAATAAATTAATGACTGTTGCTTCTGGTGAAATAAACTTGTAAAGTAAACACGATCATATTTGTCACATAGGGAAAGTGAAAGCTGCAATGTCAGCACATTCCATGACTGACGTAATACCTTTTTAGCGTATTTATCATTCACTTCGAATCCAACGCTTCGATAAAACCAAAAGAAAATATATTTTACACACAATAAAGAAAACAATATCCGTAACATTATCCGTGTATTGATGTTTCAACAGCTTTTGGCGAATAAACATCACAGCTTACGTGATTCAAAATTTGGCCGAGAGGAAGTTTGGGTCTGGTCACTGACAAAACTAAAAGAAACAAGATCTGTAAGATCTTATAACTGCGCATTTAAAATTTAACTGTTTCCTTAGCACTACAGTCGCAACGCAGTGCACATTCCAAAGCAAAGTCCTTGATGATTCATTTATTACTGTAGACACCACACCACTTGATCAACACAAACTGTATTATTGCACCATTGCTCTTAGCCTTTGAGAAATCTAAAATAACCCGATCAATCTGTAGCACAACTGATGACAACGATTACAAACGAACTGTTTAAGCCTCTTATTGCACCATCACTTGTAGCTATTGTGAAATTTCCAATCGCACCATTAGTAATAGCCGTTGTGAAATCTCCGATGACGTAATCGTCTTACTCTGGAACTTTCTTCGAAATATGTATGGGCATGAGCAATGCAAATGATGTGATAATAACACTATTAACAACAGCTTTCTGTCTTAAAAGTCACGATTAAATTTAATTTAAATTTAATTAATTTTTTCTATGAGTAGTCACACGAGTCACATAATTCAAGAATTACATAATCCACGGCTATCTTTAGTACGGTGGTTATTTGCCTACCAATGATGTAATCCTTGCATGCTCTGACGTGTTCTTTGCGTGGCTTGCAAATATTTTATTTTTCTTCTGATCTCTGAACTCGCTTCAATATAGCAGCACAACAATTCACTTCTCATGTCTAAAAATATGAAAAATACTCGAAAAATTACAGTTAGAACAATCACTGTCACTCCTGACGAAATGAAAGTACAAAACAAGCACAATCTTATTCAACACGCTGCCCAAGAGAAAGTTGCAATGTCGACACATTCCATGAATGATGTAATTGCTTTTTATGTATTCAATACTTGCTTAGAGTCAAGCGCTTCAATAACACAAAAAGGCAATGTATTTTGTACTAAATTAAAATAAAGAGTAAAATATTCATAAAATTTTCAGTACATTAACATTTTAACCAGCGTCGACAAAACCAGGATTGGATCGGACCGGACCGGACCGGATCGGACCGGATCACGGATCGGATCACGGACCGGACCACGGACCGGACCACGGACCGGACCACGGACCGGATCACGGATCGGATCACGGATCGGATCACGGATCAAAATTCAAAATTCAAGATTCAAAATTCAAAATTTTGTTGAGCAAATTACACTAGAGTGACTACTGTGAGCAGAACGTTTTATTTAATTCAGGTGTGATATTCCTTTATTCTTTTATAATATCAAGCCAACTGGGAGCTGGTCACAGATGAATTTTTTTCAGGCTGTTGGGTTTTGATTGCGATGATCAATCATGTCTTCATATCTTTCTCCGCAGTTCAGATAAATGATATTTCGTATGTTCGCTTGCATCAAAGGTAAACTGTCATAAAACGCGTCAACATGGTAATAATAGGACGAACGTATGAATCGAAACACAAAAACTAAAAACACTAATAATATTAAACACCTGATGATTTCAAACAATTTCCGTTTCTGAGACAAGTCTATACTTTTACAAGATGTGAGTTTGGAATACGATATTTCGTACCGGAATAAAACGAAACAGACCATTTGTATTTCAAGGAAATATAGCTGTTTTACAAAAAAATATAGGAATAACATCGATAGTGTGAACGATAACGCAACCCGAGAATAGACAACATTTTAGGAGTTACGTCACGATTTTTTAAGTCATTTTTAGGGTCGTAAAGAGTTGCTTTTATATGGAATAAAACCTTAAGAATGGCTGACTGTAAGGATCGAGAAACGCCGGTCAACGTCCCATTTGGCAAATCGCTCATATTTTGCCCAAAGATACCCTAAAGTGACCTAATTCTAAAAATCATATTTAAAGGTTCCAGCGAATTTTTATTTTTCAGAAATTCGCGAAAATTTGAAAGCGCGGTCAAAGTGCGGTTTTTGGTGTAATAAAATGACCGAAACAAGGTGCGAGGACGAAGCGCTGCTAAAGTCTTAAAATAATTTCAATTGACTTCAAACTTCACACAAATGTGGAACAACCACTCTAATTTATTCCTCGTTTTAAACTAATCTCAGAGATGTCGATATAGTGGTTTTCCGAATCATTTTAAAAACACCTATGAAGCGTGTGAAAAATAACGGCAAAATATAGGTCATGTTTAACAGCATCAAAATGCATCTGGTACCTCACTTTCCGATTATTTTACTTTACAGCCTTAAAATATCATTATTAAGCATATACTATGCCAAGTTTCATGCTCGAACTCGCAGTAGTTCCCTTTGAGAAAAACGAAAATCTATGTCAATGTGTTGGGCGCAAACAACACAATCATTATACACGAACAAGAGACAAATCAATTTCAACGGTGAAAGTAAAAGGCTGTCATTAATTAAAATCCCGTCAATTCACTGCTATCAGTAGAAACATAATGTCCACTACATAAACACTGTTTTTAGACGTTTTAGGAACATTGCGCGTTAACTTTCTTTGATTTCCTGTCCGCCGTCATGTCTAGTTTGTCATCGCGTGTATTTCGTGTAAACAGCACTCTGAATGGTTGTCATAACAAACGCAAGAGATTTCCTGGAACATTAATGTTTTCGATTCAGCAAAACGCTTTAAGTTCGTTAAGACACAATAATGGGCCAACTTGGAATGCTGTTTAGCATTAAGGACGTTAAAGGACTGTAAATTAATCGAGTTGAAATATCTTGAAGCAAATCCAAATCAAGCCCTTATTCTAATTTGGTAAACAGCCGATCTCTGTTCAAGTTCAAGAAGTCGAGAGGTTAATCCGGCAATGTATCACCGGTGCAACAACAAAATCAAACCGAGGTCATCAAAAGTGTAAGTTTAAAAGTGTAGTGGCAAGTTTCAAATAAATTTCGCCTATATAAATTGGAAGCAAGGAGTGAAACGGTCTGACCCGAAACAAATAAACAAAGTATTAATACGACTAATTTAATCCGAAAATGTTACAGAAAACATACCTAAAAGCCGTCGATTCCCCTCAATACCACTCCACATTGCCTTAAAGAGCCCAAGCTTTCTGCTGTAAGAATCATGGGCCTCATGAATCTGTTTTTACTATATCGGCAACCATGCTGCGGGGCTGATATTCGAGATTTAGTAAAAGTTGTCACACAACCGTACGAGCAGCCCAGTCACGCTTTCACTGCTCTTGCGCAAATGTTCAACATTTCGCGATTTACATAAACGGATTACAAGTTTAAAGTAGTGACAGTAGATTGAAATGTGCTTTTTAAAGCTGTCCTACCCAGGAGCAATTATTTGTTGTTCTTGAATGGCTCTTAGGTGTACCTACAGTCCGGCGGAGAGGGGGGAGGGGGTACTCCGGGAAAGGTCGGATATCAGTATGCCGTGGAAGATTAAGTGGTCTCCAACTCTTAACGCCAACACTGAAACACCAGATGATTCTCGAAGTATCACAGGGATCACTAAGCTAAATAATTTTGAGTTTAGCTCCGCTGAGTCAATTACCTGTTGGCGAGCATATTGCATTGACCGTGGACAGGTGGGAAAACAGTTCAAGCGGAAAAGCCCGTTGCACATTGTAATTTAGCGTTGTCCAACACGCAATCGGTCTGGTTGTAATGTTAGTCGTATCTGATAAAATCTCAAGGTTTCTCTCGACACGTGCTGGGGTGACGTACTACTAGATGGGCGTGGCAGGGAGCCACGAGTCAAGTCAGTCAACTCCCAAAGCTTAACAGAAGAGTGATAGTGAACCACTGGTGGAGGGACTGCAGATTGTCCCTACGTTTTACCCTGATAGGCCTCTGTGTTATTCTAATGAACTGATGCTGTTACAATGATACTATGTAGCTTTATGAACACGCTAATGGTCAAGGGTTTCTTTTTCAGTGTAAAAGAATCATAAATCAGTAGTTCTTTGTGAAAAGCTATTTTAAGGAAAGGAGGCTGTTCGCAATATCTATGTTTTCCAATGTTCTAGAATGATTAGTTTGTTAACGCACTGTTGCGCTGCGTCTGCACGCAGTGTCGGAAACAAACTACATTAGATCATCTGTTTTTAAGTTGATAAAGGTAAATTAACCGCTTCAGCGAATTTGGAAAGGGTGACGATTCCAACCTCATTCCCAGAGAGGTTGAGACGATTCGGCCGTTAGTTTTTCCTCTAAAGGGTCTTCCTCCTCTACTCCCGCTCCCGCTCTACAAAAATTTAACGATCCTCCCCCCCCCCACCCCCCCGCCGCAAGAGATGTTGCTAAATATCGAAGAAACCAAACACCGACAGTTCCTAAGAATACTTCCGGCAAGTGCAGTTGTTAGTAAAATACTTCAGAAGCGCCGAGGATGGAGCTTTTCCGCGCACGAGTGAGAGAGGTATATCTAGTTCCATGTCTTCGCAACCGCACCGTAGCAAAGGCAGTTTCAGGTTCTTTAGGCCAATGCGGAATTTTGCTATAAGATACGATTTCTGCTGGTCACTGACTGTCCTGAAAGCCTAACCCTCTTTTAAAGCAACAATGACTTCTTGGTGACCTATTGTGGCTTTGAGTTAAGCGCCAACGCTTGCTCCAAGCAGGGTTTGTAGCACATTTTGGCTATGGTCATAAGGGAATGTCTCTCCACGGACTGAGTACATTTCTCCAGAGACAAGTGCCTCTCTAAAGTAGACAGCATATGAAAGACACGAATGCAGCCGCCTTGAAGACATTAATACATCCCTGCCGTACATAGTTTCTATCCTCTATCCAGGGAAACATCAGCAGACGCTTCCTCGGTCACACCCGTTGACAATGGCACTGATGTTAAGGTTGCAGTGTTCGTACCTTTTTAGAAAATGACCTTAAGTCTCCTTCAGAGAACGATGCTTTCAGCAGAAATACAGAAAGAGCGATGTCTGACTAAATAGCAAAAGAAACCTTAACTATTAGCATGATCATAAAGCTACATAGTATCATTATAACAGCATCAGTTCATTAGAATAACACAGAGGCCTATCAGGGTAAAGCGTGGGGACAATCTGCAGTCCCTCCACCAGTGGTTCACTATCACTCTTCTGTTAAGCTTTGGGAGTTGACTGACTTGACTCGTGGCTCCCTGCCACGCCCATCTAGTAGTATGCCACCCCAGTATATGTCGAAAGAAAACTTGAGATTTTATCAAATACGATTAGCATTACAACCAGACCGATTGCGTGTTGGACAACGCTAAATTACAATGTGCAACGGGCTTTTCCGCTTGAACTGTTTTCCCACCTGTCCACGGTCAATGCAATATGCTCGCCAACAGGTAATTGACTCAGCGGAGCTAAACTCAAAATTATTTAGCTTAGTGATCCCTGTGATACTTCGAGAATCATCTGGTGTTTCAGTGTTGGCGTTAAGAGTTGGAGACCACTTAATCTTCCACGGCATACTGATATCCGACCTTTCCCGGAGTACCCCCTCCCCCCTCTCCGCCGGACTGTAGGTACACCTAAGAGCCATTCAAGAACAACAAATAATTGCTCCTGGGTAGGACAGCTTTAAAAAGCACATTTCAATCTACTGTCACTACTTTAAACTTGTAATCCGTTTATGTAAATCGCGAAATGTTGAACATTTGCGCAAGAGCAGTGAAAGCGTGACTGGGCTGCTCGTACGGTTGTGTGACAACTTTTACTAAATCTCGAATATCAGCCCCGCAGCATGGTTGCCGATATAGTAAAAACAGATTCATGAGGCCCATGATTCTTACAGCAGAAAGCTTGGGCTCTTTAAGGCAATGTGGAGTGGTATTGAGGGGAATCGACGGCTTTTAGGTATGTTTTCTGTAACATTTTCGGATTAAATTAGTCGTATTAATACTTTGTTTATTTGTTTCGGTTCAGACCGTTTCACTTCTTGCTTCCAATTTATATAGGCGAAATTTATTTGAAACTTGCCACTACACTTTTAAACTTACACTTTTGATGACCTCGGTTTGATTTTGTTGTTGCACCGGTGATACATTGCCGGATTAACCTCTCGACTTCTTGAACTTGAACAGAGATCGGCTGTTTACCAAATTAGAATAAGGGCTTGATTTGGATTTGCTTCAAGATATTTCAACTCGATTAATTTACAGTCCTTTAACGTCCTTAATGCTAAACAGCATTCCAAGTTGGCCCATTATTGTGTCTTAACGAACTTAAAGCGTTTTGCTGAATCGAAAACATTAATGTTCTAGGAAATCTCTTGCGTTTGTTATGACAACCATTCAGAGTGTTGTTTACACGAAATACACGCGATGACAAACTAGACATGACGGCGGACAGGAAATCAAAGAAAGTTAACGCGCAATGTTCCTAAAACGTCTAAAAACAGTGTTTATGTAGTGGACATTATGTTTCTACTGATAGCAGTGAATTGACGGGATTTTAATTAATGACAGCCTTTTACTTTCACCGTTGAAATTGATTTGTCTCTTGTTCGTGTATAATGATTGTGTTATTTGCGCCCAACACATTGACATAGATTTTCGTTTTTCTCAAAGGGAACTACTGCGAGTTCGAGCATGAAACTTGGCATAGTATATGCTTAATAATGATATTTTAAGGCTGTAAAGTAAAATAATCGGAAAGTGAGGTACCAGATGCATTTTGATGCTGTTAAACATGACCTATATTTTGCCGTTATTTTTCACACGCTTCATAGATGTTTTTAAAATGATTCGGAAAACCACTATATCGACATCTCTGAGATTTGTTTAAAGCGAGGAATAAATTAGAGTGGTTGTTCCACATTTGTGTGAAGTTTGAAGTCAATTGAAATTATTTTAAGACTTTAGCAGCGCTTCGTCCTCGCACCTTGTTTCGGTCATTTTATTACACCAAAAACCGCACTTTGACCGCGCTTTCAAATTTTCGCGAATTTCTGAAAAATAAAAATTCGCTGGAACCTTTAAATATGATTTTTAGAATTAGGTCACTTTAGGGTATCTTTGGGCAAAATATGAGCGATTTGCCAAATGGGACGTTGACCGGCGTTTCTCGATCCTAACAGTCAGCCATTCTTAAAATGATCGTGTTCTAGGATAGAAAGCACTTAAGAGGCAAGAACAAATCAAAACGGAATGAGGATCGTTAAGGATGACAAATGACGAACTTGAAAAACTAGGCTAGGTTTTTCAAGATGCGCAAATCGTGACGTAGCTCCTTTAAAGCAAGTCATGTCCTTAAGCTTTCGTACGTAAGCTTTCTCATTAACTGTAACGCTAACTGTAACGCTGACATCTGACACGAAAAAGTAGCCGAGAATTAGCTACTGATACTAACAACAATTTCAAAAACGAGAGTGGGAGGTTTACGCAATCTTCAAGCCAACTAACGTTCAAATATAACTACATCTGCCTGTTCATTACAATTTAAATTCGTCGTAAATCAGGCGCTTATGTGGCTTTTTAAATGACCTCTTGTCATTCTCTGTAATTAACATGTCATTGCGTCAAATTCGGGATTCTTATTTTTATTTAACATATTTTAGTTTTTCACTTTTATTTTTTATTTATCATTATCTTGTAAACGATTTGATCTTTCTTTCTTCAAAACGTTTTTTTTTTCTGTGACCCGATCCGTGATCCGATCCGCGATCCGATCCGCGATCCGATCCGTGATCCGGTCCGGTCCGGTCCGGTCCGGTCCGATCCTCGTTTTGTCGACGCCGCATTTTAATAGCTTTTTGCGAATAAACATCATAACTTGTCTGATCCAAAAACCCGCCGAGCATTTGGCTGAGTGGAAGTTTGGGTCTGGTCATTGATAAAACTTAAAAAAAAAAATCCTGTGCAGAGCAAGAACCCCGCTGTTTAAAACAAAATCGAACGATCCCAATTTTCCACACTCAACATTTTACATATTGATTTTCCAAACAGCTCATTTTCCACTCTCCTCATTTTCCATACTCCTTATTTTCCACACTCCTCATTTTCCATACTCCTCATTTTTCATATTCCTTATTTTCCACATTTCTCATTTTTTGCTCTCCTCTTTTTCCATACTCCTAATTTTCCATACTCCTCATTTTCCACACGTCTCATTTTACATACTCCTCATTTTCCACTCTTCTCATTTTCCACACTCCTAGTAGTATATAGGGGATTACACAAATAACGTTTCGCAGAGGGAGAAGTATTTCCCTGTTTTTCAATCCCCAGCTTAAGTCCGAACCTCACAAGCTCGGTTCGGTTAAACCAGGGGGCTGCAAACGGGGAAATGCTGAGTCCCTCTTTGAAACATTATTTGTGTAATCCCCTACATACTACTTACAACAAAGGAGGAGCACAATTGGAAACAAGCGAGCCCGCTGTTATAGGAGCGCATTTTTTTTTTCGACAACCATTTTTGGAGAAAGGACACATCTTTTGGTTGCAAAAAGTACAAGGTCTAGGATCTGCGAACAAATACCGTTTTGTAGAGAGCTATTTACCTCGCAAGCTTGGTTGTCGAAAGTGCGCCCAATTCGAGCGCATTTTTTTTTTTCGATAACCAATTTTTCGACAACCATTTTTGGAGAAAGGACACATCTTTTGGTTGTAAAATGGACGCAGGTATTTGGGGAGAACAAATTTTCGGTTGTCGAAAGTGCGCACAATTAGACAATAGATGCAAAAACAGAACAAACATGGTTTTGCAAGAAATACTTGTGGATTTCGACAACCAAGCAACAGTTCTCCAACCTTCCAATCTTGTAGCTCTATTTTTCCCAAGAGCCAAAGACGCAGCAGAAGCAGTCGAAGACGACGATGCAGCAGCAGACAAAAGCCCAGCAAATACAGCGACAAAACAAGCCTTCGAAAGCGAAGACGCAGAAGCAGACGAAGACGAAGACGCAGCAGCAGACGAAGACGCAGCAAAAACAGCGACAAAACAAACCTTCGAAAGCGAAGACGCAGCAACAGACAAAGACGAAGACGCAGCAAACACAGCGACAAAACAAACCTTCGAAAGCGAAGAAGCAGCAAAACAAACCTTCGGAAGCGCAGACACAGCAGACACAGCAGCAGACGAAGACGCAGCAAACACAGCAAACATAGCGACAAGAGAAACCTTCCGAAGCATGGGGCTCAGATGCGAAAAAAACGTCGCAGAGCACCTTCTTCTGGAAAACGCGTACCAAAGCAACCTGTTGTTCGACATTTCCAAGGTAGACTATCTGGAAGGGAACCTCGGTAGCACGAATTTGCGCCCGCTGGAGGGTCTGCCGGCATTCGTAGACGACATATTTGTCTTTGGCTACGTTTCTCGAGAGGAGTGCGTCTTCCAGAGAGGAAAACTGTGCTGCACAAGTGGGGAGAAGGGGGCGGCAAAACTAGTGGTGGCGAGCATCGCGAACGCTTTGGAAAGAGCCCTGGGGAAAAGGGGCTACATGCAGACGTCCCTCGTGCACACGGTCGCGGTCGGAGAAGCTGCAACCAGCACAATCCGCGCAACAATTGCGAAAATCGAGAAGGACACACTCTACAGGGCGAAAGGAAAATGGAAAGAAATCCACCCGAAAAAAGAGATTGCCGGGTATTTCGTGGCGAAATGCGATGTTTCCGAAATCCCTCTGGAGGATATCCGCAGCAGTCTGCATGTTTTCGAAAAATGTCTGGAGGGCTATGGCTACGGAATCTACAGCATAGACTACACGCAGGATTTTTCAGGAGTTCTGGATCGCGAAGCGCTTGTGGCCCACCTTGGTTTTCGAAAGGCGGGGGATTTCTGCACAGCAATCGCCAAAGAACAGCCGACGATTCTAGAAAACACAAAAACCGTCGGGAAGCACGTCTGCACCTGGATAGCGACACCCGAGGAAGGGCGCACAGCACGCACAAAAATATACAACAAAGTCGTGTCGAATTTCGAGGCAGGAGAAATCCGCGAACCTGTTGGCGGCCATCTGGCAGACTACGCCGACTGCCCCAACCCACACCTCCGCCAAACCTTCCTACACCCGGACGTGTAAGCCCGAGGGTGCACACGCATCGAAGTCTCTCTGTACGCGCCCCCACGGTACGAACTTTCGAGCAAGAAAGCCACAGACTACATCGGGAAAGTTTTGGAGCAAGTTTCCACCGAAGACGAGGAGGACGGCGTATTCGTGGTCCAACCACCCAGCAAACAGTGGCAAAACCTTGTCAAAAACCTGGATCGGTTTCTGGTTCTCGCGGACAGACCGCAAGGAAATATCTTTGTTGGCTGGTACGCGCACACAGGGACAGGAAGAATTTCGGGGATCCACGTACTCCCCACACCAGCGAAAGTGCGAGACGAAGCAAAGTGGGAAAAAGCTATCTTGTGGGCCGCGGGGGACTTTGGCTTTCGAAACTGTCCAATTTTTCGGGTAGACATCCTGTCCGCAGACGAAGAAGGGGTGGAGCTAGGCCCGCTCCGTTGCTACACGAAAGACGAAAACGCTCGCACAATACTCGCCGCGAGCAAAAAACCAACACAGCTCCACCCAAACGGGGGCGACCCGTCGGAGCTTCTACCGCCAACAGACAAAGTTGTGTGGGAATGGCGGGACAAAAAATGCCACGCAATCGGCAACGATTCTTCGAAATACGAGCTCCAAGAAATACAAGAAATCGCAGAACGGCGCAAAATATCCGCACTTTCGACAAGAAACAGAGAAAAAGTTCTTGCAGAGGTTTGGCACGCCCGCACAGCCGAGGAGTGGAGACGAGAGATTTGGCAAAGAGAAGAAAAACAGCGAAAGAAAGAGGAGGAAGCGGCAAAGGCTCGAGTAGCGGAAATTGCCAACCTGCGAAAGTACGCCGAAGCGAAGAAAAAAATCCAAGCAAAAAGCTGGGAGATTCGTGCAACAGTGGTTGGCACTCTGTCTGGTGCGACAAAAAAAGTTGTGGAATTGCCAGCAGGCAGAAAATGGGATGTCCTAGGTTTTCGAGGCAAAGAAGACAAAGTCCGTGTTGTATTGCGGCATGGGAAAGAAGCGGCAGTTGCTGTTTGGGCGACAAAAGGTTTGCAAAAAATCCTTGTAGAATATGTGGACAGCTTCCGTTCGGACGAGAAAGACAGCACTGGTCGGCAGCTTTTCTGGCTAGTGTCTTTCACAGGTGTCGAAAAATTTGGAGGGTTGGTGCTGCGAATCGAACCTTCGAAAACTTTCAAAAACTGGGAAGGAAAAACCATCGTGTGGAACCCCATACAAGTGGTATCCGCGCCAGACAGCGGAAGACTTGCATTCTTGCGGGCTCTAGGATCAAAATGCGAGGAGTACGAAGCCCTTCGTGTGGAATTGGCCAAAAACTGTCTGCAGAAAATCCCCGCGCCGGGAAACAAAACGACGAGAAAAACAACAGACTTGCCGGAAGGGGAGTACATATGCAAACGTTTCGCTACTACAACCTTTCGAAACTCCTTGCGGACCATTCTGTTCTTGCTCCCGCTCGGAGAAGATGGGGAACCGGCAACAGACGAAGAAACTCCAACACACGGAGTCTTTCTAGAAAAAGAGATAGCGGCGATGGGCGGCATCGAAGCGCTAGAAAAAAGAAAAACCCCATTGCGTTGCTTGCTTGGCGAGGAGAAGACAACACCGAGCAAGAGAAAGTGCCGCAGAGTTGCGATAGCGTAGCCTTCTACACGGGGACAATAGTTCCGCCTTCGAAGCAGAAAGCAAAGTCTCCATCGCAAGCAACAACAAAGAGTTCTCCAAGATTCCAGTCCAACCATTTTTTCGCTGTCTCCGAGTCGATATGGCCTACAATGTGCGCCGATTTGTTTTCCAACGAAGAGACAAACTCGCAAAGAGCGGACCAATCCTTCCAGCAAACCTTTTTTTCTTCCAGCTGCTGGTATTTTTTCTCGCATGCACGGAATTGTTCGAATCGGAAACGTGGAAGCTGTCCTTCTGGTGTCTTGTTTGTTTGTGCAGCAATTCCCCTTCCAGTATACAAAATGTTGTGCAATGCTAAGAAAATAGTGAACAAATACTATGCAAATGCTAAGAAAAAATCGGGGGAATTGCTGCACAAACAAACAAGACACCAGTTGTTTCCATTTGGAATTCTGCACAAACAAGACACTAGTTGTTTCCATTTGGGATTCTGCACATACTGCTATATTTGCAAACATGCCTCCTGCAAAAAAGCTTTCTGCCGAAGAAATTCGAGAAATCGTTGCCGCGCGGGGAAAGGAGTCGCCCGCATCGATCCGGAAGCGCTTCGGGATTGGCACAACAAAGCTATACAGAATTTGGAAAGAAGCCGCTGCAATCGAACCGAAACAAGCCGCTGCAATAGAACCGAAACAAGCTGCGGAAACAAAAACAGAGCAAACTAGCGAGCTTTTGTACCAGATCTTGGACAATGTGCACGACTTGCAAAAAAATATGGCTCTTTTGTGGGGGTTGCAAGAGAGCCATTTCGAAGATGTGGAACACATCGGTGCAGATTTGCGTGGGCTGGAAGTGGGTGTGGAAGAAACGAAAGATGGAATCCTGCAGAGCATAGAGAAAAATAGCAACGCTGTGCGCGAAAAAACCGATAGAATTGTTGGTGCAGCCAGTGCGACAATGTCTGCTGTTTTTGGTGTTGTGGAAGCGGTTGGACTTGTTTTGGGGCTTGGTGGTGTTGCCCTTCTTCTGTGGCTATGTGGATCTCAAAAACTGGAAAAGTGGAAGGCTGCACAGAGCGACACGCCACCGAAAAAAAGTACCTTCCACCACAAAAAGAGCCGTTGGCTGTGCGCAAAGGACTTCGTACGATGTTGTAGAACAGAAAGTGTCGCGGCGCTTGGAGAGAAGCAACACAAGTATATACGCAATGGAACTTGTTCGAAAAGAAGGACAGCTTCCACGTTTCAGATTCGAACAATTCCGTGCATGCGAGAAAAAATACCAGCAGCTGGAAGAAAAAAAGGTTTGCTGGAAGGATTGGTCCGCTCTTTGCGAGTTTGTCTCTTCGTTGGAAAACAAATCGGCGCACATTGTAGGCCATATCGACTCGGAGACAGCGAAAAAATGGTTGGACTGGAATCTTGGAGAACTCTTTGTTGTTGCTTGCGATGGAGACTTTGCTTTCTGCTTCGAAGGCGGAACTATTGTCCCCGTGTAGAAGGCTACGCTATCGCAACTCTGCGGCACTTTCTCTTGCTCGGTGTTGTCTTCTCCTCGCCAAGCAAGCAACGCAATGGGGTTTTTCTTTTTTCTAGCGCTTCGATGCCGCCCATCGCCGCTATCTCTTTTTCTAGAAAGACTCCGTGTGTTGGAGTTTCTTCGTCTGTTGCCGGTTCCCCATCTTCTCCGAGCGGGAGCAAGAACAGAATGGTCCGCAAGGAGTTTCGAAAGGTTGTAGTAGCGAAACGTTTGCATATGTACTCCCCTTCCGGCAAGTCTGTTGTTTTTCTCGTCGTTTTGTTTCCCGGCGCGGGGATTTTCTGCAGACAGTTTTTGGCCAATTCCACACGAAGGGCTTCGTACTCCTCGCATTTTGATCCTAGAGCCCGCAAGAATGCAAGTCTTCCGCTGTCTGGCGCGGATACCACTTGTATGGGGTTCCACACGATGGTTTTTCCTTCCCAGTTTTTGAAAGTTTTCGAAGGTTCGATTCGCAGCACCAACCCTCCAAATTTTTCGACACCTGTGAAAGACACTAGCCAGAAAAGCTGCCGACCAGTGCTGTCTTTCTCGTCCGAACGGAAGCTGTCCACATATTCTACAAGGATTTTTTGCAAACCTTTTGTCGCCCAAACAGCAACTGCCGCTTCTTTCCCATGCCGCAATACAACACGGACTTTGTCTTCTTTGCCTCGAAAACCTAGGACATCCCATTTTCTGCCTGCTGGCAATTCCACAACTTTTTTTGTCGCACCAGACAGAGTGCCAACCACTGTTGCACGAATCTCCCAGCTTTTTGCTTGGATTTTTTTCTTCGCTTCGGCGTACTTTCGCAGGTTGGCAATTTCCGCTACTCGAGCCTTTGCCGCTTCCTCCTCTTTCTTTCGCTGTTTTTCTTCTCTTTGCCAAATCTCTCGTCTCCACTCCTCGGCTGTGCGGGCGTGCCAAACCTCTGCAAGAACTTTTTCTCTGTTTCTTGTCGAAAGTGCGGATATTTTGCGCCGTTCTGCGATTTCTTGTATTTCTTGGAGCTCGTATTTCGAAGAATCGTTGCCGATTGCGTGGCATTTTTTGTCCCGCCATTCCCACACAACTTTGTCTGTTGGCGGTAGAAGCTCCGACGGGTCGCCCCCGTTTGGGTGGAGCTGTGTTGGTTTTTTGCTCGCGGCGAGTATTGTGCGAGCGTTTTCGTCTTTCGTGTAGCAACGGAGCGGGCCTAGCTCCACCCCTTCTTCGTCTGCGGACAGGATGTCTACCCGAAAAATTGGACAGTTTCGAAAGCCAAAGTCCCCCGCGGCCCACAAGATAGCTTTTTCCCACTTTGCTTCGTCTCGCACTTTCGCTGGTGTGGGGAGTACGTGGATCCCCGAAATTCTTCCTGTCCCTGTGTGCGCGTACCAGCCAACAAAGATATTTCCTTGCGGTCTGTCCGCGAGAACCAGAAACCGATCCAGGTTTTTGACAAGGTTTTGCCACTGTTTGCTGGGTGGTTGGACCACGAATACGCCGTCCTCCTCGTCTTCGGTGGAAACTTGCTCCAAAACTTTCCCGATGTAGTCTGTGGCTTTCTTGCTCGAAAGTTCGTACCGTGGGGGCGCGTACAGAGAGACTTCGATGCGTGTGCACCCTCGGGCTTACACGTCCGGGTGTAGGAAGGTTTGGCGGAGGTGTGGGTTGGGGCAGTCGGCGTAGTCTGCCAGATGGCCGCCAACAGGTTCGCGGATTTCTCCTGCCTCGAAATTCGACACGACTTTGTTGTATATTTTTGTGCGTGCTGTGCGCCCTTCCTCGGGTGTCGCTATCCAGGTGCAGACGTGCTTCCCGACGGTTTTTGTGTTTTCTAGAATCGTCGGCTGTTCTTTGGCGATTGCTGTGCAGAAATCCCCCGCCTTTCGAAAACCAAGGTGGGCCACAAGCGCTTCGCGATCCAGAACTCCTGAAAAATCCTGCGTGTAGTCTATGCTGTAGATTCCGTAGCCATAGCCCTCCAGACATTTTTCGAAAACATGCAGACTGCTGCGGATATCCTCCAGAGGGATTTCGGAAACATCGCATTTCGCCACGAAATACCCGGCAATCTCTTTTTTCGGGTGGATTTCTTTCCATTTTCCTTTCGCCCTGTAGAGTGTGTCCTTCTCGATTTTCGCAATTGTTGCGCGGATTGTGCTGGTTGCAGCTTCTCCGACCGCGACCGTGTGCACGAGGGACGTCTGCATGTAGCCCCTTTTCCCCAGGGCTCTTTCCAAAGCGTTCGCGATGCTCGCCACCACTAGTTTTGCCGCCCCCTTCTCCCCACTTGTGCAGCACAGTTTTCCTCTCTGGAAGACGCACTCCTCTCGAGAAACGTAGCCAAAGACAAATATGTCGTCTACGAATGCCGGCAGACCCTCCAGCGGGCGCAAATTCGTGCTACCGAGGTTCCCTTCCAGATAGTCTACCTTGGAAATGTCGAACAACAGGTTGCTTTGGTACGCGTTTTCCAGAAGAAGGTGCTCTGCGACGTTTTTTTCGCATCTGAGCCCCATGCTTCGGAAGGTTTCTCTTGTCGCTATGTTTGCTGTGTTTGCTGCGTCTTCGTCTGCTGCTGTGTCTGCTGTGTCTGCGCTTCCGAAGGTTTGTTTTGCTGCTTCTTCGCTTTCGAAGGTTTGTTTTGTCGCTGTGTTTGCTGCGTCTTCGTCTTTGTCTGTTGCTGCGTCTTCGCTTTCGAAGGTTTGTTTTGTCGCTGTTTTTGCTGCGTCTTCGTCTGCTGCTGCGTCTTCGTCTTCGTCTGCTTCTGCGTCTTCGCTTTCGAAGGCTTGTTTTGTCGCTGTATTTGCTGGGCTTTTGTCTGCTGCTGCATCGTCGTCTTCGACTGCTTCTGCTGCGTCTTTGGCTCTTGGGAAAAATAGAGCTACAAGATTGGAAGGTTGGAGAACTGTTGCTTGGTTGTCGAAATCCACAAGTATTTCTTGCAAAACCATGTTTGTTCTGTTTTTGCATCTATTGTCTAATTGTGCGCACTTTCGACAACCGAAAATTTGTTCTCCCCAAATACCTGCGTCCATTTTGCAACCAAAAGATGTGTCCTTTCTCCAAAAATGGTTGTCGAAAAATTGGT
The DNA here is from genome assembly GCF_964199315.1 of Orbicella franksi. Classification (NCBI taxonomy): domain Eukaryota; kingdom Metazoa; phylum Cnidaria; class Anthozoa; order Scleractinia; family Merulinidae; genus Orbicella; species Orbicella franksi. Next base: position 17,839,177 of record NC_138149.1, on the reverse strand, counting down.
TGTCGAAAAAAAAAAAAATGCGCTCGAATTGGGCGCACTTTCGACAACCAAGCTTGCGAGGTAAATAGCTCTCTACAAAACGGTATTTGTTCGCAGATCCTAGACCTTGTACTTTTTGCAACCAAAAGATGTGTCCTTTCTCCAAAAATGGTTGTCGAAAAAAAAAAATGCGCTCCTATAACAGCGGGCTCGCTTGTTTCCAATTATGCTCCTCCTTTGTTGTAAGTAGTATATAGGGGATTACACAAATAATGTTTCAAAGAGGGACTCAGCATTTCCCCGTTTGCAGCCCCCTGGTTTAACCGAACCGAGCTTGTGAGGTTCGGACTTAAGCTGGGGATTGAAAAACAGGGAAATACTTCTCCCTCTGCGAAACGTTATTTGTGTAATCCCCTATATACTACTCTCCTCATTTTCTACACTCCTCATTTTCCGCACTCCTCATTTTCCACACTCCTCATTTTCCACACTCCTCAGTTTCCATACTCCTCATTCTCCAAACTCCCATTTTCAATCTTATTTTCTACACTCATTTTCCATACTCTCATTTTCCACACTCCTCATGTTCCATACTCCTCATTTTCCATACTCCTCATTTTCCACACTCCTCATTATCCAGACTCCTCATTTTCCACACTCCTCAGTTTCCATACTCCTCATTTTCCATACTCCTCATTTTCCTAATTCCTCATTTTCCATACTCCTTATTTTCTATACTCCTTACTTTCCATACTCCTCATTTTCCATACACCTCACTTTCCACACTCCTTATTTTTTACATGCCTCCCTTTCTACACTCCTCATTATCCAGACTCCTCATTTTCCACACTCCTCATTTTCCATACTCCTCACTTTCTGCACTCCTGATTTTCCACACTCCTCACTTTCCACACTCCTCATTTTCCACACTCCTCATTTTCCACATTCCTCATTTTCGACACTCCTCATTTTCCACACTCCTTATTTTCCACACCCCTCATTTTCCACACTCCTTACTTTTCATACTCCTCGTTTTCCACACTCCTTATTTTCCACAGTCTTCACTTTCCAAACTCATTATTTCCTATACTCATCATTTTCCACACTCCTGATTTTCTATACTTTTCATTTTCCACACTCCTCATTTTCCATACTCGTTATTTTCCCTACTCTTCACTTTCAACACTCCTTATTTTTCACACTCCTCATTTTCCATACTCCTTATTTTCCATACTTGTCATTTTCCACACTCCTCAGTTTCCATACTCCTCATTATCCATACTCCTCACTTTCCGCACTCCTGATTTTCCACACTCCTGATTTTCCACACTCCTTATTTTCCACATTCCTTATTTTCGACACTCCTCATTTTCCACACTCCTTATTTTCCACACTCCTCATTTTCCACACTCCTTACTTTTTATACTCCTCGTTTTCCACACTCCTTATTTTTCACAGTCTTCACTTTCCATACTCATTATTTTCCATACTTCTCATTTTCCAAACTTTTCATTTTCCACACTCCTCATTTTCCATACTCGTTATTTTCCCTACTCTTCACTTTCAACACTCCTTATTTTTCACACTCCTCATTTTCCATACTCCTTATTTTCCATACTTGTCATTTTCCACACTCCTCATTTTCCATATTCCTTATTTTCCACACTCCTCACTTTTCAAACTCCTTACTTTCCACACTCCTCATTTTCCATACTCTTCACTTTCCATGCTCCTTATTTTCACACTCCTCATTTTCCATACTCCTCATTTTCCATACTCCTCATTTTCCACACTCCTCATTTTCCACACTCCCTATTTTCCACACTCCTCATATTTTACCCTCCTCATGTTCCATACTCCTCATTTTCCACACTCCTCATTTTCCATACTCCTCATTTTCCACACTCCTCATTTTCCACACTCCTTATTTTCCACACTCCTTATTTTCTATACTCCTCATTTGCCACACTCCTCATTTTCCATACACCTCACTCTCCACACTGCTCATTTTCCATACTTCTCATTTTCGATACTCCTTATTTTCCATACTCCTCACTTTCCATACTCCTCATTTTCACACTCCTCATTTTCCATACTACTCGTTTTCCATACTCCTCATTTTCCACACTCCTTATTTTCCACACTCCTCATTTTCCATACTCCTCATTTTTTACACTCCTTATTTTCCACACTCTTCACTTTCCACGCTCCTCATTTTCTACAGTCCTCATTTTCCATACTCCTCACTTTCCACACTCCTCATTTTCCATACTCTTCATTTTCCATACTCCTCATTTTCCACACTCCTTATTTTCCATACACCTCACTTTCCACACTGCTCATTTTCCATACTCCTCATTTTTCTAACTCCTCATTTTCCATACTCCTCATTTCCTATACTCCTCACTTTCCATACTCCTCATTTTCCATACACCTCACTTTCCACACTCCTCATATTTCACATTCCTAATTTTCCACCCTCCTTATTTTTTACCTGCCTCACTTTCTACACTCCTCATTATCCAGACTCCTTATTTTCCACACTCCTCAGTTTCCATACTCCTCATTATCCATACTCCTCACTTTCCGCACTCCTGATTTTCCACACTCCTGATTTTCCACACTCCTTATTTTCCACATTCCTTATTTTCGACACTCCTCATTTTCCACACTCCTTATTTTCCACACTCCTCATTTTCCACACTCCTTACTTTTTATACTCCTCGTTTTCCACACTCCTTATTTTTCACAGTCTTCACTTTCCATACTCATTATTTTCCATACTTCTCATTTTCCAAACTTTTCATTTTCCACACTCCTCATTTTCCATACTCGTTATTTTCCCTACTCCTCACTTTTCACACTCCTTATTTTTCACACTCCTCAGTTTCCATACTCGTCATTTTCCACACTCCTCATTTTCCATATTCCTTATTTTCCACACTCCTCACTTTTCACACTCGTTACTTTCCACACTCCTCACTTTTCACACTCCTTATTTTCAATACTCCTCATTTTCCATACTCGTCATTTTCCACACTCCTCATTTTCCATATTCCTTATTTTCCACACTCCTCACTTTTCACACTCGTTACTTTCCACACTCCTCATTTTCCACACTCCTCATTTTCCATACTCCTCATTTTCCATACTCCTCATTTTCCATACTCCTCACTTTCCATGCTCCTCATTTTGACACTCCTCATTTTCCATACTCCTCATTTTCCATACTCTTCATTTTCCACACTGCTCATTTTTCACACTCCTCATGTTCCATACTCCTCATTTCCCATACTCCTCATTTTCCACACTCCTTATTTTTCTCATTCGGCATTTTCCACACTCCTCACTTTCCACACTCCTCATTTTCCACACTCCTCATTTTCCACACTCCTCGTTTTCCACACTCCTCATTTTTTGCACACCTCTCATTTTCTATATTCCTTATTTTCCACAGTCCTCACTTTTCACACTCCTTACTTTCCACACTCCTCATTTTCCATACTCCTCATTTTCCATACTCCTCATTTTCCTTACTCCTCACTTTCCATACTGACCATTTTCATACTCCCCATTTTCCATACTACTCGTTTTCCATACTCCTCATTTTCTACACTCCTTATTTTCCAGACTCGTCATTTTTCATACTCCTCATTTTTTACACTCCTCATTTTCCACACTCTTCACTTTCCACACGCCTGATTTTCCACACTCCTCATTTTCCATACTCCTCACTTTCCACACTCCTCATTTTCCATACTCCTCATTTTCCACACTCCTCATTTTCCACACTCCTCATTTTCCATATTCCGCATTTTCCATATTCCTCATTTTCCACACTCCTCATTTTGTACACCCCTCATTTTCCACACTCCTCATTTTCCATACTCCTCATTTTGCACACTCCTCATTTTCCACACCCTTCATTTTCCATACTCCTTATTTTCCATACTCCTCATTTTCCACACTCCTTATTGTCCATACACCTCACTTTCCACACTGCTCATTTTCCATACTCCTCATTTTCCATACTCCTCATTTTCCATACTCCTCATTTTCCATACTCCTCATTTTCCATACACCTCACTTTCCACACTCCTCATTTTCCACACTCCTTATTTTTTACATGCCTCACTTTCTACACTGCTCATTTTCCACACTCCTCAGTTTCCATAGTCCTCAGTTTCCATAGTCCTCATTTACCACACTCCTCATTTACCACACTCCTCATTTTCCATACTCCTCACTTTCCGCACTGCTGATTTTCCACACTCCTCATTTTCCACATTCCTCATTTTTGACACTCCACATTTTCCACACTCCTCGTTTTCCACACTCCTTATTTGCCACACTCCTCATTTTCCACACTCCTTACTTTTCATACTCCTTGTTCTCCACACTCCTTATTTTCCACAGTCTTCACTTTCCATACTCATTATTTTCCATACTCCTCATTTTCCACACTCCTCAGTTTCCACACTCCTCATTTTCCACACTCCTCATTTTTTGCACACTTCTCATTTTCTATATTCCTTATTTTCCACAGTCCTCACTTTTCACACTCCTTACTTTTCACACTCCTCATTTTCTATACTCCTCATTTTCTATACTCCTCATTTTCCATACTCCTCATTTTCGTTACTCCTCACTTTCCATACTCCCCATTTTCCATACTACTCGTTTTCCATACCCCTCATTTTCTACACTCCTTATTTTCCACGCTCGTCATTTTTCATACTCCTCATTTTTTACACTCCTCATTTTCCACACTCTTCACTTTCCACACTCCTTATTTTCCATACTCCTCATTTTCCATACTCCTCATTTTCCACACTCCTCATTTTGTACACCCCTCATTTTCCACACCCCTCATTTTCCATACTCCTCATTTTCCATACTCCTCATTTTCCATACTCCTCATTTTCCACACTCCTTATTTTCCGTACTCCTCATTTTCCACACTCCTCATTGTCCATACACCTCACTTTCCACACTGCTCATTTTCCATACTCCTCATTTTCCATACTCCTCATTTTCTATACTCCTCACTTTTCATACTCCTCATTTTCCATACACCTCACTTTCTACACTCCTCATTTTCCACACTCCTTATTTTTTACATGCCTCACTTTCTACACTGCTCATTTTCCACACTCCTCAGTTTCCATAGTCCTCATTTTCCACACTCCTTATTTTCCATACTCCTCACTTTCCGCACTGCTGATTTTCCACACTCCTCACTTTCCACACTCCTCATTTTCCACATTCCTCATTTTCGACACTCCACATTTTCCACACTCCTCGTTTTCCACACTCCTTATTTGCCACACTCCTCATTTTCCACACTCCTTACTTTTCATACTCCTCGTTCTCCACACTCCTTATTTTCCACAGTCTTCACTTTCCATACTCATTATTTTCCATACTCATTTTCCACACTTCTCATTTTCCATACTTTTCGTTTTCCACACTCCTCATTTTCCATACTTTTCATTTTCCACACTCCTTATTTTCCATACTCCTCATTTTCCATACTTTTCATTTTCCACACTCCTCATTTTCCATACTCGTTATTTTCCATACTCCACATTTTCCATACTCCTCGTTTTCCACACTCCTTATTTGCCACACTCCTCATTTTCCACACTCCTTACTTTTCATACTCCTCGTTCTCCACACTCCTTATTTTCCACAGTCTTCATTTTCCATACTCATTATTTTCCATACTCCTCATTTTCCACACTTCTCATTTTCCATACTTTTCGTTTTCCACACTCCTCATTTTCCACACTCCTCATTTTCCATACTTTTCATTTTCCACACTCCTCATTTTCCATACTCCTCATTTTCCATACTTTTCATTTTCCACACTCCTCACTTTCCATACTCATTATTTTCCATACTCCTCATTTTCCACACTCCTCAGTTTCCACACTCCTCATTTTCCACACTCCTCATTTTTTGCACACTTCTCATTTTCTATATTCCTTATTTTCCACAGTCCTCACTTTTCACACTCCTTACTTTGCACACTCCTCATTTTCTATACTCCTCATTTTCCATACTCCTCATTTTCCTTACTCCTCACTTTCCACACTCCCCATTTTCCATACTACTCGTTTTCCATACCCCTCATTTTCTACACTCCTTATTTTCCACACTCGTCATTTTTCATACTCCTCATTTTTTACACTCCTCATTTTCCACACTCTTCACTTTCCACACTCCTTATTTTCCATACTCCTCATTTTCCACACTCCTCATTTTGTACACCCCTCATTTTCCACACTCCTCATTTTCCATATCATTTTGCACACTCCTCATTTTCCACACCCCTCATTTTCCACACTCCTCATTGTCCATACACCTCACTTTCCACACTGCTCATTTTCCATACTCCTCATTTTCTATACTCCTCACTTTTCATACTCCTCATTTTCCATACACCTCACTTTCTACACTCCTCATTTTCCACACTCCTTATTTTTTACATGCCTCACTTTCTACACTGCTCATTTTCCACACTCCTCAGTTTCCATAGTCCTCATTTTCCACACTCCTTATTTTCCATACTCCTCACTTTCCGCACTGCTGATTTTCCACACTCCTCACTTTCCACACTCCTCATTTTCCACATTCCTCATTTTCGACACTCCACATTTTCCACACTCCTCGTTTTCCACACTCCTTATTTGCCACACTCCTCATTTTCCACACTCCTTACTTTTCATACTCCTCGTTCTCCACACTCCTTATTTTCCACAGTCTTCACTTTCCATACTCATTATTTTCCATACTCATTTTCCACACTTCTCATTTTCCATACTTTTCGTTTTCCACACTCCTCATTTTCCATACTTTTCATTTTCCACACTCCTCATTTTCCATACTCGTTATTTTTCACACTCCTTATTTTTCACACTCCTCATTTTCCACACTCCTCATTTTCCATACTCCTCACTTTCCACACTCCTCATTTTCCACACTCCTCATTTTCCATACTTTTCATTTTCCACACTCCTCATTTTCCATACTCGTTATTTTTGACACTCCTTATTTTTCACACTCCTCATTTTCCATACTCATTTTCCATACTCCTCACTTTCCACACTCCTCATTTTCCACACTCCTCATTTTCCACACTCCTCATTTTCCATACTTTTCGTTTTCCACACTCCTCATTTTCCATACTTTTCGTTTTCCACACTCCTTATTTTCCATACTTTTCATTTTCCACACTCCTCATTTTCCATACTCCTCATTTTCCACACTGATTTTCCACACTCCCTATTTTCCACACTCCTCATTTTTTACCCTCCTCATGTTCCATACTCCTCATTTTCCACACTCCTCATTTTCCATACTCCTCATTTTTTACCCTCCTCATGTTCCATACTCCTCATTTTCCACACTCCTCATTTTTTACCCTCCTCATGTTCCATACTCCTCATTTTCCACACTCCTCATTTTCCATACTCCTCATTTTCCACACTGATTTTCCACACTCCCTATTTTCCATACTCCTCATTTTTTACCCTCCCCATGTTCCATACTCCTCATTTTGCACACTCCTCATTTTCCACACTCCTCATTTTTTACCCTCCTCATTTTCCATACTCCTCATTTTCCACACTGATTTTCCACACTCCCTATTTTCCACACTCCTCATTTTTTACCCTCCTCATGTTCCATACTCCTCATTTTCCACACTCCTCATTTTCCATACTCCTCATTTTTTACCCTCCTCATGTTCCATACTCCTCATTTTCCACACTCCTCATTTTCCATACTCCTCATTTTTTACCCTCCTCATGTTCCATACTCCTCATTTTCCACACTCCTCATTTTCCATACTCCTCATTTTTTACCCTCCTCATGTTCCATACTCCTCATTTTCCACACTCCTCATTTTCCATACTCCTCATTTTTTACCCTCCTCATGTTCCATACTCCTCATTTTCCACACTCCTCATTTTCCATACTCCTCATTTTCCACACTGATTTTCCACACTCCCTATTTTCCATACTCCTCATTTTTTACCCTCCCCATGTTCCATACTCCTCATTTTCCACACTCCTCATTTTCCACACTCCTCATTTTTTACCCTCCTCATGTTCCATACTCCTCATTTTCCACACTGATTTTCCACACTCCTCATTTTCCACACTCCTCATTTTTTACCCTCCTCATGTTCCATACTCCTCATTTTCCACACTCCTCATTTTCCATACTCCTCATTTTCCACACTCCTCATTTTTTACCCTCCTCATGTTCCATACTCCTCATTTTCCACACTCCTCATTTTCCATACTCCTCATTTTCCGCACTGATTTTCCACACTCCCTATTTTCCATACTCCTCATTTTTTACCCTCCCCATGTTCCATACTCCTCATTTTCCACACTCCTCATTTTCCACACTCCTCATTTTCCAGACTCCTCATTTTCCAGACTCCTCATTTTTTACCCTCCTCATGTTCCATACTCCTCATTTTCCACACTCCTCATTTTCCATACTCCTCATTTTCCACACTGATTTTCCACACTCCTCATTTTTTACCCTCCCCATGTTCCATACTCCTCATTTTGCACACTCCTCATTTTCCACAATCCTCATTTTTTACCCTCCTCATTTTCCATACTCCTCATTTTCCACACTGATTTTCCACACTCCCTATTTTCCACACTCCTCATTTTTTACCCTCCTCATGTTCCATACTCCTCATTTTCCACACTCCTCATTTTTTACCCTCCTCATGTTCCATACTCCTCATTTTCCACACTCCTCATTTTCCATACTCCTCATTTTTTACCCTCCTCATGTTCCATACTCCTCATTTTCCACACTCCTCATTTTCCATACTCGTTATTTTCCCTACTCCTCACTTTCCACACTCCTTATTTTTCACACTCCTCATTTTCCACACTCCTCATTTTCCACACTCCTCATTTTCCACACTGATTTTCCACACTCCTTATTTTCCATACTCCTCACTTTCCACACTCCTCATTTTTTACACGCCTCACTTTCTACACTCCTCATTATCCAGACTCCTCATTTTCCATACTCCTCATTATCCAGACTCCTCATTTTCCAGACTCCTCATTTTCCATACTCCTCATTTTCCATACTCCTCACTTTCCGCACTCCTGATTTTCCACACTCCTCATTTTCCACACTCCTTATTTTCCACATTCCTCATTTTCGACACTCCTCATTTTCCACTCTCGTCATTTTGCACAGTCCTCATTTTCCATACTCTTTATTTTTTATACTCCTTATTGTGCTTATTTTCTATACTCTTCATTTTCCACACCCCTCATTTTCCAGACTCTTTAATTTCCATAGTCCTTATTTTCCATAGTCCTTATTTTCCACACTCCTGACTTTGCAGTCTCCTCATTTTCCATACTCTTCATTTGCTATACTCCTCATTTTCTATACAATCCCGGAAGGGGGAAAATAACGCTTGTTGTTAAATAAATAAAGCTCGTGGTTTTTGAGAGGATCATATACTGAATGTGTAGACGGAAATCGATTTATTGTTTTTATTCTGCGATACCCTGTACTCACAGCTACATCGAAAGGTTAAATGTTATTCCTTTGTGATGGACTCGATAAAATAATTATGTATGGGTTTACAAATTAATATGGCAAATTACTGATCAGGCGTGACAAAACGTCTGCAAAAATAAACCATTTATTCCGGTAACAGTTAACAGTATTTTTCGCCTGTCGCTGAAAGTGTGAAATATCGTACAGCAGAGTAGCCGGCGCCTGCGGGTCTGCCTGGACTAATAAGCTTTCAAACTAAGGTGACAAAGTTTGCGAAAGAATTGTTCTGAAATTACTGTTTGCTCTGTTTCCAAACACGTTTTACTGTTTGATCGGGGGTAAACAAAACAGCAACAAGGAAAACGTCGGGAAATAATTCACTTACTTTGCTGGGTCTTGCTGTTGCCTTAACCCAGCCGCGAGTCGGTTGAGGTTAAGCAAGTGGCTACTCTCATAAGAACAGCATGAATAATAAAGCATTACTGGCGACATTGAAAAGCATTAATCAGCATTTTGACACTAGCGGTGGAGCGTGATGTTTCCCAGGAACTTTTCATACACTATGTTTGATTTTTACAACTTGCCTCTTTTTATATTCGTGAATCAGTGTCGTTTTAATGGCTGCAAAATGTTGCAACCTTTTTAGAACGCACAGAACGAAAGAGATCTATTTCCTAATCCGAAAATCTACCAATAGCATTCGATTTCCTAAGGGTTATTTAAAACCAAACAAACCCTCTTTAAAAGGTGCCGCTGTAATTAATCAAATTTGACAGATGTCATTAATTATCGCCAAAGGTAGGCGAAAATCTGATTAAATATGTCTGCCAAGGCTCGCCAAAACACGAAGCCTAAAGAATTTAGAGTAGACTTCCTCTGATGAGGTTTGCTAACTCAAGGTGATGCTATAAGGATTATATTCATGAACAGCAGATCCTGTGACAAAGCTACCGTGATCCTCTAATATGAGCTGACATTATCTACCACGAATGTATGAGTGCATGTGCCAGGATACTCCTTACATAATAAACACTCAAAGAAAGGAAAACGTCCTGATAATGTAAGTTCGACTCTTTTCATGTGCAGTTTAAACTCGTGATTTTGAATGAAAAGGAAATGAAGATGTCCTATCACTTCTTATCTGTTCAACACATATCCACATTAGGTGTTACAGAGGGGGGCTTCGAATTTCCGGTAACAAAGGCCTTGCCTGTAGATTTGCTATAAAAACAACATCATCATAGACACTCTTTTCACGAATTTCTGAGCAAGATTCTCTAGAAAAACATACTTAAATTTTGACATGCTTTAGTTGCCCCATCGAAGATTCCGTTGCCTCTTGTTTTGTTTGTATACTGAGGACGCGACTGTTTACCACCCTTGCTGTGCTTCTTTGCCTGGTTAACAAGCTTTTAGGAAAAAAAAACAAGGGAAACATTAATCAAAACGTTGCATTTTTTCATTTTTACGATTCTTCCTGATTCCTCCTCCTCTGTTTATAGGGTCTTTGGATTTCTAAGGGACTTAACTGCAGAGATACACTGCAGAAATCTCAACTGCAGAGGTACAATGCAAAAATCTAAAACAGATAAACTCTTCATGTTATTATCGTTAGTTGAAACAGGTTTCACAATAGCGGTACTCTATTTATGTAAGTTCCTGCATTAATTATTATTTTTGGAATATCTCTCAGATACATTCGCAAGTAAGTAGAACGAGTCAATGCTGTAGTTTTTGCTTTACAGGTACACATTTAAATCATGTCTTTTTATGATGTGACTCTGCATTGCTTGGAGCCTCGGACAAGAAATACCTTGCCACCCATAGCTATCAGTATAATCTGTAGAAGACTTGGAGGATAGATTGAAAGTTTTACATATGATTTAAAATTGATGTTTTTCGTAATACCAAGTTCACTTTGTCAGAATATATAGATAGTCGAGTGCCGTGCGCGAACGGTCGAGTTTCGGTCACAAACTTCACATGTGTATGTATCATGCCACAAACGCGAAGTTGAAAGCTTTTTAAAACCAAAAAATTGAATATTAATTTTATTTTGACAAGATCTGAAGAGCAAGTTAGTTGTATCAAGTATATGTCATGTTTAAAGAGACTTGCTAACCATTCACGAAGCCACCGAGTTTATATAGTTGCACCGCTCGAGAGAACCATTCGAGACATCTTCTGTCAATTGACATAAAAGGAAACGTGTGGTGCTTTCATATTCCGTTTAATTTTAACAAATTAAACACTACAGTGACCTTTCTCTTCACATCAGTTCGGTGACCAGATCTTTATTTACGAGCTTGCAGTAGTCGCAAAGTGATTAATTTAAATTCTTCGACATTGTTTGGATCCCGTTAGCTGTAGAAATCATGGAACTTTCAACATAATATTCTTGAACCCAGCAACCTTTTTAAACTCCAAATCCGAAGGCACATATCCTAAGAAATTCATACAATAAAAAAGTCTGCTCGCCGACCAAGCACAGCCAGGTTTTGTCTACTTTCAGTAACCTCTTAAAATTATTATTTTTATTTCCCTAGGTGACACATCCGACTGCTTCAATTACATGAAACAGCATAAAACATCGACCTTCACAGCTATCGTTCCACTCATCACCGTTGTTTCGACTCGATTTTTTAAATATTTTATGGTTAGAAACCCCACCGTTTTAGTTTCTTCAGGTGTGAAGTGCCAGATTAGTTCTAGATTCAAAGGAATTACTGCTTATTAAAAGATGTTAAATTCACACCCTCAACAGTTGCCGCAAGGTTCCCTGAGTATTAAAATGTAGACACGCTGGCGACAGAGGTGCGAAAAAGACAGAGCAAAAATACACAGCCAGGATTCAAGCAAACTCTGTGTATTTGTAATTCCTGTATGGCGTTAACGACAAGGCTGTATTTCCTATAATTCTTTAATGCTTTTCTTAAGAATGTGGGATTTTGATAAGACATCACTGAAGATGTAAATATTCTGCCATTTTAAGTTGCGTTTATAAAGAGTCAAGACGAAGTGTGAGGCACTCGAAGATAACAGAATTGATTGAAGCGGTGTTTTGCTTCATGTAGATCCCATGACTTGCTGTTTATCAATATCCTTTCTTGTCACGGTAATTCCGCTCATATCAGTCCATTTCAAAGGACAAATCTACCATATCATTTGAAGATCCACTTCATAAGAACAACCTGAACAAAACCGTTGAACAGAAAGTACGTTCATAAAAGTCAGCATTACTCTTTTAGTACTGACTCTTGTCACCGACACTAAGACATTTCCAAGTCATGAATTGCCAGTCAAAAACTGCCTCCTTGATCATCCCTCTTACGACAATAAATATATTTTTTTCATGAAATGTAAAGTTGGTTCTTTGATCCGTATCTGTTCACATGGATTGGAATTGGGACAACAAGTTTAGGAGCATGAAGCTTCCTGTTGCCGTGAACTTGAACTCCACCGAGCGTCCTTACTCGCTTCCATTTTGCGCGTCTGTTCTGAAACCAAATTTTCACTTGAACTTCACTAAGCTTTAATGTCCTCGCAATCTGCGATCTTTCCTCTAATGAAAGATATTTTTTTGTGTGAAATTCTCGTTCAAGTTCTAGGAGTTGCTGGCTGGTAAAAGCTGTTCTTTTACGTCTCGATTTGGTTCCTCCCTCGGAGTCGGAATTTTGATCTCCTTGTTCGTCCTCTAGATCATCACTTTCACTGAGCGAGTTTGGACTGGCTTGGCCTCTCTCTCCTGGTTTACAATAAACAACAAATATGTTTCAGTTTGTTGCGTTCAACTCATGTTATAAAACACTACTTAGGTTAGCTACAGAGAATGACTTGACCAAACGTAACAACTTGTTAGCTGCTTCCGAAAGTAATCGCCTCTTTCTGGAGTATTAAAGGCAAGGTAACACAGAACGTAATAACACGGCATTTGGTTGTCACACTGCCTTATTGCTTGCAAAACGTTTTCAAAGATCAATCTTAACAAACGATGACATTCTAAAAGTTAAAAGCTTACTTTCTGTTATTGCGGCGCCTACATTCCTTTAGAACTTGAATTTAATTAACCGGTGCCAGTTTTTAGAACACAAAATTGTAAATATGAGACTTACTTGATGGCAAAGTAGTAGGGTGGTCCATTACGTTTTCTCCGTGAAAATGTTTGTCCAATTTTTCTCGCGCCATTTCGGATGCTGGGACGGTCTCCTCCAAATAATTGAAGTCAATGCCCCGTGGTGTGAGCTCTACCAAATTCTGCATGGCACTCAGTGGCCCGCGGCTTGGAATCCCTAGACTCGCCTTGTTCTCATCCTCTTTTTGTTTCGGAGGATCTATCCTGGAAATAATCGATTCAATAGAAAAAGAAATCGAATTTTGCATTGTTAATGTCGGCCCTCGTTCCTTTTGTATTACCACACGAGCGGACACGAATTAGTGACTGACTGGATCGGTATATTGTTTCTGATCGGATTACGGCCTGTCTTAAGCAGACGTTACTAATTACAGGGGTTGAGATGTTTTACGTCAGTCGGGCCCATCCTATTGGTCGATAACCTGTTAACCGACAGGTATTGAAGATTCTCGCACTCAAGTTTCCTATACTTGGGGCACAAGGTCTAAATGGCGTCATGCCATAGGACCATTGCGGAGTAAAGAAATAACTCAGCTCCACCAAGCCAATCAAGAATGATTAATTAAGTATAATGAAGTGGAATTTCTCTCATCAGTTTAAATGTTCAGTTTACAATGCGCTTTTATTCCTTGATTGCCCGGGCGGTATTTTTCTAGTTTGACCAATAAGAGTTACTGTGATCACACTGTTCGGATTTGACGAGGGGTTAATTATTTCTTCTTTGACTGAAAAACAAAGCCAAGGTTCGACAACAACCAGCTACCTTTATTCATCGAAAAAGCGCGGTAATGAGGCTCTTAAAAATCTTATTACTAACTGTCATTAGTCCGAGAAACGTAGTTAACACCATCAATTGAGACTTGAATGTCTTGTAAACAACGCTAACAGAAAAGTATAGAGAAAACAATTAACCAGCCGGGTCAGTGCCGAAAATCTCAGTGTAAAGGAGAGAAAGTCTGTTTAGGTTTATCGTAGCACCTTTTACGCATATAATCATCATTGCATGAGTTGAATAATTCGAGACCAGAAATTATAAAGCCGTGGAGTTCACCAGCCGTTCGTTGACACCTTGTTCAAACTTCCAAAGGCTTTGAACAGGGAAAGATCCAAACTGAATGATGTTATTTTCCGGCTCGCAGCCGATTGAAATTTTGTACCTGATTATGGTTTCTACAAATAGCTGGCGACTGATTAGTTGTTAACAATATTCTGGTGATAGAGTACAACACCGGAACATGGAGTAGGAGACCTGATAAGAATGGAAGAGTTGTAGTGAAATGTCTGCCAATCAAACGGCGAAAGAAAATTGATATCTGTCTGGAAAACAAAGTTCTGTAACCCAGTCTTATTTTATTCCAACAAATCTTTTAAGTATTTATATAACGACCTGCGGTAACATATTCTGTGGACTTCTTTAGTGTCCTTTTACATCAAGTTCCTTTACAAACGATTCTTTTGAGGTTGGTGTTTAGTTCTCGACCAAATCTAATCATACTACTGTACTTTGAAACTGACCAGTAATTACACACGCATGATCGCTGCCAGTGCAAGTGTGAAAAGTTCTTAGGAGCGGCGCCTTCGGGTCTGGCAGCCCTTTCACAAAGGAAATGAAATCAGATTAAGCGGTTACATGCTGTTTCTTTGGATAATTACAAGAACTGATGACATGATTCATTAAATTGTCCTGTGTACACAGCAAAAGACACCGACACCATTAATTTGATAATCCCTTAAGCTGTTCCAGAACAAATAGCGATGTTTTGAAACATCTAAAACATCTAGACTGAGAATTTTATAATGACCGCTTTTCTACTTTTGAGCTAAAAGCGAAGGAGTACCACACTCTCGTCGCCACAGATGACACATACACCAAGTTTTTGCTGGCATGCATCGCTATGCATTGGCCGATTCATTTCAGAGACTCGGAGTACTTGGCCGCGGTCGAGTGGGTCTGGGCCTTGTGATCAAGTAGTACCTTCCATAATTGCATCTGCATAGATTTTCTGAGAACTTGAAGGGTTGTACAAAAACTACCTTGGTCGCTAAAACGGTGCTCAGTCAGGAGTTGCCAGACCTGCCTGGGGGTTGGGGCCTACGAATAAAAGAAAAAAGAAATAGAGCTGCTGCTAGACTAGAAAATGTACTTTAGTTGTCATGTTGGTCAATAAGTATGACAAGCTTTCCAATAAAGAAAAGGTGCAGCTGCGTTTAGTTTTCTGTTTTTTTACTACGATACCTACGCGTTTATGGATCCTATTATTCTTCTCCTAAGCATGGGCGCTATATATGTAACAAACGTTCGGTATAAATCAAATTGTTTTTTCTATAATTTGTGCGTTAGTTGACAGATTGAAGGCCGGGATTGAAGGCAAATAATGTCCTCATCTATGTAATGTTAAAACGCACTTATCAGCTGACTAACTAATATCACCAGAAAAGCTGCTTGAGGATGCCCTGTACTACTACTAGTAAAAAAAATTCAGTCAAAAAAACTTGGTGCTTGTGCTTGTACAGTTACCTTAGAAAACAAAACTGCAAAGCGCTCTATTTATAGAAACTAGTAGCCCAGCCTGATGGGGAGGGGGTGGGGGGTGGGCCGTTCTGAATAATCCATAGTCCTGGGAAAATTTTGGAAATACGCCGTATCCCAATTTATGTAAAAAAAATATCCCTAAAATAAAATCATCCTAAAACAACCTATATAGAGTGACTCCTAATTACACGAGAGGATAATTTGCTGGTGTTACGTGAATTTACTAAGGTACTGTATGTCAGGGCCGGCTTTTAGCCAGATGGGTGTCCAGGAGTCCTGTGGACTTATTTCATTTTTTACACGTTGCTCTATGAACTGTTCATTTGAGGCGACCCTACACTTACCCTATATGCTCAGTTTTCCAGTCAAATCCTGGCTAAGAGCCTGTGTCGGGCATGCCAGGGGTTGCATTTCCATACCCCTAAAATAGTCTGCTTCACCAATAAAACTAGTATGTACTTCAAAGATAAACAGACTTCATTAACTTCCTAGATAATATGGAAGTCCCAGAAACATCATCCTAGCTTGTGTCAAAGGTTGGGACAAGCCTCTACACAAACATTTTTTTTTTTACAATACAATACAATATTTTACTCTACTTACAGAACGGTACCGGCAATACTTTCTTTACCTACAATAGGATACAATACTCTCTACTTATATTATGGTACAATATTTACTCTACTTACAATACGACACGGTTCTTATTCTACTAATACTAAGATACAGTACTAACTCTATTTTATACGAAACAATACTTACTCTACTTACATTTCATTACATTTTCCTACAAAACAATGTACTACATTGTATTACATAACAAGACATTACATTACGGTGCAATACTAAGTATCTTAATAACATGACTTGATATTACAGTCCGCTACAATTGCATTTCAAAAACGTAACTTGGAACACCCTCCTTCTCAATTTTTTTAATATTTGCTTATAGCAATAAATCAGCCACACGGCCTTGTGAATAGCGTATTGGTGTTATTAAAATTGACAAGAGAAATTGACGAGAAGCACAGGAGACAAATTAACAGGCATCGAACGAGTGTTGAAAAGTTAAGAAATTCTCAAATCTAAGAGACTTCTCTTGACTTCTGCAGATCCAAATGTAATAGCTAGCAAGTAAGCAGAAATGACGAGTTTTCTTGCTAAAGAAAAATGGTTTAAACCTAATACTATTGCTGGACTGAAATTACTGGTTACGTTTTCATGGTTTGTTGTTATCCACTGTTTAAATTCTTGCCAAAAATGCGAGGTTACATCACAGGACCAAAATAAATGAATCAGACTTTCCGCCTCAGTTTTACAGAAGGTGCGCAAGTCAGTTTGTTTTATTCCCACTTTCTTGAGAAAGGAATTCGTGGCAAGTCTTCTATGTAAAAGTTTAAAAATGAAAAATGATTAGTGTAGTAATTTTCGGGCATTTAAACGGGAGTAGGTAAACCGACTTCCAGTCAATTGTTTCGTAACTTTCAAATTTACAATCAGCCAACCATTTTTCCTGACTTGGAAAAGGGGATTTTTGCTTTACAGTAACGAGCCTTTCATAAGCAACCTTGGTAGGCTTTTTGGCTTTTAAGAAACTTTGAAGAAAGCTTTGAGAGGATGTGGTACTAAGTGACCGGCTTTCTCTGAAAGATTTTAAAGAAGATTTTAGACCACGAAGAACTAGAAAGACGGTTTGCTTTAACATTGTAGCGTTCCTTAAGTTCATGAGAAGATAGAAAGGTATTCGGGTCTTTAAATAGGTCTGTAACGTTCTGGATACCTTTACAGCTCCACGATTTATAATATACGGGTCTGTTGTCAATTCTTGTCAGAGAGTTATGCCGTAGAGGTAATGAAAGAAAATGATCGGTAGAGTTCATATTCGTCTCGTAGCTTACCTCTGACCAAAATTGTAAGATTTCCGTCGTAAAGGTATCTTTTGTGTTGATAGAGTTAGATAACTCATGTTTGTTAAGGTTCCCTTTGAAAATGACTGGGCCACCATAGTGTTGTAGTTGCTAGTCAAAAAAATACTTCCATTTGCCGTAATTTTCTGAATCAAGGTACTTTTTTTATCCACGTGGATTTAAGAGCTTTGTTAAAGGATATTAAATCTATCATTCTCAGACCACCTTCTGAGTAATCGCTGATCATTGTGTTTCGTTTGATCTTGTCTCCCTTGCCATTCCATGAAAAGTTGAAAAATAGACTATTTATTTCTTCCCTCACACGTTGATTTGTTGGGAGGGGCGACAAAATGTAAACTAGTTGAGAAACTATCAGGCTCTTTTAAAAGTACTGTTATTTTTCCAAGCAAAGACAATCTTCGTAGTTCCCAACAACCTAAAGAGTTGGACACTTTTGCGAGTTTATCAGCACAGTTTGCCTCCAAAGCATCTCCCGGGTAGAAAACCAGACACCTAATACTTTTCCTTTGTATTTAATCCACTTTAAGTTTTTTACAGGGCATAGTTTGTCACCTCTCTATATTTATAGGCCCCGATCGATCTAAAGAACGTCTGTTTTTCTGTTGTTTAATCTTAGGCCTGAAACCTTACTAAAATTCTCCAGAACTTGTAAAGCAGATATCAGAGATTCCTTCGAGCCGTCGAGAATAAGGGTTGTATCATCGGCGTACTGGCTAACTTTAATTTCATTTTTGGATACCATTATTCCTTTTATGGTTTCATTTTTACGACTTTTTTCAGCAAGAACTTCGACCGCAAGAACGAAGAGGTAAGGCGAAAGGGAGCAGCCCTGCCTAACTCCCCTTTCAAGTTTAAAAAAATCCTTGGACCACACATTGTTTAGAACGCAGCTCTCGATGCTGTTATAAGAGATATTAATCCATTTGATCATTGAGGGACCAAATTAAACTGTTGAAGGTTTTTTTTTAATAAAGGCCCACTCCACGGTGTCAAAGGCTTTCTCGAAGTCTAAAAAAAGTAATAATCCAGGAATGTTTTTAGCCTCCGCAAAATTTATGACTGCGTCAATTAGTCTAATGTTGTCGAGGAAAAGGTTGTTGTTATTCATCGTGGTAGATGCAATAATAAAGTGTATTATCGTTTGTCTCATGATGTAGTCACTTGAGATGTAGATCGCGACGTTTCGACTGCTTACTGCTAGTCTTCTTCAGGCGATAAGGTCGACTGATTGCACGGTATCATTTATATCACAAAGGTCGGCTGTGATTGGTGCATTTCGATCCTCCTATCGTTCCATTGTTCCGGCGAGTAGCTGTTCCCTCAGTGGTCCGCTGTTGTACCGTTCTCCTGTTGTTGTGTTTCTTGATCGTGGGTATCCATGCTTCACGAATTTCAATTCCACTATCCCTGTTGATGTTATTATGGTGAAGTCTTATGTGAATAGCTTCCTTGACCCTACGTGTGTACCAGTGAGGATCTCGATCAATAAACTTGACCTCATTTCAGATAGGATAGTGGCCGGTCTCGTGGGTGTGTTCAGAAACGGCGGAGGTCTGGGTACGGGCGAGTCGTATATCCCTGTTCTATCCGTGTTCTATCTCCTGTCGATCCTCTCCTACATAGATCTCCCTGTTTCCCCGATGTAGACTTTGCCGCACTCACAGGGAATCCTGTAGACAACACCATCTTGTTTAGCCGGGTTGACGGTGTCCTTTGGTCGCACTAAGTGTGACCGAAGTGTCGTGTCGGACTTAAAGACGGTGCGAATGCCTTGTTGTTCTAGGCAGCGGCGGAGAGACTCCGAAACTCCTTGGACATAAGGTAAAACGGCGGTGGATTTAAATTCCGCGACAATAAACCGGCCTTTCATAAATCCAGTTTGGTCGCTATTTACCAGCTTTGGTAGTACTTTCTTGAGGCGGTTAGCAAGAGCTTTGGCCGCAACTGATCTTAGTCGCAATTAAGTAAGGTAATTGGGCGCCAGTTTCAATAAGAAATGGTTCTGCATCTTTTTTTGGAATGAGTTTAATTATTCCTCGTCTTTGAGTCACTAAGAACTGCCCCTTTTGCTACGCGTAGTTGATTGAGGTTACCGAGTAATCAGATGTCGTTCCAAAAGATTTTGTAAAATTCTGCAGGAATACCGTTCGAACCTGGTGTTTTTTCTGGTTCCATACTTTTCAATGCTTGTAGACACTCTGATTTGGTTAGCAAGCCTTCACAACTTTCTTTTTCATCTGCATTTAGGATATTTGTGTCCTCAAAAAAAATTAAAAATTCGAGGGTTCGGATTGTTGTTCATTTATGCGGGATTTATAAAGATCTCTGTAGAAATTTTCACACTGATGTAATATCTCTTTGTCCGACGAAGCAAATTCATTTTCTCCAGTTTTTAATTGGCTAATAACGCCGTTTTTAAAATACCTTTTCTCGAGATTTAGAAATTTAGTATTTTACAGATTGTTCACGGATTTTTAGTTTAATCATCTCCCACATCAAAGTGGGATTTACGCTGTTATCATTAACATACTCGTCGTTGACTTTTTTGATTGTCATACGAATTTGATTTACGTAATTAAGATCTGAGAGAAAGGAGTTGTCATGTTTCCAATAACCAGGACCTCGTTGATTTGAGTGTAGTGCTGCACTAACTGTAATAATAGAATGATCCGTTGTAAATCCCATCGTATTGTCAGCGCGTTTTACATTGCACATCAAACTTTGACTTACCAGAAAAAAATCTAGTCTACACTGAATCTCAGGTTTTTTTCCGGCGCCAAATGTATCTGAGTGTGTTGGGATTTAAAACTCTCCACGCGTCAATGAGATCTAGCTCGGTAACAAACTCCTCTAACGTTTTAGCTGATCTAGTGTGCGTTTTGTGGCGGCCACCTTTTTTGTCTTTATCAAGATCCAGTATCAAATTAAAATCACCACCTATTATTAAGTCATCGCATTGGAAGTCACTCAGTTAAATGATCAAAAAAATCTTGGAAAAAACTAGCTCATCTTCGTTAGGGGCGTACAGGGTAGCTAAGGTAATACATTTCCCTTCAGTTTCAATGTCACAGATAATAAATCTACCATTTGTGTCCGAGTATAACTGAAGAATATGGAAAGAAAAGCTGTTGTTAAAGAGAATAGCAACTCCACCTTTTGCGCTGGAACAGCAGCTAAAAAGTGACTTGTAACCCCATTCTGAAGACCAAATAGATATTATATCGTTGCTGCAGTGCACCTCTTGAAGCAAGTAAAGGGAAAATTCTTTTTCCTCAGCCAGTTAAATATTTCACTTCTTTTTTGCTTGTCCCCCATGCCTCGTACGTTAAGAGAGCTACTTTGTATCTCCATATAAGTTCTTACTAATAAGAAGATTTATGATTTCCAAAGCCGTGTAGCTGGAAACTTGGGACGAAGGTTCTAGCGGAGCTAAAAGTACGAAAAAGAATACACATATACAAAGAGAAAATAACAAAGAGTTTTTGACAGCACAATCAGACATTAAAAACATTAAAATTACTTTTGTAAGATTGACGCCCTGCGGGATTTTGCAAAGGTGTTTAGAGTTATACGTTGTTGTGCCCAACGGGATTTGTTTTTCTGCCCTGGGGAAGAAAATTTACTAATAATATGCACATTGGGTTTCAAAATAGCGAATACTTATTTCCATGTTACAATGGCAGCTAAAGGGAAAAAAAAAATTATTTTAGATTATCTGGGATTGTGTTATAGTCGTATTTTTGATTGTCAATTATCAAATACCTCTTTGACTATAACTTTGACTTTGTCCATTCCTAGCTCATCTCTTGCCTTGATTATTGCCTTTATTACGACTTCCCTCTCTTCTTGAATAGCGCCCGCGAAGTCCTCTGTTATGTAAGCATCTGAGTACACAGTGGATTGTTTAATTTTACCAAGTTTCGCCCAAACAAGGTTTCTGTCCTCTCGGCTTACGAAGCGCACTATAATCGGTCTTGTTCTTCTCTGCATTAGTTTTCCCACACGATGAACCGCACAGAATCTTATTGAAGAGGTGTCCAGCTTCAAATCTCTCCGCAAGATGTCGTAGATCATAGCTTTGCAATCTTCCTTCTCCATTTCTTTGATGTTGTTGAATCGCAGATTTTCTCGTCTCGTGTACTGCTCTAAATTGGTATTTCTTTCGGTTCAGTCCTCTACACAAACATACCACAGGATGAAGGCTTACTACCATGTGCAAGAAGTCAGTATGCGAGCGTTTCCATAACAAGCCTCCTTATTTAATTGCAAACCATTTCCTCAGAGATATGCTAAGACTCAGATCAATGGAAAGGACTATCTCCAAATACACGGACCCGCTAGAAGAACCAAGATGGCAGTACCTTTTGCGTTATGGCAGCCGTTGATACAGAAATCTTAAGTGAGAGCACACACATACACATACGCAAAAAAACACATTGGTGTGGAAAAGATATGACGACGACGTGATCTCTTTGTGGAACATAAGCGTAGAGGAAATAACTGGGTTGACTGAACAGGCACTCAGCCATCATCCATTTATTAAATTTACAGACACAATCGTGAGATCCAAACGTAACTCTGAAGGTAAAGAAAGTACATTTGCGAACAGTAGAAGCCGTGTAGGCCTGTCACGACTTTTTAATTTCTTGAATATCAATATTACCCGGAACTCCTTTAGCGACTGGAGAATACTACCGCGAAGCAAGCTCAGAATTTTGACCAGGAGCACTGGAGGAGTCCCTGGAGATAAATAGTATTTGTCATCCTTTTAAGACCTTTCGCACTATTTGATGTTTGTGAAAAGGGGACAATAATCCATCATTTTAAATTGAAACAAATAATCAGTAATCCTTAAATTTAGTGGCCAATAATCTGAATCCTTTAAAATGCCCTAATAATCCATAATAGTAAAACTCTAACAGAGCCTCATATAGATTGCCAGCAGTTTCTTTTTCAAGCATGCGTAGTCGTTGGTGCCCATTTATACACCTTCCGGGGAGGAGAGAGGCAATGTGAGAAGAAGAAGAATTTAAGAATTTGGTGTTCACTTTGATCACGAATCGTGTCCGCCAGCATCTTCTACTCACGGGTACGTTCAGGTTGTACACAAGTTATATGGATAATGTACGAGCAACAAACGGGTGCATACGCCTGCAGCGTTTCTCAACATACTGTCAAACCTCTCTACAACGGCCACCTTGGGGACAGATGAAAGTGGCCGTTTTAGAGAGGTGGCCGTTATGGGGAGGTAGAGCTGTAATATGACACCTACTTTTGGGGGGCGTACAACAATTTTGTATTAAAAAAAAAATGCTTGTTGTAGCATTGAAATACCTAATTCAGTCAAAACATATCAATAAAACAGAAACCAAACAGAAACAGAGACCAATGACGCGCGGTACGGATCAGGTTTCTTGACCTTTTACAAAATAAAATGGGGTTTTCTATACACCATTCGTCATTCGTTTTATCTGGCCGTTGTGGAGAGGTTAGTTTGGCAGTTAGGACGCGCTTTAGTGGCGGTTGCCGTTGTGAATAGGTGGCCGTTGTAGAGAGGTTAAAATAAGAGTGAATGTATGGGCCGTCCACCGGGACGAAAAAAAGTGGCCGTTTTAGGGGGTGGCCGTTAGTGGACGGTGGACTGCAGATTATAATTAGAATCTAATTAGGTGAACAGTTTTTAAGTTTACTGTCTTTATCCTTTTTTAGAATAATGCTACTATACCACTGACTTTCCAGGATCACTGGGACGTTCAAAGTGGCCGTGAATGGGAGATTCTGATAGATACAGTTGAACCTCCAGTAACAGCCACCTCTCTACAACGGTCACCTCCATACAGCAGGCACACTTTTTGGTCCCGGCGGAAAGTCCATACATTCGCTCTTATCATTCTAACCTCTCCACAACGGCAACGGCCACTAAAACTCGTCCCAACTGCCAAAACAACCTCTAAGCAACGGCTAGTTAATCAAGGACTGACGAACAATGTATACAAAAACCCATTTTTATTGTAAAAGGTCAACAAACTTGCATGATCCGTACCGCGCGTCGTTGGTCTCTGTTTGTGTTTAGTTTATGTTGTATTGATACATTTTAATTTAGGTATGCCGTAATAAGCATTATTTGACAAAAAATGTTGCACCCCCGAAAATAAAAACAGAAAGAGGTGTCATATTACTCCACTACCTCCCCCAAACGGCCGCCTTTCTACAACGGCCACTTTTCTCTGTTCCCAAGGTGACCGTTGTGGAGAGGTTCCACTGTATACAGTTTGAGATAAAGCTCACGTGATCTTTTAAAGACTTTGTCGTGAATATTTTAACAGAACGATTATGTTTGCAAAATGCAGTCCACGCGGAGAAGAATCGAAATTAGTTATTTTTCATCTTTTTATTAAGAAAAAAACCAATTTCCACAGCTAAGCGTGTTACTGTTAAGTAAACAGGCAGTACGGAGTAAGCACCACTTTCAATTAACAAAGCTTCTTCTTCTTTTGTTTTTACTTATTATTGGTGAAATTGAGTCTTCAGTAGCTAGCTTGACTGTGTGCTGCAGCTTGATAATGCCCTCCACCAGTAAATAATCGGGTTTACGCACGAGTTTAAGTGAACTAGGGAGTGGAACAGAAGAACATAGTACATTTTTAGTCGCTAAAGCTAACACTTCAGCTCAGAGGTAGATAACAAGCGACTAACGTCAGTTACAATCTCATTTAACACTGGACACTGCCTTTCCGTGATATGTTCACTGGATTTGTTTGGTTCGGTTGTTGAGTATGGTCTTGTATGATCACGGAAGGTGAGGAAGGCTTTATGTATGAGAAGATCCAGGTTACCCACACAGCGGCTCAACTATAATGATAACCCATAAAGACAGATGGAAATTTTGAAAAGGAAGTTGAGACACCCCTTAAAGCAATGTCGATTACTCAACCACTTGTCTGTATCTCAGCTCCAATAACAAGAGAAGAGCTTCGTTCGTTGTTTTTACAGTCTATCGATTCACTGTAGACATTCGAGGCTCTGAAAATGGGGTAAAGGTGTTTTAATTTGGGAAGGGTGGTAGGAACGGCTTGAAAGAGAAAAAGGAAAGAGATTCTGGAGGTGCCAGCTAGTTGGTCGTTTGTGGGCAATCTTTCACAGTATAATTGGGGTCTGGGAAATGTTCGGACTAAATGACTTTTAATTCGGACCCTGACCCTAATCCCTCTGTGTTCGAGATACCTGGGGACACTCCGAAAGCAAACACAAGGGTTCATACCAGTGCAAAAGTCAAAGACTAGCCTGGGTGCAGACTTCTACTATTTCCTTTCACGAGGAAAATCATTTTGATGTTTAGCATCCCTTGGCGTGGCTGCGTAATAGCGAGGTAAGTGAAAGTGTGACAATTATTTCATTGTTATCGTAATGCCACAACTCGGAAGATTTCAGCGTTTTATGAATTTGTAATAGACAGAAAAGTAAAATGGCTTGGTGGCTCGCTATAATAGAAAATCAGAATGAAGACAACAATCCACAAGCATGACTATCAGCCAGGGGTGTCTCTCCCTTTAAGCCAGTAAGCCCCGGCTTACAAACTTTTTGGTCCAGGCAATCCGTCGGTATGAAAGGGTATGAGTGGGGGAAACAGATTGCAGCTGAGTTTGACATTTGGCCAGCATGCCAAGAACAACCGGAAAGCAGCAACACAGGGTGAATGTCTCAACCACATACCCAGAGTCCTACTGCATGGTAAAGAGCTGTGTACCTCCCTCTTATTGATAAAATCACCCAAGAAATGAACGGCAGGCTCTTATCACACTGTAAGATCGCATCCCAGCCCAGTATCTTCTCCCGACAACACTGCATGATTAAGCAACGACGCCCAAGCTAAGATGTATGCGGCGTACACATGCGATCTGACCGACAAGAAAGAATACGAGAACGAGATGTTCCGGTGGAAAACAAACTGACTGCATTCAACTGAAGAACAACTGAAGAACAACTGGCTGACACTCTCGACTGCATAAATCGAACTCTTCATCGAAGCGTGAACACCATCCTCACGATCCTTCTCAAAATCCCTGTGTCAACTGCAACTCCTGAGCGCAGTTTTAGTCTGATGCATAGAGGTTGCACCGGCAACCATAAGGACAAAGCGACCCTCGGCCCTTGCTCCAATGCACGCGTACAAGGACCTTCCCAATGACGGGGAGACCGTGGCTCGCGAATTTTGTGGCAAGAAGAATAGGATGCTAAACTTTGGATTCCCATAAAACTTGACTTGAGATACTTAGCACGGCATTCAGTCCAGTAGTACTGGGTTGTACAGTACAATCCGTTATAGCTTCGAATCGAATCTCGTTTATTTGCTACGAATTCATGACGTTCTGATAGTTTATCATGAAGTGCTTTATCTTATATATAAGCCACCTTGAGCTGTAATAATGCATGAATGGAACAAATCATATCATCAGACTGAATAATCAAATGCACAAATATCTCTCTTTCTTTGAGGTTCCCTCGGTCATTCGATCACAGTGGGTTTCGCAGAGTTAATTTTCACTTCTTTGATACGAATTTCTGCTTTAAGAGTGATTTTCTGAGAGTGTCGAGAATCGGAAGACAGTCACGAAAAATCGATTTTTCTTTTATTTCGCCAAAACGTACCTTTAGGTGAACTTATTCAAGGAAAAATAGTTTAAAGTTCCAACGATTTATTTTACGGCCAAAATTTAAGAAAGTTCGAAATTGCATTTAATGGCGGTTTTCGCGGCTTAAAATGTTCAGAATTTCATGCTTCTTTACGAAAACAGCGGGGGCGTAAAAACAATCCTATGAAAACAAAACTTGGCACAAATATTATTTCATTCTTATACTTTAAAATCATGTAATAAGTTTCTTGAAGCCTTGTTTGTAGCTTTTTAACGAAGGGTATTTGTACAGACGCCATTTGTGTCTCTTAGCAAGGAATAAATAAAGGCCAACTTTGACTAGTATAAATGGCCTCTGGTATATATCATTTGGTCAAAATATCTACATTTTAGGAAACCTTGGTTATTGTTTTTTTCACCCGAAAAGTTATAGCTCTGGGAATTAAAATGTTCTCCGTCAGTAAAATAAAATATTACGGCATGTAAGCGAGTTCAATTTTATGCAAATCCCAAGGTTAATCTTTCGAGATCAACGGTCTAAAACTGGAAACAACGATTCTCCGTTACTTACGTTCCTTCTGCTGCTATAGAAACGATTTTAACTTCCCAGTGTCCTTGTGAGCTGTTGTGTAAAATATTTCCAGTAAAACAGCGAGCATAGACGGCCATAAAATTCGACAATGTTTATATTTGAGATGAGACACTGAGTGGCACGCACAGTCTTGGCTGTTTTCATCGTCTTGCTCAGTCGAGAGTCCTTTAAACATATGATAGAAAATACGCTTCAAACCGTAGTAAATTAGTTTCTCATATCCATATGTCTCATGTCGACTCATGAGTAGATAAATCAGTCCCCATAGACTGAATAAACAACTCGAATGACCTCTGAGGTCAAGAGGTCACCTGATATGTCGTTATGTCACTTTTCCCTGGTTTCACATTATACGCGTAGCGCCGTGTTTGAGGAAGTTCTCGCGAAAATTTTCCAGGAGATATATATTTTTAATTTTTACACCAGTCAGGTAATGAGTTACTTGTGTCAGAAATGAAAAAAAAAAAAAAAAGAAAAATAGGGGTCACCGACTTCGTTTCAGGGATACAACGTGTAGAAAACGACCTGATTTTGAAAATTCAGCATGGTTTACAAGGGTATATAGTTAAAAATATCGAATGTGAGTCAAAGGAGCAAACGATCTTATTGGATAGCACCACCGCCTGTGGTTTTTAAAGCAGCGACTATCCGGGTCAGATCCCCAGACATCGTCAGTTACACGGACTATAAGTGGAGATAAATAATTCCCTTGGCAGGGAATGCGTGATTTAGAGGCACGAAAGGAACGAGCTGAAAACGTGAATCTCACGCCAAAAAAATAAGCTTTGCTCTCGCTGCTCGTATATCACCGGCCTTTGCTACCTAAAACGGCACAGCCTGTGTTTCTGTGTTTTAGTCATTTCAGTCACTTATAACGCTCAATTTTGCTGTTATGATTAGGTTTTAGAAGTAGCGCTAATCCACCCCCGCCCCACTCCCAAAAAAAGTAATTTCAAAAGTCGTAACGGCTAATACTCCCGAAAGCAGAATGTAATCTGCATTTGTATTGAGAGGCACTAGCCTGCGAGCAGGCATATATTAGAGAAGAGAAAGTAGGAAAGGAAAAAGGGAATTAGAAGTGCCACCCAAGCCTGTTCGCCGTAAAAGAATCTACCTGGACATACTTAAAAAAAGCCATATTAGCATTAAAACGGATGAACTCTGTGCTGCTGTAACTGAGGATCATGTATTAAATGTTTGTTTAATTTTTCACACAAAATGTCATGCTGCTCTTGACAGATATCGCAATAACTTTATAAGGAAGTGAACATGTTTGATTTGTATTAACAACCGCATCTTAAAACTATTAAGAGTACAACTTCAACAAGTAAATAATAAATGTCTGACACTTTTTTGACGCCTTCAACAAAAAAGGCTAATATTGAACTTCCTTAAGACATGTGATTGTAAAGTTTTACAGCAATCAAATGAGAAGGAATGTCTTCAAATATGGCCGGGATAGGAAATTGAACGGTAAATTTGGAAAGAAAATCTTAAGCCTATATAACAGAAACTTTAGATTAGAAAAATAAAAGAATGAAACAAATGTAACTAAGCCTTTATTTACATAGAGTAAAGTTTGTCACTTTTGCCAAGCGACACGAAGCGTTACTGAAAGCAGGTAACTTGCGTTACTTGAATAAATAATATGCAGAATTTAAAACATTATTATCTTCGGCGGTCCAACTTTTCCTGCAGATAAACGGTTTCTTATTTTTGAGTATTTATCTTTGCGCACGTTTAGATGAGTGCCAAATGTTACTTAGCGCAAAACTATGAATCAAGTCGACATCAAAGAGATCAACCAGTGTTGAAATCATGTCAGGGTATCCTGCATCTATAAACGATATCTTAGAGGCTAACAGTTATGTCAAAATGTTGCTTTTTCAATTTTCTTTTTAAATTGAAATGTCTTTAAAGAGATTTTGAATACCGTAATTCAACTAAATGCCGTGATGTTCAATACGGCGTTACGTGTGTAATGTGAAACCGGGGAAAAGTAACATAACGACATATCAGGTGACCTCCTGACCTCAGAGGTCATTCGAGTTGTTTATTCAGTGTAAGGGGACTGATTTATTTACTCGTGAGTCGACATTAGGCCTATGGACATGAGAAACTAATTTACTACGGTTTGAAGCATATTATCATAGGACTCTCGACTGAGCAAGACGATGAAAATAGCCAAGACTGTGCGTGCCACTCAGTGTTCTCATCTCAAATATGAACATTGTCGACCTTGTCGAATTTTATGCCCGTTTATGATCGCTGTTTTACTGGAAATATTTTACACAACAGCTCACAAGGACACTGGGAAGTTAAAATCGTTTCTATAGCAGCAGAAGGAACGTAAGTAACGGTAAGTCGTTGTTTCCTGTTTTAACCGTTGACTTCCAGAGAGTAACCTTGTGATTTGCATAAAATTGAACTCGCTTACATGCCGTAACATTTTATTTTACTGACGGAGAACATTTTAATTCCCAGGGCTATAACTTTTCGGGTGAAAAAACAATAACCAAGGTTTCCTAAAATGTAGATATTTTGACCAAATGATATATACCAGAGGCCATTTATACTAGTCAAAGTTGGCCTTTATTTGTTCCTTGCCAAGAGACACAAACGGCGTCTGTACAAATATCCTTCGTTAAAAAGCTACAAACAAAGCTTCAAGAAACTTATTACATGATTTTAAAGTATAAGAATGAAATAATATTTGTGCCAAGTTTTGTGTTCATAGGATTGTTTTTATGCCCCCGCTGTTGCCGTAAAGAAACATGAAATTCTGAACATTTTAAGCCGCGAAAACCGCCATTATATGCAAATTTCGAACTTTCTTAACTTTTGGCCGTAAAATAAATCGTTGGAACTTTAAACTATTTTTCCTTGAATAAGTTCACCCAAAGGTATGTTTTGGCGAAATAAAAGAAAAATCGATTTTTCGTGACTGTCTTCCGATTCTCGACACTCTCAGAAAATCACTCTTAAATCCAAAATTTAGGCATTACGTGACACTCGCCACGCAGAGAGTTGTCCCGGTAAGGGGAGCCAAAGCGTTTAAATGAAGAAAAGTTGTCCCGCTTGCCACGGTTACCCTGCCTGCCGAGGCGAGACGACTCGCCCACACGAGTTGTCCCTCTTTCCCACCCCGCCGAGACGGGTTCGCGATCCTAATGTAAACGGTTGGTTGAATTTTGCAGAGAAATAAGCTAAAAGGTACCTCGGCCAGGGTAACTCTGGGGGAGGGTTGTCCCGGGTACCCGAGACCATATCATTGGGGCCTAAGTTTTAGTTATTACTACGCTCTTTTTTATACACGCAACAATTTACGTAAATTAATTTGCTTATGTCTGCGTCTCAAATCTTCCCATGCTCAGGTTTTTCTAAAATCAGAAACGCATAAACACTATGTTCTTCGATGAAACCTTAACTTCTATTTGAGTTTTGCATTTGGGAGAAGGTGTGAGGTAAACATTATGACGGTATGTTTGGATTGTTCCTCGGCAGCACCAATGGAAACGCTTTATATTATGATGCATTTTATTCTTACTCAAAGACATAAATTTCCCCTAGAATAAACCTAACCGTTATTCTTTTTTATCTATTAATGGCTTAGCTCCGTAGAGAGAGTTACAGCAGTTAGGTGGGGAAGAAATAATTCACTCGCTCGGTCAGTAGCCAGTTAGTCGGTCAGTCAGCCGAGGGGGCCTAAATTTTTTTTTGGTAGTCATTCCGCTGACCAGGGTATTGCGCTTGATTCCAAACCATTATGAACAAAGTGGTTGCCAAAACGATGAACTAGAACTGATCTTTCGCGTATGGAGTCGATCAAGTGTTCCCAGATTAAAGACAGTTTGGTATACAGCAAAGGTAAGTGTATAATTCGATCCACCGATAGCTTTGAATCGCCCCGAAACGTTGCTAAAAATCATGTTCGAAGGTTTCATGCACGAGAAGCGTTTTTCTTACGCGAATTATTTCAATTTCTATACCGTATCATTAATATGAACGCAAACCATATGTTAGTACCTCGGGAGTCGGTGGAGGAAGAAAAGGCCCACACGAGGATTCGAACCAGCAACTTTCAAATTGCCATCTACAGATAGCCATTTCGCCAACTTGCGTCTGATGAATAAATCATAAGAAAAACATTTCTAAACTCACAGATAGATAAATTAATGATTCTTGTAAAATTAACGCTGTGTAACGTAACATAAAACTTCTCAAAATCTTCTTGAATGCCCTTGTCATGTATTTTACGTGAAACATGTACGTTTCAGAAATCACAAGTTGGCTTAAAAAGCCTTTTGATCAGAGGCTTGATAAATTTTGGAACTTCATGTCAAAATTTACTAGAAGTCTAAAAAATGTTGGAAGATTTCCCAATTTTTAGTGCAGAGTGCACTATTGGGATGGTTTAGGGGGCTGATGTTCGCTAAGGCACTAAATACTAAGCCCTAACGCCATAAGGTGTAAACTTTAATGTTTGTTTAATTGATTAATTTCAATTAATCAATTAGCCTTGCGGGAAGGGGTGTGGGGTCGGGAACGTACCCGAGTGCATTACGCAAAACCTGTCCCATTTTCGTTGCTTTCTTTAATTACATGACAAATATATATATATGGTTTTGCAAATCTCATGCTATCCTTGTGGTGCTATTCTCTCAAGAACAAAAGCAACTTGCTCCAAACGCATGCGCAGATTAGTTAGCGTCAAAGTCGGTTATATGTTAGGTGAAAGATACGTTTCATACGGGACTACCCACGAACGTTGAGTGCTTTCCCTTGTGGTAGAACATAACATTTAAGACGCATGCGTTCTAGCATTGCTAGTGTGATAAACTCCGTTCTCGAGTTCAGATGCACGCTTTTTTAAATTTTTTGTAAATGAGTGATATCACACTCTCCTTTTGGCTGGGGATAGCAGTTATATTTCAGGTAACGTCAGTTCTCCCTTTTTAGTGCAAAGAGCGCTACTGTGACCGCATATCTTCTGGAATCTTCCTTAGCTCGTTTCAAGAAATGTCGTCTGCTTTTTCATAAGTATTGTGTGTTTGCCAGGGTTGAAATAGAGAATGGAAACATATTGTTTGTCATTAGCAGCTTGTTTGTTTCCTCTCCTATGAAAGAGGGCCAAAAGTTCATATTCAACCGAAACAAACTTCATTATTATTGCCGCAAACTCCGCGGCCGCCAATTAATTTCATCAGCCGATATGGTGACGGTGGGATATAATTTAGGTCAAGTAAAGATCTCTACCTTCAATACTTCCCATTGAAACGCTCCTCAGTTGTGTTACTCGATAGCATTGTGTATTAGTTTGACGTGGTTTTATTGTTAACACCAACGCTGGCAACAGAATAAGAACACGCTCTTCCGTGACTCGACGTGACTATTTGATAATTAGACTAGTTCTTGTTTATCGGTGAAATGAAAATTTGCGTTTTGAATAAAACAAAATCGTTCCTCTTCGACTCTTCAGCAGATATTTAACTTTTATTTTCCATTTATCTCCAGCAGTGAGTAAAAAAATACACATCTTTCTTATATTTTCGTGGAAACAAAGGTACCTTGTGGCACGCACTGGCGAAGAAAACAAAAGTATCAAGTTACAAACGTTGGCGTGAAAAGTACAGTTGTCACATTTGCTGCAATGACTTTCAAAACCGTCTAGACAAACGGTAATTGTAACTTATTTTTGGGTCTTGAAAGAAAACACAAACACAAAACATACACACTGCTAAGATTATGTCTTATCAAGTTTTTGTCTGCTCATATTCCGTTCATATTAGATGACTACCAAGGGAGAGAACGGCATGGGTGACCTATGTGACTACTGTATCAGAGCGGTAAATTACACTCTGCACTATCTGAGATTGTCTCACTAGTTTTTCTCGGGAACTGAATTTGTCATCAAAATTCTAAAATGTCGAAAAATTGCCGACCAATACATGTTATTTCCAAGGGCAGTCCTAATATTTGAGCTTTGAACATGTTCAATGCATCCGGGATCTAGGTTTAAGATAATGGAGAATCTTGCCAACTACAACTTCAATGCCTCGCTCTCGCAGTCTTTGCAGTCCCAGTTTCCCTGAGCTCATGGTCATGAACAGGTTCGATTATTCGCCATTGGAAGAAGTGTTTTCGTTAGCAACCGGCCGTTTCCGTGTCTTTGCACACGTTCCGTTTCCAGGCACCATTATGTAGATCAAAAAGTCTTACCTGACAGAAATGACCTCTCTCTAGAAACACAGTTTGCAGTTGTAAAAGTTCCGTTGATTAGTATCTTGAAATCGGTTGTTGTTTTCTTCCGCTATTGTCACAACGGGTTTTTCCGCTCTGAATCTTAAAAGGGGGAAACGGACGTTAAGGGGCGTTAAGGGGGAAAAGAACTCGACTCGGGAATTGGCTGGAACAACTCGCTTGCTGCGGGAGAGGAACTTGTCACGGGTTCCAAAGTACCGTCGAATCTGCTCCAAATGGAAATAAGGACTAAACTTGGACTAAACTTGGACTTCACGCGTTTATTCTTCTTTCTTCAACGTCGACGTAAATCGTAGATCGTCGAGATGTAAATCGAATTACAATGATAGGAGGACTTTATTTATACCAGTGAGGAACAGGATTACATTATCTTACGTAAAATTGATAGAGGGCTGAATTAAGTCAGCTTGAAAGCTGAAAGTAGCCTGAATAAACGCAGCTGCCTAAAGAGTAAAGCCACCTTGAAGCCTAGATAAATTCGGCGGACGATTGGTGATCTCAACAAAGCTAGCTGTGTTAGGGCAGCTTTCATTTATATGTTCAGGCTAGAAAGCTGTCAGTTTACACTCAGCTGAGTTTTCTTTCGCTGAATCAGCGAAAAATAAATTTATTCTATTTAACGTGCATACAAATTGTTATTTATGCAGGAGTATGATCTAAAGTTTGCTGAAAGTACATTATTTAGTGCACTATTTGTACAGGTTTCCAGGGAAAAGATAACCTCTAGAACACCAAAAATCCTACTTTTGTATTATTGCAGTCCATGTGAACATTAACCTAAGTTCTATGGAAAAAGGTTTGCTGCTGACTCGATATTTTTTTTCTTCAACATAATTAACCTTAACATGGTTTCTCTTAGACCTATTCACACATTACAAAGCTAGCTGTGTTAGGGCAGCTTTCATTTATATGTTCAGGCTAGAAAGCTGTCAGTTTACACTCAGCTGAGTTTTCTTTCGCTGAATCAGCGAAAAATAAATTTATTCTATTTAACGTGCATACAAATTGTTATTTATGCAGGAGTATGATCTAAAGTTTGCTGAAAGTACATTATTTAGTGCACTATTTGTACAGGTTTCCAGGGAAAAGATAACCTCTAGAACACCAAAAATCCTACTTTTGTATTATTGCAGTCCATGTGAACATTAACCTAAGTTCTATGGAAAAAGGTTTGCTACTGACTCGATATTTTTTTTTCTTCAACATAATTAACCTTAACATGGTTTCTCTTAGACCTATTCACACATTATAGGTAAATATAAGGTCTATTTCACGTCGAGGAATTTTCAATGTACAGCTGTCATCATCGAAATTTAACCGTCAACCAGTTAGAAACCTTTACCTTTTTTAAAAAGATATAGATTTCGAAGGTAACTCCCCTTTCGGAGAAGTACCACAACTCTAAATTGTTTTGCGTTTGTTTGTGTGGGGTTTCTTTACGTAATCTTAATATGGCTAAATAACTACACTCTTTTCAAATCTCCCCTAGGTTAGCGCAGACATTCGCTGGTAGTATTAAAGCATTAATTCATGTTTCACCCAAAGTTAAGCCACATGTTCTTTCTTCCTTCCGGATTATTTCACCGAATGTAAGTTCGTGATGGAATGTTTTATTGTTCTTTCTTAGAGGGTATTTCAGTATCGATAAACCCGACAAAAAACATCAGCCCACCTGCCGATTGTTCTTGGGTCTGCTGTAGATACATTGTTTTGCTTGATCGTGTATTTTTATGTAATAGAGATGTTCGATTTTCTGACAGGGTTTACATTAAGTTTGACAAGTTATTTAAATGACCTTTAACAATTTAAGATACAAAACCACAAGATCAATGACTTCTTTACGGTGTGGCATAACTGAGCAGCATATGACTTTCACTGATCGGAAGGGTTTGTCGCCGGATGCATACCCAGTTAAATTGAATGATGATACAACAAACGCAACAAATGTCTGTATAAACTGACTGCGTCCATATCAGCGAACCGTGGCCCCACAGAAATGCCAGACGCTGTGTATTATATGGTCATTTTATTACGCCAGTCTTTTAAAGGGCATAATAGCACAACAGGACACAAACTCCCCGTTACCTTTTGAGTTACTCCGGTTGGGATTAAAAAAAAAAACATTGTCATGAAGCAAAACTTCTAGGGTAGGGGGGGATTTCCTTGGCTTAAAAGGGAACGTGTCGCTGAACAGTAAGGGAGCAGGAGGGGGAGGGGGGGGGAGAGGGAGACCTCTTTTCGAACTGGCTTGTTAGGGGAGAGAAGTTTGCGCTTCAGAAACGTTGACGTCACTCGTCAATGTAGATCAAACTCACCGAGAATATATACTGGGAGCAGGGGAGTTTTCACTATACACATTTTTATATACAACCACCTTAAACACAGGAGGTAATGTCTTTGAGTTTGGTCCAACTGTTATTTTTCGGTTATCTCAACGATGCTGATAATGTAAGTTATTTATTTACTTACAAAGTGTCCTTCTGAATGATCCTCTTTTTAGGGAAGAGGTGACAGCTTAACGCAACTATTGAAGAAGTACTAATCCAATATAAGTCTTTCCATAATTTTGCCCTAGACTCGGCCAAATGTAATGCACAATAAAGCGTTCAGCGAACAGTTGAGGATTCTCGCAATGAAAATGGCCGAGAAGAGTCGAGTGTAGAATCGATTAGGCGAACACCAAACAAAGAGTTGTACTCCGATTTTGTCAAACGTTGTGGACGTGAGCCGCTGGCTTAAGTTTGTGAACACAGCAATGATGTGGCAGGTGCACAGGCACTCTTCGCCCGGCGACTAGTGTCTTATGCAATGCGAAAATGATTTCCTGCATTCCTTTCAGCCGCATTTGCCTGTTGAAAGACAAGTAAACTTATAGATACCGCAGTCCCCCTCAAAATAAGGAAAATAAATAAGGAAAATGATGACGTCACAAATTGTTCCACTAAAACAGTAAACTACTGAATCAAGAATATCTCTAGAAATATTAGAGCGGTGCTCTTCAAACTTGGGAGGCGCGGTGGCCTCATGGTTAGTGCGCTCGTCTCCGGATCGAGCGGTCCGGGTTCGAGCCCTGGCCGGGGACATTGTGTCGTGTTCTTGGGCAAGACACTACTCTCACAGTGCCTCTCTCTACCCAGGTGTATAAATGGGTACCGGCGAACTTAATGCTGGGGGTAACCCTGCGATGGACTAGCATCCCATCCAGGGGGGAGTAGAAATACTCCTAGTAGCTTCATGCTACAGAAACCGGGATAAGCTCCGGCCTGATGGGCCACTTGGCTCGCATGCAGACTTTACCTTTTACCCTCTTCAAACTTGGCACCAGAAATGTACATCACAAAAGAAAAAAAATGATACCCGTTGTGCCATTGCCATGACAACACTCTTGGCTCAAGTCTCTTTCTGTCATATTTTGTAAGGACAGAAGCACAGGCCACAACTTGAGGAAAAATGACACACAGGATCTTGTCCCAAATCTAAGTAGGACTAATGGTTTTAAATATAGTTTTTTTAACCGTATTGTTAATGAATGGAATAGTTTACCTAATCACATTAGAGAAGCAAATTGTATTGGAACTTTTAAAAGGAATGTTTTAAGTTATCTTATGGATAATTAGAATATTTGTATATTTGTATTTGTATTTGTATATTTGTATATATGTTTTAAATTTTAATATTTGGGGACATCCCTAGTATGGTGCCATTGCGCTTTTGGTTGTCTCCTTCTCCACCGCTTTTTGTTTGTTTGTTTTGTTTTTAGTTAGTTATCTTAATTATTCATAATGTATTCGTATTGTATGGGGTAATCGTAATAAAACCAAATATCTCCATTTACAACCCTTTAAAGGGGGAGAGACGGTCCTTCTGGGAACATACATGGTGCCCATTTTCTTAACTGTCCTCATTAGATTGTTGGGAGTGGATGATCCCTGGTTAAGACAAAAACTGTGCATGGCAGTGTTAATTAACACGGGACCAGCGGTAAAACTGTTGCCATGGCATTACCACAATAGGTATCATTTTGTTTCTTTTGTGATGTACATTTCTGGTGCCAAGTTTGAAGAACGCCGCTCTAATATTTCTAGAGATATTCCTTATTCAGTATTTAAATATCTTTAAAACAAAAAAAAGATATTCCAAAAAGGAAAACGCCATTCTTCTTTATTTTATTTTTCATTTCATAGGTACTTTAAATATCTGTAGGTTTTTTGTTCACTGAATTTTTCACCATGATGGTGACAGATGCCACCGAAAATAACAAAAAACCTATAGATCGGATATATTTAAGTCAAATGATCATACTTAGTCTACAAGTGAAGTTGCTGCTGAACATTTCTTACCGCATAAGTGTACAAGCACAAGATTTCGTGGGTTGGCCTTCCTTAGATTCTGGGCCCGCCTTGCTTCATCTTATTAGTTGTAGGTGGTCTCATATTTAAACATATTCAAGGAGTCACGTCACAATTATGTTAATTAATTAACTAAGCATCTTCTCAATAAAAAAGTTTTCTTTTCACCTTCGTGCGAATTGTGAACGAAATATGAATTTTAATCAAACAGTCGTACTTCAATGTTCGACATTGTCGACAAAATGAAGAAAGTTTAGCTGGAAAAATTAAATAACAAAACCTGGTAAGTGATAGAATCTAAAATCACTGTTTCCAGCGCTTTTAAGAACTAGATCGAAATTTTTATTTCATTATCTTGATTGACAGCCGTAAGACTGAATGAACCAAGGTTACGGTAAATACAGCTGAAAGCACACCACCAAAAAACAAGTTTCCCTCGATCATTTAAATAAAGAGTCGATAAATACATTAAATGCATTCTGACTTGCATTTTTATTTGACAATTGGCGTGTGGCAAAACAATTCAGGAACATTGCAAATGGCATAAAATATGCAGTAATCCCTACAATTCAAATAAACCAGTCGAGTTACTGAGTATAAACAGCAGTTTCTTCATTGGACGCAAGTGTTTCTGTCAAGCTTCTGTACGCCTTCATGGTTCAGACAAAAGAAGGAAAGAATCTAAAATATAGAAGGTCCTTCCTTCCGGCTTAATTTTCAAGAAGTTTTTTGGAATCAAAATTCGTGATGGAATGCTTTTATTCTTAATTATGAGTTTGAATTCTAATCTATCAACTGTAAACAATAACCTGAACAATACTGAAGGAGATCAGTGAGTCTTGTATACATAGTGCTGCTGTTGAAATATTTACATATCTGAATGCTGAACAGAGACTAGTACAGATCGGACTAGTACAGATCCTCTAAAGTAATAAAGAATAATAGCGTTTTTAGTTTTTCACATCCAACGAGAGGGTGGCAAGATTCCCCGCTGTCAAATCACATTGCAATGCTGTGCCAAGATGGCGGCTGTACATTTTACCACAATACTATGCAAACCTTGCGTAAACCATAAAATACAAGGAAAGCCATATATATATATATTTTTTGCAATATTTGTCCTTGAGCTAGTCAGAGTGAATATGGGGTTTGGAGATGTTAGAACTTTCCTGTACGGTTTTATGAGCGTTATTGTCAAAGTTTTCGTGTCACTAAGAATTACAGGTAAATGCATCGCCATCTTTTCTCCTGCGAAGGATTGAAGCCACCGGGTTTAGCGGGGCTGACGCGCTCTGCACTCGTGTTTCACGCGGCTTCCCGCTCTACCCGGCTCAGTGAACCTCATGTTCTTCAGCCTACATCAGCTCGCCCATTTCCGTGTCCCTAATCTAGAGACATATACAAAAGCTGAGTAACCAGACGGTTGAAGCCATCTATCATTGACACAAAAAGCGACTCCAGCTGCATATCACTGCCAACTGCATATCACTGCCGTATATTTCGCGGTGACGTGTTTTCTATACTATGTTCCCATGTTCTAAGTTTAGCAGTATTCATAAAGGATCTTGAACAATCTTGAAGACACAATATTCAGATACCTCCGGATCAGTTCTTCAAGCTTTTGTTTTGTGCGCGCGTGTAACCCACACGTGCTGTGTGCTGGTGGAGACCAATTTATCAAGTGCTGCCTCGGTGTCGGCTTGGTGACTCGGTCAGTGATGCTCTAAACATATCAACACTTGTTAGTACTGGCACACAATCTCTTCTTCCGACGGACGCCAGGTCGAAAAAGAAGCACAGAAAATGGAGTGTATAGCTATGCTATGTTATGTCGTAATTTATTACATAGTAGAAATCTTATAGATTGTCTCGAATCCTGGGTGAACGTCTTTGAAGATTTTGGGGAAGATCGTGGAATGCCTAAGCCATTAATGCAAATTCGTTGAAAGATAATACTAGAACATTTCAGCCTTTCTGTTTTCCAAGAACCAGCAACATAGATTTTGTCAAAATCTAGCTCAGCCCCAGAAGTTCACAGTGATGGGCTTTCTAAAAGCTACACGAACACAATCTGATCTTGATAATTCTAGGTCTTGATGGTATACATCATTTAATGAACCCCATGGAGCTCGGCTGTTTTATACGTCTTGTTAGAGCTGTAGTTCAGTATTACACGAGCCTACACAACTAATTTTACCCGTTTTGTTTTCATCTTCACGAATATCATTTCGCAAAATAAAAACCTAATCGCATTTATTTATGTAATTTAATTGCACATTCTTTTAACTTTTAACTCGCTATTCGTTTCCGAATTGTATCATCAAATGTAATGTGCGCCGTCCGCAAATGAAAAAACAAATTAATTTGTCTCTATATTGATATCTTTTCAAATGTTTTGCGAATTATGATTTCCCGTCCGGAAAGTGGCAGAAGCAATGTAGAAACCTTGCAACCGTTTGTTTCCTTCTCAGGATAAGCATGGAAGAAGAACCGGAAATTTGCGGCATGCGCTTAGGCACGAAAGTGTTGTGGTTAAAACACAATGAGCCTGGGAGTCCACATCTCACAGGAATTCAGCTGATGCGAGCTCCTACACTTTCTTTCTGTCACTGAAAACTAAACAGCTAATCGAATTTCAATGCGTTGTGGGTTTTTTAGTTGTCGTAACAAGCGATGACAGAATATTCCGATGAGAGCACGGGAGTTCAAAGGGAGTGGAGATGTCTGCTTCCTGACCGCAACTATTTACAGTAACTTAACGAGCCAATTAAGTTACAGTACACCTTACGCATAATTAGCCAGTTATCAAGGCGCGAGACTAGAGTCTCCAAAGTTACTTAGACTGGTGCCAAACAGCCGAGAACTTGACTGTTTTTAACAGAGAGGGTGAGCTTGCTCGCGAGGCAGTCACTGTTGGCGATATGTCTTCACGAGTGAAATATGGTTCGGCGTTTTCGCCTGTCATCCCTTCCAAATCCATCCTAAATCATCCTTTCTCTATTAAAAACCTGCTAAATCTTGACGACCAAGGAGGTGCAGACAAGGAAGATAATAAAACAACTACTGACTTTCCTACTCCATGCCAACATTTGCCAAGAAAAACACGCCCTATGAAAGAGGACAAGGGTTTGGCAGCAGATAAACTGAACCTAAATTGTCTTTGGCCAGCATGGGTTTACGCTACGAGATATTCAAGGCACGGAATTCCTGCAGGTAGGTTTCAAAATTACAAATTATGCTGTATTTCCTCATTACAAGGAATGATGAAGTCTTGTAGCATGTTATCTTGGCCACGTGTGAATCTCTTGGTTGGTAAAGTGTTAGACTTCACATGGAAAACCATAAATCACATTTTATGATTCTAGTTCTTACTGATGTATTTTAGCAATCGCACCTACTTAAAATCTAGTACTATTTTACAACATATCATCCCGAGATTTATAAATATTGATACAAACCAACATCTTTCTCACTTGAGAAACATTTAGGCATTTTACAATTAAAAGAAAGGCGTAGCGGACTACTGTAGTATAATACTTGGGACAGTTTCTCGTCTCTCAGTCAAATAACTGGTACGTTTTCTCAATCAGTTCTTTACGGCGGAGCTGCTGGAAGCGTATACTTCCCTGGTCATCATTCAGGATATTTACAAACCAGTTCTTCTGAATTGTTTTTCCTCATTGGGGAAAAGCTATAGACAAAGGGTTACCGGAGTTGCCGACAACCTTTCTTTACGATTCGATAATCTTTGGTTAGTTGCTTCTGTAAACATTCTCTGGAAGATCCCCAAAATAAAGATTCATAGTGTAAATTATGTCACTTGACCAGATAAAAATGTCACAAATGTTAAGAACTGTTGTCAAAGAGATTGCGACAAACGACCGCAGAGGTGCTAACAAAATTAGCCAATTACCAAATCATGATTAGCAACGGCAAATTATCAATCTCACTCGGAAATATTTTTGAAAAATTTTAACTGATTTCCTGATGCACAAATTTTTTTAGCTCAAATGGACAGGAGATAAAAAATGTCAACAGAAGTAGTAAATCACAGATACTGCAAGTAACACTCGCGCGTCGCGCAAAAACGCGCACGCGAGCAATTCATTGAAATTAGATTTCGTGTGTCCTCAATGGAAACATGCTTCCGCCAAAGTCCGTTTGTTTATTCTTATTTGTTGTTTAATGCTGGTCATCTGAGGAATCCTCTCCGGAGTAGATAGTTGTATTCATCGTTACAGGATTAAAGTAAGTGTTGGCGAGCACCGTTAGCCGTCCGCCATGTCCGCTGAGTGGTCCTCAGTCACACATTAGCTTTAAAAGCAAGCCTCTACCTATTTATATTGTAGCATGTGCGACAGTCAAGCTTTGAAACGGAAGAATCATTAAGAAGTCAGACGTCTATGAACGAATAAGTAATAAAACTAATTCAGTAAAATTATTTCTTGACTTTCTTGCTGCTTTGAGTACAAATATCCCTGGGGAGTTTATAAATGTTTTCTAGCAGATCTTGCAAGTTTGTGTTATCGGTTACTATTACTGAACACGTAACTGAACTGAGAGTACAGTAAGACACGGAATGTGTTTGTACGGTAATTCAACCATACATAGTCTACATAGGTCATAAACAGTAAGACAACATATAACTTTATTTCCGGTTAACAAATTCTCGCTTCGATCTACTCAATCTGATTTGATCTTTCAGTTTATTGCTTCCATCATTATTAAAACTGTCCAGTATATCGAGACAAAACTGTTAAAGCAGTTCGATGGCTCTCTGGCCTTGTTGTGTCATAATCTTTCCCCATTCGTTTTTATTTTGCAGCAAACTACACGAACCCAAGGCGGCCTCGAAAACCCATAAAGAGACAAAAACAACGGCCACTTTTCACGCCAGAACAGCTCCACAAACTTGAGGAAGAATTCGTTAACGAAAAGTATATTTCCAAGTCTCGACGGTGCAAATTAGCTTTGGAAATAAGCCTCACGGAGGCTCAAGTACGCACTTGGTTTCAAAATAGACGTACAAGATGGCGGAAAGAAGTACACGAGGAAGACGAGGATCCCAGTTGGACCACACACTCTGGAATGTCAAAGTATGATGCCAGTGCTTTAGGTGGCAACTCTATGATAATACGTGGATACTGTTCATGATGAAATCTTGAGCTAACCCGCGCGGCATTTTATCCAGTTATACAATACGCTACCCATCATTGACAACAGTGCGCTCTTCGCTTCTCTAGCAAGACTGACAAGACCACCATACAGTGAATGATAGAAATGAAGCCATGTCGGGTATCTGGAACAGTGTATTAAAGAAGGTAATGATGATCCAGCAAATAAGACTGATTAATGAGTAAAAATCATTGTTTAACGTTGCTAAGTAGAACAATAACTGAAAGTAAATGATCATTTTCCAGCTCATCATGTTCAGTTGAGGGTGCTTCGAACACTCAAGTCGCTCTAGATTCTGCGACTTGTTTAAAATCTCCTTTCGCCAAATGATGAAAAACGTCTCTCGTTTTATTTTATGAGGTTTTACAATCACTTTGTTCAAAACCTTTTCCTCTACTGAAACCAGCTACTGTCTGTGTGGATGTGCGGATTTGTTGAATCAGCAGCATATAGATGACTACATAACAAGCATGAAATGTAGCAGTTTCTGAATTTGATCATGAACATTATCATATAATCCATTCGGGGTATTTCGCTGAACGTTTCCTGCTTACTTAATAAACCAAGGATATGACAGCATCTTACAGTAGAGCCGTCAATTTCCAGGAGGTGAGCTGTAATGTCTACAATCATTTTAGCTTGGCACTGAATCACCAGTTTGTTGGCAAAAGAATTGTACACTGATG
This sequence comes from Orbicella franksi, assembly GCF_964199315.1. Lineage (NCBI taxonomy): Eukaryota > Metazoa > Cnidaria > Anthozoa > Scleractinia > Merulinidae > Orbicella > Orbicella franksi. The sequence continues at coordinate 17,795,353 of NC_138149.1, read as the reverse complement.
GCTGTCTGGCCTGCTTTACGAGACATATTCAGGGCACAGTTACACTGTTATAATGATTCTTGAATCAGCACAACATAGTGCTCCAATAGTGCTCCAACCACATGTTGCATGTAGTTCCAGACTATGTCAAAAGCCTCAGTAAATCATTCAGCTAATTCATGTTTGTATAAATAAAATTGATTCAATGTGCTTGTGTTTTGGTTGAATCTGAAGTAACTGTTTGTATAAATAAAATTGATTCACTGTGCTTGTGTTTTGGTTGAATCTGAAATTCCTTACAAGCTAGACTTCGGATAGAATGACTATTTCGGGAAGGCCGTGATCATCAAAAGCTAATTAGTTTAATTAACTGGGCAGCATATTTAATATATTGTGCAGCATAAATGAGATATTTCAATTTTTAGGTACCTTTGGATTATTTCTATGACACAAATCAGGTATTAAAGAACAAGAAAATCAAAATGTTGCTTGAGGTTTCTGCTTTGGAAGAACACAGTTTGAAACATGGCATGTGTGACTGTACCCTCGACTGCCGACTGTCTTCATTTTAGGATTTTTGCTCTCAAGACTTCACTCTCTGTTACTGCGTAATATACTGTTGAACATTTATAGAGATGACGTATGTCGTGGGCCCTTTTTACTCCTGTAACAGAACATATAATATTCATTTAGTTTTCTGAAGTTCTGTTTGATACTCTGCTCATCGTACGCACGTCTTGTCCGAGGGCACGGGCGATTGTCAGAAAATCAGTTTGCTCCCGGGCCGAATCAGTGCTCAATTTCACTGGCTAACCCGCTAGTTACCCACTGGAAAGGAGTTATATGCTGCAGAAAGAAACTGACCACAGTTGCTGCTCGTGTACTAGTCGCCACTGTACCGCCGGCAAATATAGCGCAGAGTAAAGTAAGGGAGATTAGTCCGGCAAAACTACAATGATACATCGCTGGTAAAGACAGCGGAACGGCTTCAGGTGAGAATATAATCTGATAACGAGTTTGTGTTTGAGAGAACAAACATTGATCATCTTAGACTATGTTAGTTGGCGTTTTAATTAGGTTGCAGTCGTTGCGTTGATTGCTTTTAATAACAATGTACTTTGAATCTGATTGCACTGAAATTATGTACGTTCTGACCCGGGGTTCTGAGTTATTCGTTTGGGTTCTAGAGATATACAAATATAATTTTGATCAATCTGGTTGTTTTGTCACGAGTGAAATTACGGCTGATCCGCCCTCTCGATCGTTCACCGAATACATTAGGGGTACCGAATGGTCCCATTCAATTTAAAAGTCCTCGCAAAATTTGGTCTTTGCTCGAATTGCTCGCAAAAATTAGATGACTGCTAACTTGCTCGTGTTCGCAAAATTTTTGCGACTGCTCGCATGCTCGGATTCTCGTAAAATATGCTCGATTTCTCCAAATTTCGTGAATCCTGCTTCAAAGTCTGGTAGCTTTTAGCTTCTTCTCATGGTGTGTTCACAAAGTTGTGTTACTGGTTGGGTTAGAAAACTTAAGATCTCCTTGAGCGTCTACCCTCTGACTCGCGTGAAGCTACGTGACGTAATTTGGCATCGAACAGCATCCAGCAAGGCATAATGTGGCTGCAAGCCACATTATGTGTGGTTGAACTGCGATAAGATCTCAACATTTTGCCTAGTTTTGCGCCTATTGCCCTGTTTTGGAGGTGTCTGCCAGATTACTTGGCGTAAAACAACGCTTCCATTTTTAAAACAAATAGATTCCGGTTAGCGCAAAATTCACGAAGTTGTCGCTGCTCGCCATATGCATTTTCTAAAGTGCTCGCTGCTCGCAAGACAAATTTGACCACTGGTGCTCGCAAGAATAAACCCACTGCTCGCCTGCTCGCAAATGCTCGCAAAGACCATTCGATACCCCTTACTTTGTAAATAAAAGCACAAAACATGACCCCCTGCTACTTTGGTGGGCGTTTAACATAGTTATTACATCAAATTCTTCGGAAGTGCTTTTCAGACCGATTTGGGACTTTGTGAGTTCTATGATATCCGGCGAAAGTATAATGTTCCGTAATCCAGTTGATCACACCTAGGAATGTAAATGCCGCATGTGACGTCATCAAGCAATAGTGCTCAGGTGAATAATCTTCAAGTGCGCGAGTCAGATGTTAGGCAGGCGGCAGTCCTTGACTCAAACTATTGTACTGCTGTCAGTATTTGGCATGGCCGCTACTTTTCCCAGAACTAATCAAACTTCAAAAGTGTCAAGTCTTTTTGTTTAAAGAAAATTTCAAATGTAGAACGATCGATCTATTTTTGGATTGCTTTTGGACAGAACTAGTACTTCCTGGTAAAGCGATATTCGCAAATTACGTACAAAAAAGCGTTCGTCTAAAGAGAAAATCAATCAAAAGTCAATTGATTTATAACTGCTCCTTCCGGTGTACATCGCCAAAAGGGTAATGCATAATACTGAAATATAGGAAGCAGAAAAATGCAAACGGTACAGGATGTATGACTGACAGAGATTTTCAACACCGCACTACTGAGTCACAACTCATGAGTAAAGATAAACAGTAAAACGTCAATGTTGTAGATGTTGTGTATGTTCCTCGGCGCGGTCGGACGTTGTTTTATTGTTATCAATCAAGATGCACATTGAGCTGACCGATTCGAGTTGGATCTGTAACCTCAGGGGTATTTGATCAACTAAAGCATAGTTACTACTAACTATGACTAAAGCGAAACAGAGTTAGTGAGAGTACAGTGTGTTAGTAAACATGCAGGAATTTCGATAACTCTTTTGGGATCAATAACAAGCGAATATAAAGGTATCCCCATCATCCTTTAGTCATTCAAATTCCCGAGAGAGTACTGCCCCTACCAAAAAACTTTGGGCGCGAACCTTTAAACCCTTCCAGTCTGTTTCAAACCAAACTTTATGATTTTCCCTTCCCTTTTCTAGACCTGAGCCAAAAATCGATACCCCATCTCAGACCTCTAGAATTAGTACACCGTTCTCAGCTAACCAGAAACTCGGGCTTCCATTTATGTGGACATTCTGTTGAGAAGGGCTACTCTTGGGCTACAAGTTCCTTGTAAACAAGAACATACCGTATTTCAGACCGAAATTGTCTCAATCTATACCCCTTTTTAGACCAGCACAGCTCGAAAACCAAACCCTTTGAGGCCTAAAATACCTATAGATTATTGGGGAGTATGCCCCCCCCCCCCCGTCCCCCTTCAAGCCCGGGTTCAAACTCAACACACCTGCAGGTACACAGGTACAGAGATAGGACACTCCGACTGAAGCTTCAGTCCACTACTGAGCCGCGGACTCCATCTTGGCGCATGCGTTTTTATCACAAGATGGCGGACGATAGATGATTTTCTTGTCAATCTCTTTTCTAGAATTTTGTGTGCCATAACTTACAACCGATGCGTGAGTCAAAAAGCGTAAAAAAGTCAGACAAATGACATAATAATGTCACTAGATCATAGTCCACAATGCTCGGCGTGCAAAATATCAAATTCTTTGATGTGGAGGAGGGGAACTAACGGAGAAGTTCTTTGTAACAGTTGCCACTTGAAGCGTGTTAACTCGAGTATTCGGACTCAAAGGCAAAGCTCGAAGGAAAGTAAGAAGCTTATTGCAAGAATAAAGGCAGGGACAAGAAAGGGTTGGAATGGAAAGTCGGGTGAAAGATCCAGAGGTCGTCGAACGCTGCAAAAGATAAAGAGAAAGGTACATTTAATATTTATTGATGTTGATTTTTAGAGTGACAAAGACTTAGCAGTATGCAGTGCGATTTCCATATAATTATTTACCTAGCCAGTGACAAAATGGCACGGTAAAACATCAAGTTTTGTGTGGGTCGTTCTGCGAGTACTGGATGCAAATGAATCGCATTGTCTTACCTTTGTATCTTGTTCTTTGTATTTTCGCTGTGTCTCTATGTCCGGCAGCCGGACAGGATTTTCAAAATACTCCGTGTCCGGCAGTCAAAATTATTTTTTTTAAAATTTCAGTTAATAATGTCAAATCCTTGGTTATATGGCTGAATACTAATTTTGGTGAGCCCGGCACCCGGTATATCGAGATTTATAATGTAGACTATTATAAAATGACTGGCAGTAAAAACGTTTGAATAGCACTCCAGTTAGCCTAAAAAGCACTCCGGTTAGCCTGAATAGCACTCCGGTTAGGCTAAATAGCTCTGCGGTTAGCCTTTTTATGGTTAGCTTTCAATAATGCTAAGGGTAACTTGATAAATACTTAAAATATTCCCAAAAGTGCTGGCCGGTTGCAGTGGTGTAGTGGTCATCAGTATCGCTTACCAGGCCGTCGACCCGGGTTCAATTCCTCTTAGCAGGCTTTCTGATAGGGTGCGATGAAAAAAATGCAAATTATGCGAAATTTGCAGGGCAGATTATGTGATTAGAAAGGCCAATTATGTGATAAATAATGTAAATTATGCAATTTTTTCTGAGCAATTGTAAGCTTGTTTTATAAGGTTTCAGGATAAGAAAAACACTTTTTTGCTGCCCTAAATACATTTTGAACACAAAGGAACAGTAATTATGCATCTTGATCAACATTAGTTGGGATAAATAAAAAAAATGAGGTCTTCTGCACTATCAGTGCACCACGTTAAAAGTTCAAAGGACACAGCCAACATGCCAAATGAATGATCAATAATTATTATTGATATTCTTGCATGCTATGATTAGCTTTGTACACTTTGTTTTTATGTGCAGTATTATATTTCTGAATACAACAAACCAACTTTTTTAAATTTATTTTGCAAGGATTATCAACAAAACCACCATTGAATTTTCAGTTTTCAAACACTTCATCCTACTTCACAGTAATATTAGTCAATCCATTATTAAGCAGGCAGATCATAAACTTATATAAAACCCCACAGTACATGTAGGTTAATTTATAACATATGCCAGTCTGTCAAACTCACATCTGATCTCATAATAGTATTGTATAACAAAACTAGCTTGAACACAACAAAACAGTCTTTCTCCCTGTAGCCAGTAGTTGATAATCAAAGGGGACTCTTCGAGTCATGACTGAAATTTTTTGGTCAAATCCAGGGGAAATTGGAGTAAACCAACTTGAGTTAGCGGGGTTCTATTGTCAGTACAAGTTGACTGTGGGAAATTTTGTCACGGACAAAATTTTCTTTAACACATTTCAAAAATCTCACTGGTTAAAGTTTCCAAGGTGACAAAAACATACCACAACCAAATGTGTGCACAGATGAATGTAGCCAGTAAAACAAGCCATTTGGTTAAAAATGTCGAACCATTTCCAGCTAAACAACAAACCATATTTCCAATTGAACGTATAAACTCCATCAAGTGCGAATGTGTATATATCAGCCATTCAGATTGGCTAATCTGAACAAAGGGGGTGTTTGTGTTTCACCAATTAGGCGACTCTTTAAGAATAAGACTCGTTCTAGGCCCCTGACATGCAAAAAACACCTTGCAGCTTCGAATGTTTACAAAATCGAAGGTGACAAAGGCTTTTTAGGCTTTTTCCAAGGTAAATCATCTTAAAAATGGCGTATTTATGCAGGAATTCCTAAGAAACTATTGTTTTGTTGATTTATGTTTTATTTTATGAATGTTGTGTGTTCTTTTGTGAATTATACAATTTTTCGTGAATTGTGCGATCGGATGCGATTTGAGGTCGATTGTGTGAAATCGCACCATCGCGTGATATCAGAAGGCCTGCAGGTCACATGGTAACCAATCGCATGGCTGCATGACCAAACAAATAAAGAAATGGTAAAAAATGCACAACAACGCAGCCGCATGACTGGTTACCATGTGACTTGGCGATAGTTGAGAATGTTTCATACACACAATGTGTAACCTGCAAATGATGTTAACCATAATTGCAACAAACGATATAAGTCAGCTTTAACAATGTTGTTTTCCTCAAGAGTGATAAATTTATCCATTTATGAAAAGTGGAATGCACATGGTCAGCAGTTACTGTGGTGAAATGCTGAGTGTATTATTGTTGTCAGTAATTTCCAGTAGAGGTACAGTACCGCCTGAAACTATGGACCCATTAGGTTGCGGTAAAGACGAGTGCGACCGCAATTGAAATAATGCTGCGGTAAACAGACGAGGTAAAACCTCGGGGAAGTAATGTGTATGTGTATCAAGTAGAGTGGCATTTTTTCATCAACGTTGCTTGTAAACTCCATCGTAATCCGGAATCAAGAAACATGCTCGATGGAAAGTCGAACGGTTAACATGTAAATGCCTATCCTCTAGTTTGTGTCGCTCTTTCGAAATGTACATGTGCTGACTATTAGTAAGCTCTTTTACGAACTCTGACGACACTTTTCGTAGCCGTTTTAATAGGGTTCGCAGGGTTTTGAAGATCACTTGATTACAGCGGCAACTGGATGGTCTACTACTGCCGCAATCAACAACGCGTTGATCCGCAATTGCGGCTACAGGCACTAAACGTTACCAGTTTCAGGTAAAAATGTAACTGTTCGTCGTCTAGTTCGTTTTTTTTTTTTAATTTTAAAATCGATGCATGGAAAGTAGTAACACAACTTCGTGATTTAGTATTGGAAACAACAGAGGTCAGGAATCAGTGGAAATCAAACGTGAAGCATCTTTTGATTTCCGCGAACGGTGACGTGAAATGTTAAGAAAAATCTACCAGCCTAAACTGGTGAAAGGTTTTGATTCTCCTTTTGATCAAGTGTATAAAGGCGAATAATATATTTCCCTGTACGAATCTTTGCCTAAAGGATGATTACACGTGTTGAATGCCCTCAGGAATAAAGAAGAGTCGCCGCTTGAAAAAACGCTTATTAATAAATTCTGTCGGAATCAGAGGAAATCAAACGGGTATTATTCTATCATTTGGAGATACAGATAAACGAAGCGGGAGAAACTACGTACACACTGAAACTCTTCGAAAGGTAAAAGATAAAAAAGAAAAGAGTTGATACCAAAAAATGCGTAGATTACTATACCATAACCCTTACTTCCAAAAAACCGTGGAATTCAATATGAAAATAGTGGCATGTCTTTTGTCGGCAAAGCAACCTTTGAGCTTTCTCCAACATTTTGATCAGAATTGTAACAAGCCAAATAACAAGCCTTATTGCGACCACCTATGAAGGTTGTTACTTTCCCGCTGAGCCCTCAATGAAGACAGTAGCCGAGATACATCTTATAAGATATCGCATTTGCTTTTAAACCAAAAGCTATTTTGACCATTGTTTATCTCGTTCGTGATAAATTTAGTGGCAAGTATACCGTGGGACCAAGCGAATTTCATTGGTTGCCACAAAGTAATTTGAGGAATTACAAAGCGGCTAATTGACTGACCGATACATTTTCGATTTGCAAAACACTCACGAGTTTAAAAATGGCGCTCTTTGAAATTTAGTCTAAAAAGAGCTAAGATTCTTAATTTTACATACTCCAAAGTGCGGACCATGTTCAAAGCAAAAGACTGTTTGACGATGTAGTTTCACGTATGTTTTGATCACATGTCACTGACATGTCACTGACATGTCACTGACGCAGTCAAGCAAAACGAGCTGAGCGATAAATGGCGGTTTGGTTTCGTGATCCATTCTTGCATCAATTTTGTGCTATTAAAGTTATGTTACATTTGGAGGGCTGTTATTAAACAGGTAGACGTAAAAAAGCCGATGAAGATTTCTCTTACTCATGGTTTGGTCTCCTGAGAAAATGTTTGAACTTAAGGAAGGGTTCCACGAATATTACAGTTAATAAGCTTACATCTCGTGGCGTCGACAAAACCGGGATTGGACCGGACCGGACTGGATCACGGATCGGATCACGGATCGGATCACGGATCGGATCACGGATCGGATCAAGGAAAAAAATTCAAAATTTTGTTGAGCAAATTGCACTAGAGTAACTACTGTGAGCAGAAAGTTTTATTTAATTCAGGTGTGATATTCCTTTATTCTTTTATATAATATCAAGCCAACTGGGAGCTGGTCACAGATGAATTTTTTTCAGGCTGTTGGGTTTTGATTGCGATGATCAATCATGTCTTCATATCTTTCTCCGCGGTTCAGATAAATGATATTTCGTGTATTCACTTGCATCAAAGGTAAACTGTCATAAAACGAGTCAGTATGGTAATAATAGGACGAACGTATGAATAGAAACACAAAAACTTAAAACATTAAAAAATTAAACACCTGATGATTTCAAACAATTTCTGTTTTTGAGACAAGTCTATACTTTTACAAGATGTGAGTTTGGAATACGATATTTCGCACTGGAATAAAACGAAACAAACCATTTGTATTTCAAGGAAATATAGCTGTTTTACAAAAAATTCTAGGAATGACATCGATAGTGTGAACGATAACGCAACCTGAGAATAAACAACATTTTAGGAGTTACGTCACGAGTTTTAGAGTCATTTTTAGGGTCGTAAAGAGTTGCCTTTAAATAGAATAAAACCTTAAAATGATCGTGTTCTAGGATAGAAAACACTTAAGAGGCAAGAACAAATCAAAACGGAATGAGGATCGTCAAGGATGGCAAAGATTAACAGGGATTGCAAATGACGAACTTGAAAAACTAGGCTAGTTTTTTCAAGATGTGCAAATCGTGACGTAGCTCCTTCAAAACAAGTCATGGCCTTAAGCTTTCGTACGTAAGTTTTCTCATTAACTGTAACGCTCACATCTGACACAAAAATGTAGCCGAGAATTAGCCACTGATAACAATTTCAAAAACGAGAATGGGAGGTTCACGCAAGCTTCCAGCCAACTAACGTTCAAATATAACTACATCTGCCTGTTCATTACAATTTAAATTCGTCGTAAATTAGGCGCTTATGTGGCTTTTTAAATGACCTCTTGTCATTCTCTGTAATTAACATGTCATTGCGTCAAATTCGGGATTCTTATTCTCATTTAACATATTTTAGTTTTCCACTTTTATTTTTTATTTATCATTATCTTATAAACGGTTTGATTTTAGTTTTTGATTTTTTTTCTTTAAACCTTTTTTTTCTGCGATCCGATCCGTGATCCGATCCGTGATCCGATCCGTGATCCGATCCGTGATCCGATCCGTGATCCGATCCGTGATCCGATCCGTGATCCGATCCGTGATCTGGTCCGTGATCCGGTCCGTGATCCGATCCGTGATCCGATCCGTGATCCGATCCGTGATCCAATCCAGGTTTTGTCGACGCCGTACATCTCGATCGTCTGCAAGGAACCAAAGACAAAACTTGGACCAGAAAAACTCGGATTGCTGATTCGATGACAGCTATACAAGAAGGCATAAACAGCAATTGCTGTTTTTATTTACTAGTTAATCAGTGACCGGAGTTGACCTGGTTTTGTAACTGCCCGCTACAAAGCGCAGCGGATATAAACAGAAAAGTACGCGTGTTATTATGGCAACACATTAATTGGAATTGAAGTTGAATGTATTGACCCGGTTTCTTCTCATTAAAGTGAATTTCAGAGCCATTCCGGCCTTGAGCATTTAGTCGTTTCCCGGTCGTTTGCATGATGCGTGGACATGAAATAGTGAACACATCGCTCTGTCGCGTTCTTCTCGGCAAAATGGAATGCTTTTAAAACACAGCGTTTAAGAACTGAGACACTATATTTTACCAAGTTACAAATATTTTTGGTGTAGTTCATACAATGCAGCTACCAAATGTTTTTTTGTGTTATCAATCTTGCAACTGACATGAATGATCGGCTTTATCAAATGCTTCTTAGGGATGAAAAGGCAGAGATTCAAGAGTGAGCATTCACGCACGCTTTGTCCCGAAGAAACGGAAAACAAATTGCTATCCAAACCTGACGCGTCTTCTTTACCGAGGTAATACCTCGTCCAAACGTTGCCGCGGCAGGACGAATGCTGACCTCGGCTTTACCTAGGTAAAGACGAAGTCGAGTGTGGGAATACCGCGTCAATGACACGTGGAGGCCCCGCGGCGAGAACGCGGGAAATGGGTGAATATTTTCAGGCGGTACTGTAGTAAAAGTGATATGTTACAAATTTTTGGTCAGCTGTTTGTGAGTGAAGAGATGCATGTGTTTGTTTAGCTGGCATTTTGAAGCTGAGTGTGTGTGTGTGTGTTGATACTGTCAGTGCCTGTGATAGAATAACAAGACTTTGTGGTCTGACCAGAATGAGAACCAGCTAAATTTCATTCCTTTATGAACTGCACTTCTTTCTTGCCTGATAAAAGTCAGAATGTTGCATTGCTAAAATGATCTTTTAACCCATTGACTTCTAGAGCTTTTTGCTAAAAATGCATTTTTTGGACGTTCTGTAGATTTTCAGCCTGGATACAGGCCAAATTAGCTCCAATCTCCTCAAAAAGGCATTTGCAACATGACAGCATGCCTTTCTTTCCACTAGCATCACACTTTACAACACTTTTGTTCAGGCGTACACAGAAATCAAAATTTCGAGTTTTTGGAGGAGAAAGTGACCTACCTTTTTAGGCTTTTCCTTTTTCTCCTTTTCTTATCTTTTTGCTGTAGTGATTGACCTTCTACTGGGCTTGCTTCCAGTTCAAAAATGTCTGAGAAAGCATCATCTGCTTTGTTAACATGGCCTTTCGGTTACTAAAACAATTATTTAGATAAATTCTTGTTAAGCCCGTGCTTAATGACTTAAAGGCTAGCTATGCCCCTGTCTCCTCTAGCTGTTTAGTCTCTTTTTAAATACACATTACTGGAAGACAGCTCTTTTGATTACACTGTGCTATGTTAACTGAATATTATTTTGATTGTAGCCATATAAGTCACCAGAGGGGTTTGCAACTGTAATAGCAGCAGACAGGATTTACTTCAAGGTAAGGCAACCTGTAAATACAACATTGTCATTTATAGTTTCTTACTTACCACCAGCATCCACTCTTTCCTTTTATTATTTAAAGGAGAAGATCACTCCAAAAAAATGTATATTTTTTGCCAGCACTAATAAAAACCTTGCACTGAGTTTAGCCACTCAACGAAGTTTCAGCCTCTTAAGTTCAGGTTTTCCTTATGAAATTCGTCTCCAAAGAAGGCCAAAATTCAAACATCATTGCTGCCATTTTGAACAGTACTCAGCAGCAAGGCCACGTTTTCGTGATGTCATTCTGTCTGACAGATTTTGTCCAAATGGCTTCCAAGGAGCCGTTTAACTACCACTCTAAGTTATGGCTTTGCTTGAGCCATATTATTTTGAGCCAAACATGCTCCAAACTCCAAAATGATAGCATTGAAGATAGTAAAGTGGATAATTGCTTGGGAAAAAAAAAGATTTTACTGAACTTCTGAAGGATGCCCAGTCAGTTGCAGGTTTTTCTCCTTCCCGCCAATTTCAAGTCAGATGGAATGATGTCACATAAACGTGGCCTAGCTGCCATGACAGTTTCATAATGGCGGCCTCCAAAGTTGCTTCTCTCAAGACAAATTTCTTCAGGATAGTGGGCACTTCAGAGGCTAAAACTTCGGGGAGTGGAGAAGTTGAATGTTTACTTGCTATAGGCTAACTAAGGACAAAAAAACTAAGCTTTTTGGAGTGACAATTAAGAATAAATAAGTGTACATGTACATTTACAGGGTGTCTTCGATGTGAATAAATAACAGATTGGGCTGATACATGTAGCTTTGTACATACACATACATTTACATTTAAGAGCATGTCTGTGTAAGAGCAACAACAAATTTTGGTGGAAAATGGATTACCTTCATTTTTTCTTTCTACACAAGACAATTAACATTCATGTGTGCAATGAATGTACATGTAAATGCCTTTATTTCACTAGATTTCCTTTCTTTAGTTTTTGAGGAGTTTTTTTACAGGCACCAGGAAAACCACACAAAATCATTATTGAGACTCTAAATTTTGGATGTTATGCTATGCTTGCATACACACATCATATTCTAAATCCTAACATTCTCGAGATAGTTTGGTTTCACTACCAAAAGGTTCAAAGGTGTATCTAAAACATTTTCTATGCACAGAGAAGCCAGGAGATTTCCTTTGTAACTTTTTGTTACTCCTTGCAGGGTATTCTTTATCAAGCTGGTGACGTGGTGTCCATCGAAGACATAGAGGGTGATTTATACTATGCACAGTTGAGGGGGTTCCTACAGGATCAATATGCACAGAAAACTGCTGTCATTACATGGCTCATTCCCATGGTTCCCAAACCATCACACTTTGATCCGGCTCTATTTTTACCAGGTAAGTATAATTTGAAAAAAAAAAAAAAACTTTTTACTTTTGGGGTCTAGGCTATATGTTTAGAGTGGATGGGTGAGTTAGTGAGTGAGGGATTTATGTATCCCACACCAATCAGACTGTAGCTACTATGAACAACCAATCAAATCACAATTTGGCTGTTTTGTGGGTGCCTATATCGTTTGACATCTCTTAGAGATGTTGCACTAAAAATGGAACTGCTGGTTGAAAATAACCGCAAATTTGCATTTCTTCTCAGGGGTTCTTGCATTATATTTGCATGCTGGACTAATGCTGACCTCTGGCAGGCAAATATAGTGCACGCTATCAAGTCTTGGATAAATTGTAGTGAGACACAAGGCTGCTGCCTAATGGGCGCATGGTCACCTGAGGCGCCTAAGTTACGAGTGCGGGTGACTAAAGTTTTGTTCAAGGAGCCTGAGTGGGCGCCTAAACATGGAGTTTTCATTCCCATCCAATCCATCCGATGACTTCAATCTTCTCATGAAATCGGTCAAAAAATCATTCACACAATAAATTAAACAGAAAACAACAGCTACTCTGGTCCTGTTTTGCTTTTAACACAAGAAATATGGGCCAAAACACGACAATAACACCTCTCTCCCCTCACAAAACAGCTGAAAACAGCCATATTTGAAAATCGCCAGTATTGAATAAATGCGCGTCATTTATGCCATTGTATTGTGTCTCTGTTGATGCCCTGCTGATTCCAGTTGCAAAATAACTACTTTGGTAACCAATATTTTTGGAATTGGAGTGATGATGTTGCTGGCATTATATTTACAATTGAATAAAGATAAAATGTCTCTAAATTCTTGGCCTTTTTTTCTCTGATACTTTGGAAAACTTCACTTACCTGTACTGAATGAATTTCTGTAGTTTCTGAAAGGATATTTACAACTTAAAAGTCGAAATATTCAAGAAGCTAGCCAGCAAAAAGAAAACATCATTGCAATTCTTTTTGCATACTAGGGCTTCTTATTTTAAATTATCAATGAATTGTCATGACTCTGCCCAATATACGTGAATATATTTTCTCCAAAGAAGCAGCCAATATAATGTGGTAATGCTGCCTAAAAAAGAAACCGTTTGTCTGTACTTATGTCCCTGAAGCCAGGGGAAGGAAAGCACATTTCAGTGAGGCCAAATTCAAATGCCCCAAATACCTCTTTCATTTTTATTTGCTTTCATTTGCAGCTTGCATTTCATGACTTGTACTATGTATTTTGTTTTGTTATAGAATTGCTGAACTCAAAAACAAAAGCAGCAATGTAAATTTTTGTAAAAAAAGGCTGCAGCACTTGCATGGATACACCAATTATTAACCGCGCGGCCATGGGCCGAGCGCGGTTCTAGGTTTACCCGTGGTTTATTTTTTTTTTTTTTGTCGGTGACCAGACGCAGACCTCCGCTCGGCCAAACTTTGAGTCACGGAACGTGTGATGTTTTTCCGCCAGAAGCTGTGAAAACATAAATACACGGACAATTTTACCGATATTGTTTTCTTTTTTGTGGGTAAAATATATTTTCTTTTTTTTTTTTTTTTTATCAAAGCGTTGGATTTAAAGGGAATAATAAATACGGTGAAAAAAGGTATTACGTCAGCCATGGAATGCGCTGACGTTGCAGCTTTCACTTTCGCTACGTGACAAATAAGATCGCGTTTACTTTCCAAGTTTATTTCGGCAGAAGCGACGGTCATTAATTTATTTGTAATTTTGCCAGTATTTCTTGCGGTTTTAGGCAAATGAAGTAAATCCTTTGACTGTTTCATCGCAGCGAGTTCATAGATCGGAAGCAAAATTAAATATTTGCAAGCCAAGCAAAGAACGTGTCAGAACGTGCGAAGATTACGTCATTGATAGGGAAATAACCACCGTACTAAAGATAGCCGTAGATAACGCAATTCTTGAATTATGTGACTCGTGTGACTTCTTTGCTAACCCTTAACTCAAGGAAAAAAAACAGTTAAATTTAATCGTGACTTTAAAGAAAGAAAGCGCTTTTTAATAGTGTTCGTATCTTCATGCACATACATATCCCGAAGAAAGTTCCAGATTAAGACTATTACGTCATCGGAGATGTCACAACGGCTACGACTGATGGTGCGATAATAGAGTTTGTGTTGATCAAGTGCTGTGATGTCTACAGTAATCAATGAATCATCAAAGATTGCTTTGGAATATGCACTGCGTTGCGACTGTAGTACTAAGAAAACAGTTAAATTTTAAAAGCGCGGTTATAAGATCTAACAGATCTTCTTGTTGAATTTGTTTGACCACAAATAGTATTCTTTCTCAGTCATGACCTGATCACTTTGCTGAACACTTAATTTCAAAAATTTGATTGATATTAGACCATATTAGTGTCTCATGGAAAATCTCTGCCTCCCGACCCCTCCCCTAAATTTCCAAATTCACTCCACCCCCCCCCCCCACCCTGTCCTCCCCAATCTTCCCAACACCCCGGATTAACCACGGCAAATTTATTCTGGGCTACTAAAAAGGACTATTGAAGTTAAAAGCCCGAAGGGCTCCTTAAAAATTTCCTTAGGCAACAGCCTTGGTTAGACACCTTAAACAATGTTCTCTCAAGGAAGGAACATGTGAAGTATTCTCAAGGAAGTAATAGGCGTGGTGGCCTTATGATTAGCATGAAGCACTCTGGATGGAGCAGTCCAGCTTTCAATTAGTCTGTATAAATGGATACCTGCACATTTAGTGGTGGGGGTAGGGAGTGGAAATACTCCTAGCTGCTTAATGCTTAGCTACAGAAAGCAGGATAACCTGCAACAGTATGGACCACTTGGCCTAACAGAATCTTATCCTTAGTTTATTAAAAACATAATTCATTCTACTTTCATACAAGGCATATTCTTTTTTTTTTTTTAGGGCCAGAGGAAGACACTCCTAGGCCCATGGAATGTATGGAGTTTGTCTGCAGAGCACCAACAGAACTGTTTAAAGCAAGAAGAGAGCACCCACCATTTGTGGTTCCACGGCAACCTGACCTTAATGACTTAGCAACAGCAGCAGAACAGCTTCTTCAAAATGAACAATCCTCAACAACTTCAATTTAGCACTCCATTTTTTTAACAGTCATTTTCCTTGTTTGATCTCTAAACCTCCCATTGTGATGTCAAGCCCATCTTTACCACTTGCAGTGATGGAAGCATGCAGAACATGTGACTTGTACATTGTACTGAACGACTAGTGTATGGCGAAATGTGGTATGTTATTCAAAAGAAGTGCTTTTATTCAAGAGACTCTTGTAACTCGTTCAACAATGCCTCGAGAGAAACATGTACATTCAAACAAGAGCTGGAATAAAATAAATAATAACAACAAGGCCATACTCCATTCTGTCCCATAGTAAACATAGGATGTCCATTTGGAAAGTCATGTAGCTTGTTGTTGTTGTTTTTTTTTGCATTGATTTACTTTATGTCTATCTCAAAACAGGTTTTAAAGACCCTGAAATTGGTTTTTGTCTATCCCATAACCGTTTGTTTTTCACCCTTAACATGTCTTACTTCAGTTTTGATGGACTATAACAGCCCAACTTTGCACTCTTTTGAAAATTTTTTTCAAAAATGTTTCCTTTCTCTAGTTGGTGTTTTCTTAAGTCTTTTACCCTTATATGTGATGTTAAACAATTTAAACTTGATAAACAGCCAAAACGAACGGCCGTTTGCCTAGGAGAGACTGGGCACTAGTAGGTTTTATGACGTTATTTCTCAAAATCTACCCTCATGACCCCTCTGTTTTAGTATTCAAACAAAGTAAAATAAAAATCTCGTAAGCAGAATATTCGCGAACAAAGAAAATGGGAAATTTTGCCTATTTAAAAAATAGCTCGAAGTCTATCTTACAGCTTTTGACCCTGAGCGCGATTCACCTAAAAATCAACTGTAAAAACTTCATCATAGGTCGTGCAGTAGGTTTTCGAGCAAGTTTGGATCAGAAACAGGATCGTGTGCGAGAAGGAAGAAAAATAAAATTAAAAATTAAAGCTCAGGGACCGGGTTGTTCAAAAGCTAACCCAGGATTAAAAGTTAACCGAAGGATCAATTTTTGTTGTAAAAATGTTTTTCACTGCTTATGTTTTGTGTGGTTCGAGATTACGCAAGCTCAAAACTGAAGGACTAATAATATAAACAGAAACCTCACGGAAAAACTACAAAACCGAAATCAAAATTCTCGCGAACAACCCGCCTGTGTGTATAATAAATTACATTGAAATAAAACTTCGTACTAAGTATTTACATGATACAGTCCATCTAACATTCGAGAAGGGAAGAGTTAATGAGAACCCTTCTACCACTTGTTCATCTTTCTTTTTTGTCAAATTTCATTCGTCGCGCAGCGGGATTTTGTAATCTTTGAAGCTTAGCACTAAGAGTTTTGTTGCAGTTCCCCCATACGACACTACAATAATCGAAATGGGGTTAGAGAGATAGATCGACAGATCATTTATGTATAGTACAAGTAGAAGAGGGCCTGTTTATAGAACAGGGACATATTTTCCTTGCGCATCGAATATTCCACAAGTCGGACTGTGGCTCTTCGAGAGGGAACAGTGGACAAAGCATTTTTGGACGCATTGCATTGGACGCAAAGCTTTGGCTGAATGGAAACAATTGCCTTGGGCATCGACTTTTAGATAGCTAAGGGTATGTAAAGGCAGCTAAGGGTTAGGTTTGATCAGAGTTAGAGTAAGGGTTAGGGGTAGGGTTATTGAGAGGTTGGACGGAAATCATTCCCTTGCGCATCCACCATTCCCATATTGGAAAGGTCACGAAAATGCCAAGAAATCCCATCACGCAGACGTCTCTTGAAAAAAAATTCGGGTTAGTATTGCGGTTAAACAGTTTAAGTATCGGAAAAACCCATATTGGATTCCTAAAAAGCCTGTTTTGGTCTCGGAAGAACCGTTTGAAGATTCATATAAAATCGGTTTTACGCTCGGTCGAAAGCAAAAAACGGTTTTGAGTGGGAATTTCGTAACAAAGCAGTTTTAGGGTAGTTAAAACTCTCACCCTACCCCTAACTTTAACCGGAACCCAAACAGTAAATCGAGGCCAAGCCGATTTTGACTTCATCCCAGAAACCGGCCTTTTATAACTGAGTCATTCGACATTAAAATCGGGCCGCGTTTTCTAATGGCCTAGACTGCCTTTTCACCAGATTACCTACACTGCTTTTTTCACTTTTTAAACCAATTTTTTTTTTCACTCCGAAACCCTAGTTTTCAATCCCGAAACCAGTTTTTTGCGACCCTGAACCGAGTTTGTCGGTCGCCCGTTTTTTGAACCCGAAACCGCTTTTTTGCAATGCCAAAACCAGTTTTTGCTCTATACCCAACCCAGATTTTAACAAACCTCAAAGCGGCTTTTATGAACCTCAAACCGGTTTTTTACAACCTTAAAATTGTTCTTTTTAATCGCAAACCCGTTTTTTGTGAATCCAAAACTGGTGTTTTCCTATCCAAAAACTGGTTGAAACTGAACTGACCCCTCAGAATTTCTTCCAAATGCAACCAAAGGCGTATTTAATGCCTCCGAAATATAAACAAACCAACCATTTCTTCTGTTGCTAAAAATAAACCATACCTATTCAAATATTATTTTACAGTATATTTACAGTACATTCAGTAATACATCACAGATGACGTCAAAATGTGGTAAGAACAAAAAGGTGGCAAAGTTCATATTGTTAGTCACGATCAAACTACATTTCAATACTATAGCATTCGATACTGTCATGCACTCCTGAACAATTTACTTTAATTTCTTTTGAAAGAAGTGAACTAAACATTAACTTGATAGCCAGATGTTCACAGTTCACCATTTAACAGATTCTTCCCCCGGTAGAAACGTTTCACTGCAGCTACAGTTGTATCACATCCCAGACCTTACACTACCTATTTTGTACGGTTCATTTGTTCTTGTTTGGCCATTATCTTTCTCAAGGAGGGTGATCGATTACTGCTGGGTGTTAAAAAATCTTGTGGATTGTTCCAGTTAATCTCCTCCATGTCCGTCCAGGTAACATGTATCCCATGTCCATAGTGTAAAGCTTGTGATCAATTGTCAGTAAGTAATACCAACTGACTCCAGTACTGAGCTAGCGCTGACCCATGTGGTGTTTGTGAGCCATGCATCATTATCAGTCTTTTATTAGGTCGCACATAATGTTTTGATGTCACATGAACGACTTGAATCAAACTGTGTCAGACACGGTAACTGATGCCACCTTCTCCATGTTGTAATGACGGAAAAAAGACTTGGAATATTCATAAGTACTGATCATGACTGCACATGCTGGAGCGACTTTCATGACTCTTGCTGACACACCTGGAAAATTCAGCAAAACTCTATCATGTTTAATACTCAGTGTCAGTATCTTTAGTGCAGTACTAAGTACAAGTTTAGTCAAGTACTACTCAAACGGAATTTACTATCTAAGATTTTTGCTTTAAAACAGTAAAGTTTGAGCCTACGTAAAAATGTTCACTGTCTATTTTTTCCTGAACACCATGTAAAAACTGCTTTTCCAGCCGTTGCTTATAGACAAAAGTAATACCGCAAATAGAAAAGAACCCTGTTTGACTACAGTGGAAGCTCTCTTATGCTCTCGCAAACAACCCTACTTATGACAGTCTTCACCGCAAAACCGTGTTTGAACTCCCATACAAACTCTGTACAAACTCTGTAAGGGGACATTCCCATAAGGCGCTCACACTTTAAGGATTTACGATTTGGACTTATCGTTTCCTCTGTTTTTGAGATCCGGTTAGCGATCACCCGAAAGGGATAAGGCTTGAGTATAAAATATAGTCATAGACATTTGTGAATTGTGTCACTGGATTTTGTTGCTGTGAGACTGTCACTGTGGTTAATGTTAGCTGATCTGGTTAGTTAATTTTAGTGTTAGCTGCAATTATGATTTGTCCTTTGATCACTAATAGCCAGTCCTAGTATTGTAGTGCACAGTTATTGCCTGTATTGAACACAGTTATCGTCTTAGTTGCGGCATTGCACAGGCCAATAAAACAACAACAAAAAACTCATTTGATGCGGTGGTATTTTTTGCATTCCTAGGCAATCTCCCGTAAGCGACCATCTACATGTATCCCTTACACCTTTAGAGGCCGCTTATGACAACCATTCTTGTAAGCCTTCAGTTCCAGTTACGGACACCTTTTTAGTTTTGTATGTGGCCATAACAAAAACTCTTCCACACTTACCTGCAAAGAGACTCCTCCATCCACTTTCTCTGTACAGTTGAAACATCAAAGAGAATGTGAAAGGCAACTTCTTGACAGCACTTGCATCTTCTGTAAAGTTCATCAAAATTAATACAATGAAAACACAATGACGTTATTAATATAATGATAAAACATAACATAATGAAAAAAATGATAAGTTTTGACATTGTACAAACAAGGACTACATGGAATTGTACTTGCGTTGTGACATCACTGAAAATTAGGAACTTCGCAAAGTCTAGAATTCTCCATAACAACAGAGTAAGGTTTAGAAGGTCAAAGTCATTACATCAACAGTCAACAATACAGAAGTGATTTTGTTTGAAATCATGAATATCTCGAAATAATTAAGAAAAACCACAACAATTATAATGATAAGTATTAAGTGTGACCCCATTTGGTCAGGGGTTCAAGCACTTTCATTAACAGCTAGTAAAGTGGTGTACATACTAAAGACAAGTTCTCCAAGCTCCATCTGCCTATGTGTCTTTACCACATCAAATGGAGTAGTGATCAATGCTGCAAACTGTCAAACAACAAAGTTCATCTTTACAAATTGCACTCAAGCTAAAGAATGAAGTATTTACAAACCCAAACGTCACTTGTTGTACTTTTGCCGATGAGAATCGAGTTTCCAAGGGAATCTTGGCTTACAAAACCATCATAAGTTGCAGTTGTTTGTGTTAAATAATTAGTTAACAGGTTTGAAGTTTACAGTTTTCTACCTGTTTTGACTACAGTGTTTCGTGTCTGCACGTTTTGGATTGGATTTTGGATACATCATGTTGCCATTTATATTTTTTTTGATGGAAAATACAATTTCATTGGGTTTGAGGGCATTTTTCAGAATACAAAGTTGCAAGAAAAGTGCTTTGTCTTTTAAAAGTGCATATTCTTGCTAGTACAGCTCAGTTAAGATTGATCATTGCTCAAAAACATCACAAATTGTCATAAAGCAGGGTTCCAGATAAGTTCAAGGTTGGGTGTAAAGGTATTTCAACGGGTCAATTTCCCCTGCTCCAACCAAATCATTATAAATTTTCAGAGCAACTACACAATACAGGGCCACTTTTGAAGGTGCATATAATTATTTAGTGGCTCGTTTGGCTCGGCAGTGGATTAAAGAACAAGGAATAATCTTTATATGTATTAAGTCCTTGGTCTATACATTAAGTGGCTTGTTTGGCTTGGCAGTAGATGACAAAGGAGTAAACGAGCCAAACAAGCCAGCTTGTTTGGTGGATAAATGACTAAAAGTGGCCCTGTATTCTGTAGTTGAGCCAAATTTTCTATTAATTTGTCGGATCATGTTGCTGACCTTGTAGGGTGTTTGACCTGAGACCACCACCCCCTCCACTTATCTGGAACTCTGATAAAGTAAGCATGGTGGAGACCAAGTGATTAAGCTGAAAATCAAACACTTTGCAGTAGAACCATTTACAAAGATATTGACTTTAATTATATGCCCAATGTCAACTTAATTAGAGAGAACCGTCAAGTACTTTGAAGCCTAGTACGTAGTGACTGGGACTGGGACTCAGTCTGCCTATTGCTTTAAATTCCATTCCAAACTGATGATGACGAAGGTGTCAACAGAAAGTATTTTGAAATTTAAGATAGCATTCACTTTTCTTAGGATCATTAATAAAAATTTAATAACAAGAATGTAACGTAGATAAACATGTAGTGCAATAAAATATACTCACGGCTCCAGACAATACTCCAGAGGAAAAACTAGCCATGAAACCTGGCTCAGCAAACCTAGCCCTCAGAAGCTCATACCCTGTCCAGTAGACAGCTGAAAATACAAAGTACTAAACATCACTGACATGATTTCCTACAATTACATACTTAATGTACTCCTTGGCTCCAAAATCTTGACCCACTTTCAATGCCACTATAACCAAATTGTTGGTCTTTCCTTTTAAATATTCATTTGGCTAGCTAAATCCCCTACGATCCTCCACTTTAGAGGTCAAGTATTACGACAATGACTTCACCAATGCAGAAGACAAAGAACATTCCCTTCTAGTGTGTTACTAAGGGATTTATCTGGAACTTTTGCACCACTTTTAAAACAAAATATTGTTGGTTTCCACAGAGACACAAGAGATACAGAACACTGCCATTTTGGATAAAATGGTGGCAAAGTCATAAAACCTCCGATACTGGTTGACAGCACCACAGTACACTTTTTTTTGTGATTTGCAAAATATTTTTCTGGATTTGACAATTTTTTTGTGAATCACTTTTGACTTTTGTAAAAGGTTATGTGTGGACACAGTAATTCAGTTGTATTAAGATTTGTAATAATATTTTAAGATCTACAAACTCCTCAACAATGATATGCAATGATGATGGAATATAAAAGAATTTTTTCAAATTTGGAAAAAAAAAATGGGCTTGTCCCTTATTGACAAAAGTAGCTAGAAATGTTTCAGTTCAAATTTTCAGTAACTACATATTTCAAAAATATAATATGTCGTACTTCTTAATGTCTTTCAAATAACTAGTGTTGGTAAAATTTTGTAAATCAAACCTGTATGTGCAATTTGCTTGTTGTTGTATTGCATATCACTTAAAAAAATATAGTGCGATTTTGATGTCCAGTGATGAAAGTTAAAGTAACAAATTTGATTGTCCAAATCATCCCTCATGGTAAATGCTATGTACCTGAAAATGGTACATCCCTCAATAATGTAGGCCCCAGTCCTTGCCAGAGAGATAACACTCCACCTTGCTGAATGGCATTCTTGATTACACTGATAAGATCTAAAGGTGAATTGAAGGAATTTTTAGCAATAATAAGATAAGAAACAAGGCTGCTACATGGTCATTTATTGCATCTTAGGCAACCCACTGACTCACACAACAAGTGCATAAATTAAGTGTTAATGCATTAGTGGCCCATACTTATTCAGTTTCAAAGTTTTGTGTAACTAAATCACTAGGTCACTTATACAGGGACAGGGCACACCAAAGCAGCAAAAGCCTCAACAAAGTTGGTTTATGGCATGTTTCAGCGCCTGGAAACTCTTGCAGCATGCACTATATAAATCTTCAAACAAATATGTATCTTACATACAACAGAAAACTGCAGTGTTGCTTTTGGCAAAAATGTGTTCAAAATGCTGAAAAGACACTTGCAAACATAATTTTGTGGAGCACAGAGCTCTCCACAACGATTTTAAGTTACATGACTTTGTTTAAAAGAAAAATATTATAAGTGCGACCTGTGAACAAGTACTAATAGTACATGTAGGAATGATTCAAGTATGAAAAATACAAGGTTGATATCATTTGTAGTTTCACCTTCAGTAAACAGAAATTGTACAATTAAAAAAAATGTAACTTAAATCATAGAACAATTCAAACTTTAATGAGGTTAGAATAAGAAATTTATGTCAGTACCTTTATAACTGAAATGTTTCTTTGCCTGCATTTTGGTTCTGATCATTTCTATTGGTGAGATGCAGGTTATAGAAATAGCTGCAAATAAAAAACAATCACTATATAATAATTGTTGTGCCTCATCAAACTGAATATAAAACTAACTTCATGCCACCAGTACAAAATAGTTACAATGTACCTAGAAATGTATGCTAGAATTCAATGATGATCAACTGAGGAGAAAAGAAGTCAGTGTTTAGTGTAAATATTGTGCTACAGTCCATCATAGGAAAAAAGATGGCAGCTGTACATTTTACCACAATACGTTGCAAACCTGACACAGCCTACAGGGCACAAAAAAGCCAAATTTTTACAACGTTTTCCACTTTGCTATAAGGGCATTGAGTAGCCTAGGTTTGAAGATTTTATCACGTTTCTGTATGGTTTTATGAACGTTGTTAAGGTTTCGTGTGCTAAGAATTATGGGTAAATGTACCAGTCGCCATCTTTTTTCCTACGGAGGATTGTAAATGCACATGTATACATGTAGAGTCAGATGAAGTCTGCTATTCAACATACAAGTTCATGTCTAACTTAAAGTTACTTGGTATCAGCTAGGTTACCTAAAAAAACACTTCTAGCGTGTATGTGGGTCACACAAACTTAGCGGATAAGCACGGGGCAGGGAGGAGGGTTACATGAATGTAAATTGTCCAAATTATCAATCACTGAATAGGCTCCTCTTCTCTCTAATAATCTTGAAATATTTATTCCTGATACGAGATCTTACTTCGAGCAGTTATTCCAGCAAACATTGGTGACCAAACATTTTTCTGTCCTTCTTCAAAGCCATACATCACTTTGAGTTGATCATAAAGTGTAAAATAAATCATTGTGTTTGGAATTGCCATTACACTGCAACATAAATAAAAACAATATATGTCTTTGTGTTTGCATCCTACAAGGACATTTCTCCATGACCCAAGGTTGCTATACATATCCAATATTCATGGACACAGTAAATTTGACTAAATTTGACAAACATAGTAAATTACCAGAATAAAAGGTTAATAAACATGTTATAAACCTTACAATATGCATTTAGGATCTGATTTGACTTATCACCAATCAACACAAGAAATTTTTGAATTATTACTATGTGAATTGAATGATCTGGCTACAGCCAGATTAATCTGCCACTAATCTTGTGAAAGAGTATGCTCATAAAAAATCTCAACTCTAAATACAGAGTTACACACACGCACAAAAAAAACATCAAATAGTAATCAAATGACAACAATAAATGCAGTGAAGGAGATGGGCTACCATTCACAATCTTAAATTTGGTCACTTTCCTAGTTTGCAATGTACAATAAACAATGTTGTTTGAATATTGTGCATCGTGGTAAGTGATAAAAGGTCTTTAAAATCAAAGTTAAATTATTACACAAGTCATCCTTCTTTTCATTGATGCTATCAAAATCCATGAAAAGCAATATTAAATTACAGTTTATGATACAGTGTACAATCAAAGCAAACAAACATCTTACAGAGTTGGTGGTAGGCCCCTCCAGAGTGCTGACAGACCTTCATAGCGAGGTATTTTGATTAGAGCATCCTGGAAGAAAGCCATTATCTACTTAGTTATTTATCAAACAAAAACTTGACAAGGCTACCTTTTAACTTGAAGATAATTAATATATAGAACAAGGAAGCACCCTACACAACATAAGTTTAATTTATAGTTACATCTGTTACAGAATATTTCAGATCCTACCCTTCCAAGAGAGGAAAGCACTCTTAATTGTTATGGGGCCCATGTAAGGAAATGACCTTCATAAGCATTATATCAGGTTGCTCTTCATCCTCTCTTCAAACCCTCTCCTAAATCCATCTGCAGTGGACTAACACAGTGGCCTCACCAGGATTTTGCCTTGGGGGGTCCCAGGGCCCTCCCAGGTTCAAAGTTAATCCCAGCCTGTAACTTTGCTCCCTACAAAAACCATGAGGAATAAATAACACAAGGCCACAATCCACACGGTCAGTTATATGATTCAAGATCATGGCTGAAATTGTACCGTGAGTGTCTTATTTTCAAGCAGAAAAACTGAAGTATTTGATTGTCAATTGAAAAAATTGCCCACTATTTTCTCATAAGTCCATTTTCCTCATGGCATCTGATCTTAACTTGTGTGCCAAAAAGGATGCATTTACTTGGCTTTAAATGCACCATTTCAATTTTTTGAAGGATTCCCACAACTAGACCAGGTAGTGCGACAAGTAGTAAGAACACTGCAAACACATGGAACAGAATATTTGGAGCAGACTAGGTTGCAATAAAACAATGAAAAGACTGTATAAAGATTCCCTTTCTAAATTTCAATTTTTTTATATTGCACTCACTCATAGCTAAAATAGGCTCTTTACATGATCCGGTCACATGGAAAAAAATCACACATGCTGGTGAGCAAGTTGCACAGTGGGACTTCCAAAACAATGCCACTTGTGCCAGTCCACCTGGACCTGCCTTTGTTTTGGAAGTCCCACTGCGGAACTTGCTCACCAGCACGTGTGATTTTGTACCATGTGACCGGATCAAGCAAAGGGCCTATTTAATCGTACAAAAATAAGTTTAAAATAAAAACGAGTACATGCCCAAAATAACCTTAGTGAGCTAATAAGACTGGGCAGCCATCCAAAAAAGAATAAACATACCAAAGTTGAATTAAAAGGAGGATGAGGAGTATGAGGAAATGGTCTGAATGGAGAGCCAAGGTTGGCACACAAACATAGATGATCCATGAGGCCATTGCAGAACAAATAACATGGAGCTAACAACAAAAACAAAAACAATGGAATAGAGTTAACAACATGTTCAAAATGTACATACAGTCGAATCTCCCACAAGCAACCACCCAAAATGTCAAGCCCAGGTAGTCGCTTACAGGAGCTTAGACCATATTGAGTCAAAATTTTGCCTCATTAGCATTATGGTTACTGCAACTCCGAAACCCATGAACACCAGAAATATTTATAGAATATTATTGTGTAGCAAGGAAAAGGCCAATATTTAGGCATATGAAAACAAACCACAAACAGCAAAAATATAATTTGGTATGTGGTTTCAAGGATTGCTCTGGTGCCTGAAGTACACAATTGAATCAAATCTCAAATTAAAGTGATCACAGTATTTCGACTCTTACAGTAAATTCACTAGTACCCATTAATACACCTAGGTGGAGAAAAGCACTGGGAGAGTAAAGAGTCTTGTCCCCAAAATGACAACGGACCACATGATCTGGATTCTACCACACTTACCATTAAGACTCCACACCACCACAGGTAAGGTTTAAGAAATACTCCAAAATTGACATAATTTTTTTGAAGAAATTATTTATTGCTATTTTCTGATAGACCTCCTTGAGACCTTTTAATTCACAGAAAGGCTGATTCCAAACAAAGTTATGAAGGAAAAATTATTCTCAGCTAGCTCCTTTATAAATGATAGCTATCATTAAATTGTCACTCTGTTTTTTGCCTAAATCAGCCAGAGAGACTAATATAAAAGGTTGTGTTCTTTTTCCAGTGAAAAGAAGGCACCCAAACAGATAAAAGGGGTCAAAATTTTTCAGTAAGGCTTGAGCTAGGCACTACTGTCAGTGACCAAAGTGGTATATTGAACACAGATCAGTGAAAACAAAAGTTAATAATAGAATAAGATCATTAGAATTTAGTGCTAGCCAATTAAAAATTCCTGAAAAGATGGCAGATGAATGGTGAGAATCACAAAAACGTGACCCTAACCCTAAGGTGCTACAAATGTAAAATGCATTGCAATGCTAATCACCCTCCCCTGCTAAAATATGCCCCATAATGAACTCAGTAAGTCTCTGCACTTTTGGATATCAAGTGCTATATTCAGGACAGAGTAAATTTTTAAGTTTTACTTAAAATGAATACATCTTTGTCCACTAAGTTTTCAGAAAATATATGCTTTGAGACGAGGGGCACAAAGCATATTGTTGGTCATCTGGGATAGCTTTACTGTACCATGACTAATACCTGATCCACAGTACACAGTAAGTATGAGTATAATTACATTTTGGAATAGGTTTGAGCTGGGCCTGTAGTCTTGTTTTAACCACATCTAGAGGAGTCACTACAAAAGAAAAAATAATCAAATAATACCAATTAGTGTTTAGATTTCATGTGTTGCATGAAACTTAAATAATATTATAGCCTTACCCTAGAGAATCAGCTTGCTCAAGGCTTCACCCAAAAGCACAAAACACAATTATACAGAGATTGAAACAGCACTTATTTACACATTTGAGAGTGTGTAATATTATATGTGTATATAAACTGACAAGTTGCTTAGAAAATGTGTATATTAGATACCATTTCTAAACTTGCTTAAAATGGACAACTGAAACCAGATGCCTCCAATAAACCTGTTTGTTTCAAGGTCATATCATTGCTTTTTATACAAGTTTTAAGAGACCGCACTTAGATTAAACATGTTGATTCCAACGTGATCTAGTTATGTCAAATTTAGTTTGTTGTAGATAATTACCTCAGTATGTAATGCCAAGAGATTTGCAAACAATGTAACAAATTTGAGGTGGGCCATATTATGAACATCTGATGAACACAGATGAACAAAACATCAGGTCTAAAGAATTAAATCCCTAGCAGACATCAACTGCCAGTGCTTTGTAGTAGCACTGATATTACTTATTATCACACTCCATTGAACTCTTTTTTAATAAGTTTCCAAAAGGACTAGGTTTAGATTTGTTGCCTGAATGATATTCTTGGTTGCCAACAAATACAACACCAGACAACATACAATTAAATAGTCTAGTCTTATCTTCTAGATATGATTCGCGACAAAGAACACAGGACGTAACATGTCGATTATTTCGATAGTCGATAAAAATCGATCATTGTCGATCGTTGTCGATACTAGTCAATCGACAAATATCGGAAATCGATAAAAGTTGATCACACAATTTATTGTGATTATCGACTTTGTTTGATTATGATTGATTTTGATCAATTTTGATCGATTTCAATCGACAAGTATCGGAAATACAAAAACGATGTATGGCGTAGGCATACGTAGGTTGTGGAGTGTACAACAGTCACAGGTGCAAGGAGAAGCAAGGGGCATACAAACCCAGCGAATACAGCCAACCTAGTGGAGAGGGAGGAGAGTCGTAGGAGCTTGTATTTTTCAAATGTTGAACTGAGTAAAAACACTGATGAAATAAAATGTCAATTTACTTTACTTTACTTCTTAATTACTTTGCTGGCCCCGATTTTGTCCCGCATCTAGTCTAAACTTTGACCCGTTCTGTCCCCCCGAAGAAGCACAACTTCGAGTTCCCAGGATCTCTCATCTCCCCGCCTAGAGAGACCCTGGGAACTAGTTTGGTTCGAGTTATGCAAAAGATCGCGATTTAGTTCAGCTGAAACTGTTAATCGATCATTTCTTGAGGTAATTTAAACATTCTATTCTGTAATGAATAACAGACCACTTGGTTGTTCAGGTTTTTATTTAAGTTTATTACCACACAGATTTACTGAAGAGCTGTTTACACTCGGCATTAAAAAAAAGTCATTGGAGCTATTATTGGTTTGGTTACTTGAATTTTGTAGCTGATTGAAACATTTTTCTGCATTTTTGTTGATAAAATCGATAATCAATTGAAAATCTTGTGATTATCGACTTTTATCGACAAATTTAACTTGTTGATTGACAATTATCGACAAATATCGAGTACTATCGACTTATCGACTACGTTTTCGATGATCAACTCTGATCGACATGTTACGTCCTGAAGAACAGCTAATTCTGCATTTCAAGGCACAAGATTGTGAGTAAAATCCAGGTAAAAGAACCATTGATTAAAATTCATAAAATAAAATTAATCAAAGGCCCTTTAGGCAGCCTTGTGTTACTTGTTTTAGTGACTTTAGTGTGCGCAAAAATCCATCGCCAAACCAAACAAAGGTAATGCAAGTGTTATGTTAGCTAAATTAACCAGGTGCACATTTTCACTTGAGGTATTTTTACAAATACAATTTGATTTGATTCGATCTTGCCCAATCTGACCCTTACTGACAATTATTTTTTTGTGATTTACACCTGTTTACTTATTCTCTAAAAGTATGCATTCTATGTTAACACTAGCTTTTTCAGTTTTTTTTTTTTTTGTTTATTTTTTGTGAATGTCAACCTTTATTTATAATTTCACTGAAAAAAGCAACATACAATAGACTAAAATTAATATCAAAATGAAACAACTTACAAAAAATCCTAACAGATGAGGATAGGTAGCTGATCAGAACTAATTACACATACCTTCAGTCGACAAATTACAGACACAAGAATCAGACAAATAGGAAAGTAATGGGAAAGCAAACATTTAACGGGGGTCGCCTCAGGTATACAAACACCTTAGTAGTAGCAAGTACAAGTTAAAAAATTACAAACCAAAATTGCATGATTACTTTACTACACAAAAAAAATGAGAAAGTGGAAATTATAGGGCAAGGAAAATAACAAATCAAACTAACATTTGCATGGTTCAAATAACTTCAACTCGGTATTTGCACGTGTTTCTTACTAGCGCTTACTGGGGCTTACAGCTTCACACAATGTGGGATGTTACATCATACAAATCTATTGTTTTACAAGTCGTGGAATCCTGTTTTTTAAGTATCGGGGAGCTTTGTCCGAAGTAGTAGAGTAACATTTAGCAACCTTAAAATGTGCGAAAATAAGCGAGAGGCATTTACGACAACGGAAAAAACAAAAGTAAGCTTAAGTCTTACCTAACAAACTGGTTATCAAGGCTCCTGATCCTGAAGCTAACATTTGCTGCAGTGGCGTTATTTTTCCACTACTTGACCCAAGACTGTTCATTATGATAGCCTTCTGAGATGAACTCGTTTTATACACAAATAAATCATTAACTAGAAAGACCATAAAGGCATCAAATCCATGTAAAGACTCCTTTTCGAAGAAAGCCGCGAACGATCGTCCATTTTGGATAACCTTGTACCCAGGGCTCTTCTAATGTGGGGGCGGTAAGTTGCTGATTCTTACATTAGCCCTGATTGGTGGAAATAATATTTCGGGCAGACTGAATTTTCAGACCTTATTCAACGTTTCGAAAAGCGTGGATGTCCCTCTTTTAGTTTTATTTGTTTCTAAATATTCCTCCGAAACCTCGGAAAAACGGGGAAACGTCGCCAAATTAAGTGGTGAACGATAAAGACTATAGAGTGTATCTGGCGAGGAAACTTTTTCACAATTATTAGATTATGAGCTCGACAGTGGCTCGAGATTTCTAAGAGGTGATAGTTAATGAGCCCCAAGGGCGAATCTACTGTCACCTCATAGAAATCGCGAGCTCATTATATAATTGTTAATTTTTAGAAT
Organism: Orbicella franksi; assembly: GCF_964199315.1. Taxonomy (NCBI): domain Eukaryota; kingdom Metazoa; phylum Cnidaria; class Anthozoa; order Scleractinia; family Merulinidae; genus Orbicella; species Orbicella franksi. The sequence goes on along the minus strand of NC_138149.1, from coordinate 17,764,998 downwards.
GCTGACTACATGGTCTTCAAATGTGCAAGTTTTAAAAACATCAAATTTCCAAGGGGCAACTATCATACCGACAGTTCCAAGACATAAACACTCTATTGTCTTTAATTGTCCACCACTAAATTTTCTTCCGCCCGCGAGTTCTAATTGTTTTAGTAGAATATTTACTAAAATTTACTTCAAACAACGGTTTCCAATTATTTCTCGACGTACTATTAAACTTTGCGCCTTAAAAAGATCGCTGAGATTGAATTATCATTCAAAATTGAAGTTGTGTGCACGCGCGCATGAGTTTTTTCAATAATTTCAACTTTTTTGAAAGTCAAGAAACCGTAAACGGCCTTCGTTTAGCTTTCTCTGGAATTTAATTGTCTATTTGCATCAAAATGTTCCTCCAATACTTTGGAAAAACAAAATAAACGTCGCCATTTTGCAGACGACCTCCAGCCACTGCACCTTAATGGCTGATAGTGTTCAACGGCTCAGCCAATCAGATTACAGCATTTACATTAGTATAATGGTAGAATTCTACTAATATTAATTAGTAGAATTCTACTAGTATATATACTAATGCAAATGCTGCAATCTGATTGGCAGAGCTACTCGTATACTATCAGTCATTAGTATCACCCAACTAGTGGACTAATGCAAATCCTGCATTTTGATTGGCTACGCTACTAGGGGACTATTAGTAATAGTCATCGAGTAGCGAAATTGGCGCCATCGAGCCTGGCGCTTTCTTTCGTTTTATTCCCAAACAAATATTTCTTCAACTTGCATTTGCTAACTTTATTATTACCTTTTCTGTACGACTAGTTGGGTGATACTAAAACAATTAGACCCTTCACCCTCAAGGGCTACGGGTCAATAGCCCATTCGGCTTCGCCTCACGGGCTATTGACCTGTAGCCCTTGCGGGCTACGGGTCTAATTGTTAATTAGAGTGCAGTGGCTGTCGACCGTCCACAAAATGCGAAGTGTTTATCGTTTTTCCGAAGTTTTGGAAGAATGTTTAGATCTAAATGGATAATTAAATTCCTGAGAAGACTAAAAGAAGGACATTAGTGGTTTCTTGAATTTAAAAACTTGAAATTATTGAGAAAACGGGTGCGCGCGCGTAAACAACAACAAATTTACCAAGGACAATTCAATGCGTGCGATTTTTAAAGCGTAAAGTTCAATAATGCGTAGAAAGATAGTTAGAAACCGTTATTTGCGTTTATTTCAGTTAGAATTCTACTAAAACAATTAGATTACTCGCTCTCGATTTCTATGAGGCGATAGTTGATTCGGCCTTCGACCTCATCAACTATCACCTCCTAGCAATCTCGAGCTCAACACTAATTTTTAAAGAGTGTTGAATCATTTTCAACCTTTTAGGTGAAAGGCGTGAAAGCCAAATGTAAAACTTCTATAAGAAAACAGACAAAAACCCAGCAAATTGCGTCTTTCGATTTTCTTTTTCTATAAGCCCGCTTGTTTACAGAAAAATTTATGGACGAGTAATATACATTAGGGTATTTTCCTCGGATCCGCCGATGAACAATATCGCGTCACGTGATTAACTTAAACTAGGCTCCTGCTTAAACCTGATAAGAATCGGAGAAAATTTAATGGTGAACTGTAGGAGATGATAGCTGATGAGGCCTAAGTCTAAATGAACTATTTAAGAAATAGAAAACATGTACCGTGTATAGTTATAGAAACACGAGCGGAAGTTTGAGAGAACGAGAAATGCTATGGGAACAAGAGCAGCAGGCGAGTGTTTCCACAGCTTTTTCGAGTTCTCCCAAACTTTCACGAGTTCTCCCAAATTTTCACGAGTGTTTCTATTAAACAATTAGACTGTGAGCTGGAGATTTCTATCGCGCGATAGTTGACGAGGGCGCAGCCCGAATCAACTATCACACGATAGAAATCGAGAGCGATTAATCTAATTGTTTTAGTATAAATCTACTAGTTGTTCAAAAATTTATCTAAATCCTCTTCACAGACACTTCGAAAACGCCAAGAAGCGGCCGTCATTTTGTTAACAAGGGCACACTGCTACGCTATTCACTATCTATCACAGAATAGATAGTGAGTAGCGTAGCAAATCAGAGAACGGCATTCGTGATAGAACGCTAGTATATTTATACTAAAACTCGATAGGAACACGGAGGACATGTCTTCTATTTCTTTTAGAAAACACCGCGACGAAAAAAAGGACAAAAACTTGTTAACTTTAATTATCAAAATGTAAATTCTCTTTGCTCGCGCCATCATTACGTCAACAGCTCGTGCTGGTTCTGTGTTTCTATCGAGTTTTTTACAATAACTGTCTTAATTCTCGTGCGCTAATTGGCTGATTTTTATCATCAATAAGAGTACAGGCAGATAAAATGTTAATTTATGCAAGCTTTCAAGTTCAACTTTCAGCTGTCAAACTGTCAACCTTTTAACCAATGAGATTTTACTGACTTCTTTTAAGTAGCCAATCAAAAAGTGAGAAAAGCTATCGACAAAGTTCGCGTCATTTTGAATAAAATTCACTTATCTCTGTTTACGGCAAGTTTACGGCGTCTTTTCCCCTCATTTATTCACGGCGTTTGACCATTTTGGGGTCTTGTTATTGTAAAAAGCAAATTGACGTCAGTTTTTTATGCGTCTGTCCTGTTATTGATGATAAATTTCATCGTAACATTGTCAAAGTTTTCTGCGGAACCACTCGCCTGCGGCTCGTGGTTCCCCAGGCACTTTGACAATGTTATGACGCAATTTATCATCAATAAGAGGAGAGACACATAAAAAACTGACGTCAATTTGTTAAATAGAAACACGATTTTTAACCAATCAGCGCGCGTGTTTTCTTAGGACTGTTTTCTAACACTTCATAGAAATCGAGAGCGATTAATCTAATTGTCATTGCGTCATTGCGTCATTAGCGCGCGCTCACGATCGCATCCAGATGCACAACATCAAGAGATTTCCTTCAAGCTAAGCTCGACGGAGAAATAAATTCTCGTTTTCTCTTAAGGTGGCCGCACACAGTTTTTGCGCGCACTTTTGCTGATGCAATTCAGCACGCGCACAAGAATTGCAAAAAACAAACATGCCGTTAATAGAGAGATCATTTTATTTACTCAACACCCGTACTATCTGTGCTATTTTTCTCTATAATTGAACGCAGTGTATTGACGGCTTTAGTGTTTTATCACAAAGGTATGTTAGAAAAGGTAACGATGCAAAGAACCCAGCAATTCTCAGCTTTTTCTTTGTTATCGAAAGAACCCAGTTAAATGCAGCGCATGCGTAGTAAGTCAAAAAAATGCGATTGAATGAAAAATTGCACTCTCGGAAATACGCCTATTTCTCGAGAACCACTCATTAGAATTTCACAAAATTTGGCACAAAAATACTTTAGGAAATAAGTAACTGGAGTATTGAAAATAATTGAAACTTAACAAAGGAAATTCCAGATATTCCAGGGAACCCTCAACAAGGGATAATTAAAGATCTCTCTGTTAAATTATTAGCAAAATGGTGTTAACTTGTGAGAATCGTTACAAGTTTGTTGCATGCAAATTATAGAGAAAATCTAATGACTAGATTTTCTGCCATGACAACGGCACATACGTCAGAGTAACCAAAAAACCAAAGTTTGTGTTTTTAACTTGCTTGCTGCCATCTTTGGCGACCGAGGGATGAAGGGTTTTAGAGAAAAAGGTGAATGAAATACAGGTATCAAAAACTTTGTTCAGCCACCTTAAACGAGCATGTTGACCTAGATTTTATATAACATAATTTTGGTGTACAAATTATCCTCTTTAAGTTAAAAATTTTTTTCCAAAAAATTGTTTGGAAGGAAAAAGTGTTATAGCTAAAAGCGTGCTCAAATCCGTTAGTCGAGGATGCAAATTATGGCCTTGACAACATCGACTCCAGAAACCTTTTGAGTCGATGTCGCTTAAAATGTTGTGAATATACCATTAGTTATATATAATATTGTTCCATATACTCGAGAACTTCTTCCTATCAAGTTTTTTTTTATTAAGTATTTCTTTAAAAGACCTCCCTTCCAGCTACCGTAAAATGTAACATTTAGGGGTAAGATTGGCCCATCATATTTCTTTTCAAAACAATGTACTTGGAAGGGAACATTCTGAGAAAGTTTCAAAAAAAAAAAATCGTTAGACAGCTTTAAGTACTCAGGAGTCACCTTAAACTTCGTGCCTGAGAAAGATCGCTCGGACTGAATTGTTATGTAAAGTTTATGTGTTAGTTATGTGCGTGTACATAATTTTTTCAGTTTCAAGTTTTTTAAAGTCCTGAAACCGTAAATGTCCTTCTTATAGTCTTTAAGGAATTTAATTATTTATTTGAATCAAAATAATCCTCCAAAACTTTAGAAAAACGAAAGAAACGTCGTCATTTCATAGACGACTGGACGACCTCCAGCCACTGCACACTAATTAACAATTAGACCTGTAGCCGGGCTTCGCCTCATGGGCTATTGACCCGTGGCCCTTGAGATGGTTGTTTGAGATAGATTAGCGTTTCTTCTTCAGCCAGACCCTCTATTTTCTCCAAGACGCTCGAGTTCATTCAATGCAACATGTGTCCAGCCCGAGGCTTGCACTGCGGAAATAACTCAGAGAATAACATCTCGAAAATCTAATTATCAATTAGCTACGCCAGATTTTAATTAAATCGATTTACGCACTGTTTATGACGTTTGCTTAATTAAAAATTTAACCTTAATTGATTTGTTTTCAGAGTACGAGTGTGCAGCAAGTGGTGAACTCAAGTTAGGGGAGTTAAACTGAGTAAACTTATTGGATGTCTCTTTCTCGGGTAACCAGAGTACTTGAGAGTTTACACGACAAAGAAGTTCAAGAAAGGCGAAAGAAGTATGCAAAGCGAAAATCCATTCAAGTCATGTTTAGCCGACGGAACTCTTTTAATGATTACTATGAACAAAGTGAGCATTTTAACTTCATCGGTATCTTCACAACCTGCTTAGATGTTCCTGACGTTCGATTGCGTTTTGTTCGTAAAGTTATTTCCACGTTTAAGTCTATCCATCTACAGTGCATGCGTGAAGTTAAAATTGTATTCGACCAGCGATTTGTCAGCGTTGAATCTCTGGAGCAAAAGCCTGCTATCCATATGAAGTACGCGTTAAAAGATGTCTGTCATTTTGGTCTGGACCTTAGTTCTTTGAGCAAAAGTGTTTTCTTTTTCGTTGTGCTGGATGCCCTGAAACCGATAGCACTATGTCATGTGTTTGTAGGTGAAGAGGACATTGACTTACGGAGAATCTATCGACGCTTTCAAGATAGGTTTCAAGATAAGTTTTAACTCACTAGGTTAACCCTGAGACTGTTATCTTTGCCTAAGACGGAAAACTAAATTCGACCTGAGACTTACTATTTTTCAGCTAATAAATTGTAACATTAAACAAGCTGTTTATACTTAGTAATACCTTTTTGCGAGTTACCTGTCGCAACCTGGTCTCGGGATATGGTTCCTACAGAATTAGAGATACGCCGGTTCAGCACGCCGAGAAATGCGGCTTTATGCAATGATCTGACGGGACGGTGCAAAACGTTATACAATTATCTATGGCCTCACCTCAGATCAGTAGTTTCTTGAATGATGTAGCATGCGCCAGTTTTTAGCCGTGATTTGGAATGAGCAATCTTCCTCTTTATAGAAATTATGAACTCCAGTAAAAGCTTCTAATGCTTATAACTTAAATGAAAAACATTACGCTCGGCTAAATTTGTTTCAGCCACCTAATTAACACCAACTTCAGTACAAGTGAATATATGAAATATCATATATTTGAACTGCGGAGAAAGAGATGAAGAAATGATTGATCATTGCAGTTATACACACAGCTAAAGCAGTTGTGAAATTAAAGCCTGAAAGGAAATTCAGGCCTTAACGTTAAAGCCTGAATTTTTTTCAGGCTTAATTTCACAACTTATAACTGCGATGATCAATCATGTCTTCATACCAACTTCAGTGTAAAACAACAGGTTTCGATTTAATTCCAAAACAATTAGCAATATGAAAGGTCACAAACACACAAAGAAAGACCTAATTACACCGAGCATACAAAAAAAGAAAATGAATTTCATAGAGAAACCACCTTATGTTTTGTGGAATTTAGAACTACTTTTACAGCAAAGTGGCCCTCTTTAATCACTGTGATTCCTGCTATGGATGGATTCTATATATGCACCGACTGAATCTTAACAGAAGCAAAGAAACTAGATGCTTTCCAATATAAATGTATGAAGCGCACACTAAGAATAACGTGGCCCCAAACCATCAGGAGATCACAGTAGCGAACAGAGCCGGTCATGGATTGGACATACAATGAGGAACGTCAGAGAAGAGCACTGCGTTGCAGCATTGGAGCTAGTGGAGGCTGGCCAGGGGGGGAGGGGGGGGGGAGGAGAAGACCAGGTCGACCCAAACCAAGTGGAGGAGAGTTACTGAGGAAGTTAGTTGGCTGCCACCCAACACATGTGCAGTTGGGTGGCAGCCATGGGCGACTGTGACAGCTCCAGCCTAGCTCAAGCAGCAAGTCGAAATAGGTGGAAAGAGAGTCTCAAATTAAGCCTTGGGTTATTCCAGGAGCCATGATGGTTATACGCCTTATGGCATGGAGAGATATAGGTATAGGTGGGTACCGAGTGGATTATTCATAATTAGCCTCAGGTTCTTTTTGTACAATAACATCGGTCTATTTGTAAAATACCATAAGGCAACAATCAGACGCTCGATTTCGCGGTGAAATATGATGGAATTAGCTCTATCTCATGCCATAGAACAGTACAGCCAATAAGAGAACGACATTCGTGATATTACACTAAATCGTACTAGAAGTGGCGGCCACTTCAAATACGGTGTGCGAGATAACCGATCTTGGCAGAGTTTATTCATATAGGACAGGTGCCCATCACTAGGAGCATGCAGCTCCCATACTAAGCCTATGTCACGGCATTTTTACGGACCGGTCTATTTTTAGGCTTCTTTTCCCGTGAAATAGGTTAGTTCCGGTCTACATGAGCGCGCATCGGTAAGGAAAAAATTGGCGGCCTCGGGTGGACATGTCGACTTAATCTTCCGGTGAAATGATGACGTCAGTTAAACATAGGCACACAAGGCGTCCAAGAGTTAAATGTCAATATCTACCGACATTTGAACACAACCATTGACCGTTATGGCTCCACTCAAACACCTCCTTCCTCCAATACTACTTCACAGGGTAAACGATACTTTTATAAGTTACCTTATTTAGGCCGTTTTTCTACTGTAGCTCAAAGCAAAATACGCCGCCTTAACAATCGTTATTGTAATGATCTTGACATCAAATTAGTGTTTACCACGTTAAATTAAGAAATCCTTTCTCAGTGAATGATTCCGTCCTTAAAGAACTTCGTTCACGCGTGATTTACAAATTTACTTGTGCTTGCTACAATGCTTGCTATATCGGCGAAACTGGTCGTCATTTTTCCACACGCGTCTGTGAACATCTCTCTTCAGACAAGTCCTCACACGTCTTCAAACACTTGCAAAGCTTAGAACGTTGTCGTCAATCTTGCTCTGCGGATTGTTTCGAAATCCTTGATTCCGCCCCTACTAAATTTCAACTTAAACTTAAGGAGGCTATGCATATAAATTGGGAAAAGTCCAATTTAAAGCAACAAGTTCATCACGTCAACCTGACACTTACGCTTTAGGCTTTATATTCTTTCAAACACTTTATAACTCACTCAAATATGTAATCAATGTTTGTCACTTAATCTTAATTAATTATGCATGTTTCGCCTAGTTGTTATATAGTCCTAACGGCTTTTTCAAATATTCTGTAACTGACCGTCAATCAGTGTTAGTGACATCGAAACATGTCTTATAAATTAAGAAATGTCGTAATCTTCTTAAAAATTACGATTTGTTTTCTGCTGTCTCGACCTTTTCGTGCAAGAGTTATTTTTTTGTGAATTAAAAGCCCCTTGTGGTAGCAACATTCAGTGGACTCTTAACAGTTATGATTAGGTTAATCCAACAAGTAAGTTTGTTTGGTTATGATGTACAGCGAAAAAAAAAAAATAGAAATTGTTTCACCCTAGGAAATGTGATATCAAGCCTATTTTTACATGGAACTGTTCCTAGACTACGAGTAGTCCCTCTTTCGCTGGGTCCGTCGTGCGTGACGCGAAAGAAAACCACGAGGAAAAAATGGCCGCGCGAAATCCTGGGGGCGAGGAACGTCACGCACGACGGACTAAGCGACAGAGGGACTACTCGTAGTCTAAACCGTTCCCAGCAAGACAGCTAAACATCATGCAGTCTCGGTGCAGTCTGTAATAGTAGCTAACGGTAAACCGCAGATTGGTGTTGATTTTGGATAATTTTTCTGACTCATTTTATAACAAGAGCCAATTAAAGGCGAAATCCGATCAGGAAGCGGAGCAAACAGTCTCACAGAAGTTTGCAATACAATGTAAATAACCTCGATGCAAAGTTTTTGTCCGCTTGTCACTCGAACTTGTGGTGGATTCCTCCTTAATTATGATATATGTTCTTAATATTCTCAGAGTTGCCACAATGATCGTAGTTTTTTTTTTTTTCCGGTTTTTTAAGTTACATGAAACCACTTCAAATTAATATCAATTTCAAAACCCGTTTAAACGAGAACACATCATTGAAGGTAAACGGCGTTACCTAACGTGAGACTTGAAACAACCAGAAACATGAAAAACTGTATAATTTTTTTTAACACGTCATGAAATCTTCGGAATTTGTGAAGTTTTCTTGACGCCTAACAGACTTTTTGGTCAAAAAAAGTCAGTTACAGACAAAAGTTTTGTCACGTTATGAGAGGGGTCTCTGGAAAACGAGGACTGGATGGCGGCGGATAGCGGATGCAAAAATGCAGATGGAAAACTGCGGATGATAAAATCCTTATGAGGGGAAAATTTTCTGACAGTCATAGTTGTAAATAAACCAGGCTATTTAAAAGAATTTAGGCCGGGAGAAGTCCAAGTTGTTTTTTTTATTCAGTCACAAAACAGATCAAAACATTTTTACGCCGGCGGAGAAAAACCGGGAAAGTCTTGATGGAATAATAACGGACTAGACTTTTCTTTTATCATTTTAATAGACTCCGTTCTTCTTTCACTACATCGAAGGACGTTCGCCGTTTACTCCTAAGCAAATTTCCACTGCAGAAAATAGGCATTGTCAAATTAAATGAAATACCACTACAGGTACAGGAACCGATTGCGCCCCACTTCAACTGCACGCATCCTGTTTGAGAAGTTTGCAAGGCACATGGGGCGTCAACTTCGCATATCAGCACAGAGTTAAAAAATCTGGCCAATACAAACAAACATTAAGGTTAGTGTTTCGTATTTTATTCATGTCACTGGAGCCCTACAAAGATCCCAGCAACAAAAGTGGTAGCGCTATAGCCCGACCAACCCCTCCCCGTCCGCGGCTCCTGCAGCACAAGACCGTGCACAACACGTCTTCAAAGACTTCAAAGGCCGGCGGCTCTGGAAGAGCGCGGACAATGGTTATGGAGTTTATATAGTGACAATTCCTTGAACAAAGTTACCTTTGTTTGGTCGATCGAACTTCGACCTTATCTTTATCTCTGGCAATCTTTGTTAACCTTTCCTCTGTGTACTTTTGTAGCGAAAAAAGCTGGTTCAAAGGCGTCAAATGGACAGGATACGACTTTCAGGTATCGAACGGGTACAGACGATTTTAAGGGGGGTCCTTCTTAACTACAGATTTAGAGCTGTTTCTAAGGGATTGCTGGAGGCGATATTTAGAGGAAAACTATTTTGGAGCGTTTTGCAGTGCTAAATGGTGAATTTATATGATTTCGCGTGCGTAACTTTCGCCAGTCCAAAACGCGCGTTTAGAATTTTAAATCCTTAACACTTGAAAGAAAAGAGGAGGAGTTCCGATTTTTCTTAGGAATCAGAAAAAAACTTAGCCTTCTTTTAAACCGTACGTATGGAATTACTGTTGGCACGTAAAAGGGGAAAGCTACTGTAGGACGTCTGTTAATACGGGGGTTTATTACCTCATAACTTTTATGAGAATCCGAGTTTCATAAATCCCATACGTAGCATAAGCACCTGGACGTTCTTAATCTATTGACACTGAGTTAAATTTTCGGATTTAGATGGCTTTTATAAACTTTTAGGGTTTTTCTATTCTGGTCATGTGGCTGGTCAAATATGGCCGTGATTTGCAAATCTTGCAGGAGTCTTCAATGGAACTAATCTTTGCAAACAGCTCATCCTTAGGTCTGGTTTTCAAAATATAACGGTTGGAAACCTTTCTTAGCAACAAATTCATGATCAATCGGTAGTTAAGAAGGACCCCCCTGAAAGAGCTTTTTTTTACAGCTTTTGCTCTGATACAGATTTCATGCAACAAAAATCGAATACAAGGCACAAACGTTTTTAGACCTCTGCAAGGAGTTCTTTTTGAACTGCATGTAGTGCAGTCCTGTCACATTACTACCACCACCATCACTACTACCACTACGACTACCACTAGTGCTACCGATACAGCTGCTTCCACCGCCACTGCCACCCCTACTGCTATGGCAGTCGGTAAAAAGTAATTATAGTGGAACTCCGTAAATACGGTCACCAAAGGGCCATGAAAATTTGACCGTATTAACAGGATAGGGTCAAATTTCACGACTGATCTAACCTTAAACAGATATATCAGAATTGCACTTCTAAACAACTGTTCTTTTATAAACATCTGGAACACAGATATAATTTTTTAAAATATTGAATCTTCAATCATTACATACAATATCAACGATGGAAAGATGAACGTAACTGGTTTAAGTGGCTGTATAAACAGAGTAAGATTACGAAGGATTATCTGGGTTTGGATTTCAGAATGTGGGATGTGGCTTTTGGCCGTATTAACGAGGTGGCTGCATTGACAGGGTTTTCTTATAAGAACATGTTTGGGTGTTGCGCCGGCACAAAAATAGTGTCCATAATAACAAGGTGACCATAAGGCAGGGTTTTACTGTACAGCGCTAATGGCTGCCAGGTTTGTAAAGAAGCGAAGAGAGAAGCCTAGAACTGGTAAATAAAACTGCAGCCAGACCACAAGCTTGGAGCATGTTAAAATATAAGAGCCAATCAGGATCAAACTCCATCAGGAAACAAACCAGACGAAATATGACAGAATAAAGGGTTTTCAGAAGTGTTAGACAAGGTCAAACTAAAACTTACATTTGTATCCTAAAAATGCTGTCATTAATGTTGTGGAAAGTCAGCAAACTCTGGTTGTTATGTAACCCATACGCTAAAAAGTCAATCATCTTTTCTACATTAATGTTCATATGAACAGTCAGATGAACTGGCTTTTGGGTGAAACTACCGCAATTCATTTCAAATGATCAGCATATTTGATATTAAGCACCCTGCCATGCACTCAGTACAAGTGTATGTTCTTTCCAAGTCTCAGTTTGTCTGGAGAAATATTACCCCAGGATGCTGGGAGGGGGGGGGGGGGGGGGGGAGAACTCATACAAAAAGGACAGGGTGCTCATCATGCCAAAACAGGGTCTTGGCACCTCTTAGGGGTTCTTTTCAAAATTTCTGCCGAACACAAGTGTTGTTTTTGTAAGGGGTCCCCTGGCGATGTTACATGGCATGCTGGTGACTCCTGTCTGGTCAAGTGAGACATACTTCTGCAAGATTCTATCAGGAAGATGTGGATGGACTTTTCTTCAGATGTTCCAACAGCCACTCGTGAGAAACAAACCAAAAGCTATTCGGTTTGAAGATTTGCCGAGCAAAGAAACCCATCTGTGTACGGGGTGCAATAACATGAAGATGGAGATGCTGTATGGAGTTAAATGGTGGCCAGTGATAGCCATACAATACATCTTCAGGGTCAGCTTCTTCAGAATCGCCAATCACACTCTTTCCAACTTCTTGCAAACGTTCAACCAAGTGGACATGATCTTCAGTCAGTGTCTTAGGATTACCATAATGTTCCTTGGGAATCACTAAATAATGGTGCTTTGCAGCTGGGCGACGATCTGAAAACACTGAAATCTTCTCATCTTCATAAATTATGGGAGTTCCTTGCTCCTTGGCTGCAATTTTACAAAAAATACAACCTCTTTTCTTTCCCACAGTTTCCTGCTTGGCGGCCGCCATGTTTGAAGTGTCCGCGAGGGAATGGAACGAGGTATTTCGAGCACATGCGTCACCAAAGAGTTCGAAGAAAATCAAAAGAATTTGTATTAGTTTCTGGAATTTCGGTTGCAGTTCCCTTTTCCCGGCGCTTTGCCTGCGTCTTTTTCGTGTAGAGAAGATATGTCTGACAATGACAAATCATTAGAGGATTTTTTTGCGAAAAAGTCGAAAGGGAAGAAAGTTAAAGGGAAAAGCAAATTCACTACCAGTGATGCTATTACGAAGCAAGTTGGGTCAGGAGTTAGTCAGAAGGAGTCTGATAGTCGATCTAAAGACCAACCAAGTAAAAAGACTTCAGGAGTGACACCGATGCCGTCGAAACCGGTAAGAACATAAACCGTTTTAATGGTTGATCAAATAAAGTAGGCCGTCATTCTTCCACTGATCGTGTCACGTGTTGAATTTTTCTTTTTGTAGCAAGTCGAATATTCCCAAGTCTCATATCTTACACATGTTTAAAATAAGCTTACTTTATTACTGTATTTTTTCCTTACCGGAAAATGGGTTATGTAACTCATATAAACTTTACTGGTTTCCAATAAGCTTATGAGTAGAAGTAATGTATTAATCAAATCTCCCCAGGCATACCTCGGCCATTAGATTAGTTGATGTGCCCTGGGGATGGGAATTCGGTGTCTGTGGTTGGAATAATTGGGATGGGGAATTTTACACCATAGGGGAAAAAGTTACCTTGAAATCATGGTGAAGTGAGAAGACTTCTAGAGGGAAAACTGTTCTTATGTAACATTGTTGCAAAAAAAAAATGGCCATGAATGGCTTTGTGTTGTGTTTGAACGCAGCAAAAGGAGAGACTGTGCTAGTTCTGTGCAGCCATTCAGAAGCCATTGCGCAGGGTTAAAAACTGAAATTCTAACCAGCCCTCAGTATCTGAGATTTGTCCTTGTGTAAACTTTTCCATCCAAAACCACTGCTAAGGAAACCTGTGGTCTCTGTCAAAGAAGGACAAAGATAAACATGATATTTGTGATAAGAGCATCTCAAATATATTTGCCTGTTTATATTGAAGCAGAGTGGCCAGCTAGCTAGCTCACCCTTCTAGAAGTGTGCAACATTGAAAAAAGTGACTTGGGTAACAAAGTGGGGAGACACCTGATAACATTTTATACTACACAACAATTAAGCTATTAGGGTCTTTAATCAAGTCAAAGCCGTGAGATTTTTATCTGAGAAGTGCTAAGATTTTTGAAGTTGATCCTACAATATCCAAAGAGATCTGCAGATGCTCTGAAGATTTCCCAAATTTATTGTGAATGTTGCTCAGTGCTAGTCCTGGAAATATGTTTTCCCAAAATAACTTTAATGTCAGTTCTTTTCTTTTGAAGTTGAGAATGTGGTATAACGAACTTCTGTCATGTTTGACCATGAAGGGCTCTTGAGAGGTTTTCCACCAATTCTGAATTGTGATAAGGTCCTTTTTGAAAAGCTATTTGGTCATGGTTGCATGGGATAGCAAACTTTGTTTTCTATAAATTGGACAATAATTTTATATGATCTTGATTTCTGTATTGATAGTACAGTACTTCATAAGCGACACATGCTACTATTGTAGACTTGTCTTTGTTGTTGTTTTGACTGCCTAGTACACATAAATATTTTACACTTATTAATTATAATTTAAACAATAGCCTCCTTTTGGTGCAAAAATATGGTGGGATATTTGTGTGCAGATATTATTATTCTGAAGAGCGAGCATACTTTTTGTGCCAATTGAAAATTGAGGTATTTCACTCGGATATTCCCAAGTTTTAGCGGGGGCATATTCAGTCCCTTGACACATTTAGACCAATTGCTTGCGATTGAAAAATATTTGATGAATATTTATCATTATAAATAGCTGTTAACTGTTTCTGGTTGGTGGGTCCCTAATGTACATTAAGTCATAAGTTAGAGTATTTTCTTTGTGGTTGCAGAATGATGAAGAATGGATTGACTTTCAGGAGCCAACTGAAAAGGATTACTCAGGACTAAGGATACAGTCATTACAGATTGTGTAAGTCATTACATACAAGTATTCTTGGACTCACACTGGGACTCATTTTATCAAACTTGATTGATTGTAAGCCTTAACTCAGTTGAAGCAACCCGAGTAAACAAGATGCCAAAGGTAAAACTGGCAATCGGAAGGGTATTTAGCTATTTAGTTGCAACTGAACCACACAGGCCTCGAATTTCTAGTGTACTTCAGAATTTCTCACGATACCTTCTGAGTTGTTTTTATCCCGAAATCCATCTTCAGGACCTTTGAAATCATTTTCAATATGTTCTAGATCAGAATCTCAGCCTTTTGAAGTGAATTTATTTGATCACACTAAAATCGTCACGCAGGCCATACTGTAATTGGAGTGTATTTTTGACCTTGAAATGCTGCTCGAAGATGGTGAAACACGAACTCATGGTTGGAAGACCTTGAAATGCTGCTCAAAGATGGCGAAATGCTAACTCGTGGTTGCAAGAACTTTGAAATGCTGCTAGAAGATGGTGAAACACGACCTCATGGTTGCAAGAACCTTGAAATGCTGCTGGAAGATGGTGAAACGTGACCTTGTGGTTGCAAGAATTACATGTACTCAATACCACCTTGTACACTTGCTAAAATATTACCCGAGACCACTGTAAATGCCTAGTTTCATCAAATCATCGGGAACGCCTTGCATACTACAAACACATTTCTTACTTTTTTGAAATTTCTTGTATGTATATACACCCGGGGAATCCTAGGGAACCTCCTCCTCAGGTTTTGGCCTGTGGGCCAAAACTCAGCGGGAGCAATAACTATTGCACGCAGAGTATTAAATTTTTTTTAGATGATTTCTATGCAGTAAAGCACAAATGAGACCTGTGGGATTTAATCAAGTATGAAAAAAAAGTTGTTTATACTAAAGCTAACTCTTGCTAACGGGGTGGGGGGGGGGGGAGGGGGCGGCAAAGATTAATCATTTGGAAGAAAGTTTCAAAAGTTGTGCAAAACTTTCAGAACATACTTTGAAAGAACTAGAAATTATTTAATAATCAGAATACCATGACCTCATGATTCATCAGTAAAACATGGTGTTTAAAAATGTTTTATCACAGGGCTATGAGATACACAGTTCTGACAACTCAACTGTGTAGATAGTCATTGCACCATCAGTCATATGACTTGTAATAGTTACTTACAGGGCTACCTGTGACAATCTTCTAATGGCAGGGCAGTTAGAACCTCCCACTTCCTGTACCCTGCTCTCCTGCTTCCCATACCTGACTCAGTGTTGGTAGTGTAATCAGTGTATGTATTGGTAGAATTGTAAGTATTGTATGGTTAAATTTACAACCATACTTCTCTGTTTTATGTTTGTATTGCAAATGCATGATTTTCCTTCAAATTTCTGTAAATGATAATAAACTGAATGTATTTGAATGATACAAAAAGGGAAAATTATCAAGAAGAGGAAGTAGATTTTTTGATACCGCTTAAGGGAGGTTCAAACTATGATACTTTCATTTTCTTGTGAACAAGCATAGTGACGGATCTTTTTTGGTATATTTTACATTGTACGTATTATCACCTCTTGTCTATGAACTGATTGTAGACCAATATTTCCTCAAAAACTATAGTAGTTTTTTATTTCTTCTGTATATGAGGAAATGTGCTTGTTCAGCTTCATGGTGTACATGATAATTTCCTTTCAATCTCTTCATCAGGGATTGGTTCCACAAGACTTTTTTAAGTTGTTCACTGAGAACTGTAATAATTACTTTGTTTTAAAGAGAAAATGCTGAAGGCGAAGGATCTGAGGGCAATGAACAAGAAGATGAAGATATTGAAGGTAACGGAATGTGTGAATTAAACCAAAAGATAAAATTTTATTATATGAACACCAATGAAATACAAGGTTAGGCTTCATGTGAATTAAGCATAATTCCTTCACAGATGAGAATAACATGACTGTCATCTTCACAAGTAAAAATGATCATGGTTACATAATAAATCCAGCCTTTCTCAGCGAAAGTGACATGGTTCTGTATTTCATCGGTGCTTATTATAATAAATAGAGCATTACATGGCCATTTAGAGATACAAAATTTATCTTCTCCTGTTGAAAAATATTTCACTTGCTGGCTGCACTCACTCATGAAATATTTTTCAACACTCACAGACAAATTTCATAGGCCTGCACGGCCATAAAATATCCCCTGTTACTGCACACATGACCATTGCCATGATATAACAACTGCTCTAGTCCACTGACCAGTTGTCTAATTCAAATTTGGGATAAAGTTGATCAACACATTTTTGAAATCTTGTGATAACAATGAAATTGTCCAAATTTGTGGAAGTTAGAATTATAAGGCAAAGCCTTCCCTGATTCGTCTCAATTTATGTTAGAGTATTGGGGTTTACAGTGAATTCATGCCACATACATATTGCCTTTTCATCCCTTTTGAATTATCAAGGATTTTACAAAATCTTTTACAGTGTTGTAAGGTTCTGCCACCATGATGAATACAGTGTAATATTTTAAATCTTTTTCTCTCTCTGCTTTTATCCTGATTTCATTTACCTAGAGCATAATTTTGATGTATCTATGATGAAGTGTCCCCCACCCTGCTAAAATATTGTCATCATGATAAAATTTTAAATGTTTGTTTTAATTTCTATACTAAATTTGCCCGCTATAGATGAGAGTAAAAACAGAGGAACAGCATTAACCTGTCATTTCATCACCAATTCAAGGTTCAAACAACTGTGAAACCACTAAAGTGTGCCTCATTCTTAAAATACCACTGCCATTTTAACTTCACAATACAACTTCAATCAAAGCAATCACACTCAAAACTTCATACTAAAAGTTTGAGTTTTCATGTAACAATGCAGTGGTATTTATTTAGGATAACAAGGATGGGCTGTATGGATAAATATAATATTGTTAAAATACATCTACACAGGAGCTGCTCAGAGCTGGGTGGGTTACTAGTGATAGACATTTAAGATGTTGTTATACAGGTGAATCATCACTGAAGAAAGACAAAACAGTAGGACCATGGCAGCAACTTCCTGCAACGTCTCAAGCCACTACTGGTATTTACATTAATTCATATCAACTTTATTTACTGCTCATAATCCTTGCCACAATGTTTTAGTATATTCCAAATCAGTAGGATAAAATACCTGAAAAATTGACTTAGAAGACTGCAGAAAGTCTTTCCCCAGTAAATTTGGGTGCAAAATTAGCAACAGTGCAAGAAAAGGCACATTCATCAAGTGATCAACAAGAGAAAGAAACATCTTTCAAGTATTATCTGTAATCACAAAAAGGCAAACTGAGCCACCAGTTCATTGATATATTTTGAGGCTTTAATGTTACATAATGGTCAATTTCCTTTGTTTAGTATTGTTGAGAATTAATAACAGTAATATTTCTAAATCTTCCTGGAAACATTAGAAAAACCAGAAAACATTGCCATTATGTGGACGGTTTCAGCTACGGCACACTAGTTTAAAAACAATAGAGTGTTTCTTTTGGGGAACTATCGGCTGATAGTTGCCCCGCGGAAGTTTGATGTTCTTAAAACAAATATTTGCCTGAGAAACAAAGCTTCAAGGGCAAATATGCTAGTTTTCAAATTTCCAAGGGGCAACTATCAGACTGATAGTTCCGAGATATAAACACTCTATTGTCGTTATTGTTCACCACTAAA
This sequence comes from Orbicella franksi, assembly GCF_964199315.1. Lineage (NCBI taxonomy): Eukaryota > Metazoa > Cnidaria > Anthozoa > Scleractinia > Merulinidae > Orbicella > Orbicella franksi. The sequence continues at coordinate 17,747,051 of NC_138149.1, read as the reverse complement.
TTTTCTTCTGCGCACCAGTTCAAAAATCATATTGAATTATTTATATTCAACTTTTTTAGATGAAAGCTATGAAAGCCAAATGTAAAATTTAAAAAGGAAAATAAACAAAATCCACTTAATACAATTTCAATTGTTTATTTTTTTCTAAGCTCGCTTGTTTACAGAAAATTTTTCACGGACAAGTACTATCCATCCGGGTATTTTCCTCGGACAGGCACTTTGGGCTGATAGTTTCTCTCCATGGATGAACACTATCGCATCACGTGATCAATTTAAACCAATAAGAATCGGAGAAAATTTATTGGTGAACTATAATGGCTGATAGTGTGCCCTTGTTTATCACCTATAGATCACTTATATATCATATACGGTATCATTTATCAGCGCCTGTAAGTTCACCTTACCTGATGTTTTGTTCCTTGTTTGGTCAAACTGTAGGTCCTCAGGCCGGTGAGGAACCTAAACCAGTAGGGGCTTACAGACCACCAGCCTATAGAGCCCCTGGTAGAAGAGTGCCAGGTGCCAAGAGTAAGACCCCAGAACTTGATAGTGAAATTGCTTTCCCCTCATTATCAGCAGCCATGGCAACAAGTAAAAGGTTAGTTGTAGTAAATATTTACATGGCGATAATGAGATTAGAGAATATATGTTAATTGCCTCTGTTTTCTCTATCGTTTCTTACTCACATTCCCCAACTCCAGGCGACCCTACAAGTGAAATCCACTTATTTGCGCAATTGTTTCATTCAAATGTATTTTGTTTGGTTTTAGCAGTACAAATAAAGAGACAAATGGTGGAAAGAGTTTTGAAACTGTCAAGCATGGTTCAAGGACGCTTGAGAGTTTAGCTGATCGAGGACCACGGCTTGACTTAGGAAATAAGTTTGATGCACTAAGAAGAAGCTAAAGCTTGTAGCTGCTTCCCAAATTTTCCAAAGAATGGTAAACACAGCGTGGATGTTGACAGATGTTTCAAGAGTAATGATGTCCTATTAAGTTTTCCTGAGTTAAATTACATGTAATAGACTAGCTATATTGACCACAGGCGGCCCAAACATTGGATACGATTAATAGGTGACATCATGCTGTTGGCGATTGCGTTACAATTTTAGCCGTTTATAAGACAATGTATGAGAATGCTTGGAAAACTGCTCTAAATACAACGTGTAGAAAATGATTTAAATAAAACTGGCTTACCTCGTGTTTGTATTCTGTTATTTTGATGTCTCAGTGTTCCTGGAGGTGGTTTAGAGCCATTTAGGCGATGTTTACTTTCTGACCGTTTGCACTGAGAAAGTAAAATTTTAATGGCTCTAAACTACCTCCAGGAACACTGATACATCAAAATAACGGAATACAAACACAAGGTAAGCTATTTTTATTTAAATTATTTTCTACACGTAGCATTTAGAGCAATTTTCGAAGCATTCTCATACATTGTCTTATAAAGAACTAAAATTGTAACGCAGTCGCCAACAGGATAATGTCACGTTTTAATCGTGTGCAACGTCTGGGCCGCCGCTGTATTGACTAGTTCGATAAAGCAGTTCATAGTCCAGGGAGCAAAAGCCGCTAAATTCCCGCATGCCCAGGTGTTTCGCATTGTCCAGTCAGATAAATGCTCTGTGCACGTTGCTAGGCTACGGAAAGTTACTCAGTAATCTGCCATAGGCGAGAGATGTGGACGATAAACGATGGTTGCTCCCTGGGCTGGAGCATCCTAACGTAGAATGTCTTTCTGTTTTTGTTTGCCTTTTTTGTTTTTTATCATGCCACCATACGGGCCTCGCTCTGTCGCAGTCCTATAGAAAACATGATGCGAGCTGTCGCGTGTAGGGCCAGACGTGTTAGCCTGTGCCGCGTCCAGGGAATGTTCACAACTTCTAAACAAATCAAACTCGGCAAAGGTGGTGTGATCAAATAGTCATTGACTGAGTCACGTCAGACAGGGTAGTCAGGATTCCTACGTTGCTGATCTCTCAGTCAATGCATCCTGAGCCAAATATTATCTGTTCAGCCTTCCCACTCAGTCAATAAGCTTGAAGTATTTTTCAGAGAGAGTGAGTGAGTTCATTTTCATTTGCACTTAAGGTGGATATTTTCTTTGTGGGGATTTTACTAAGCATGTGAACAATTATTTTGCTGTTATTTCTCAGTATATGTCACATTCAATAGGCCAAAGTTACCTTACCTTGCTCCCAATCAACATTTACCTGTTGTATTTTTTTATGCGGGTGAATTGCGGAAAAATGACAAAAAATTTACTGCTTATAACCAATATGATTTTCAACAAACCTAATTGATACAATAAAGAATTGTCAAAGGCTTGTGAAAAATAGTTCGTGGCAAGTTCGTGGACTTGCCACGAATTATTTTTTCACAAACCTAATTCATAGAAAAAAGTATTTTGAGTTCATGTTGTGAACTAGATCAGGGACGAATGAGCTGAAAGTCCCTTGTCCTTGTCGCAAGTGAATAACACAAGTCAAGTTAATGCTTCCTGTTCTGATCGTATAACTATTTGTGATAATTTGCTACCGCTACCATCCAGTCTGGAAATCCTTGGCTTGCTATTGTTTACTTTTGATCAACATGGTTGCTGTGCAACCCTAATGTAATCTTTATGCTATAAAGTGTCCTCGTGGCTATGTTGTTGTGCCCAAAGAATGAGAAATTTTTGCGAAAGAAAATAATTTAATTCTCAAAGGTGAAAAATTTCTTTGTTTGGGAACACCAGCATGGTCGCTGTTACGTCACGTGAAAACGGTCTGTAAGTCGGGACATCGAAAAAAGTACACGTCGGAAGTCAGTCGAGTTTATTTCTTCCTTCTAGTGAATGAGTAATTGAAAAGACTGTATTATATTGTCCAGTTGAATATTGAAATAACGTTAGTGAATATAGATCAGGGTTAAAAACCTGGCTCTGTTAATCAAAGGATGGGTAATGCTGTTGATCGCCAGAATAAGTTACTGTTCAGTAGATAGAGCACACTTATCCACTCTTTGAATATTTGGACCCTGATGAGGACCCTGATGACTCTTCAGGCCGAATAACAAGAAGTGACGGCTTACGAGCTGCTAGACGCGGGTTTCTTTTCTCCGCTCTAATTAAAGTCTAAGGACCTCATCTAAAGGAAATTAAGATGGTGCTGGTCTTCTCCTTATAGGTAATAAATCGCTGTCAATCATTGGATAACACAAGCCGAAGTCTTAATAGTTTCGTGGGTGCAAAAATGGAATTTAATATCTTTTAAAGATATATTTAAACATCATCTAATATGCGGGCTACACATTGTTGTGTTTTTTAGTAGCCAGTCAGCTGTGTTCTGTTGGAAATCCGCAAAACTGATTGGTTCTCTAATCGTTCTCTGTTTAACAATTATTCAACGAGCGCGTTGGATATGAGATGGTAGCGCCGAGTTGACTATAACCATCTCATATCCAACAAGAGCGAGTGGAATAATTGTTTTATTAAAAACACCCCCAAAACATAGGAAACTAAACTAAAACTAAAATAAAAACGCCTGAAAAAAAATTAAGCGCTTGCTTACCATATTTGTAGAGCATGGTATAATGGCTCATAACCTATGATACCTAAGCCAATGAAAATGCAACGATCCAGTTTCTAATAATCGCTAATAGACAACGATCATGCGCCGCGCGCTGCTCTTGAAACTGAAAATCATTCTTTTAGGCTTAAAAATAAGCAAAATTGTAGGTTTTGTGGTGCAATTCTTTAGGGTGTCTACTAAAGCAATTAGACTACGCCCTCGTTTACTATAAGCAATAGTGAACTCGGGAAACCCCTGGTTGACTATTCGCTAATAGAAAACTCGGACTCTAGTGATTTCTTTGCCACTGCCCACGTAGCAAGCATACATGACGTCACTTCTTAATGTAAAAAATCTCACCATCTGTAAATATGGCGATTGCCCACAATTCGACGACAGCAGCGAAAATTAGCTAGTCGAAAAGTGCCTACAGCTCTTAATTTAGCCTTAAACTAGAACCAACTTGCACTTTGTTTTAATAATCGGCCTTAATGTTTATTGTTTGTTTAATTGAATCTTTGCCAAACTTCTTGGTCTTATTTGCCTTAAATTGAATTTATTTTAATTTCGAGTTTGCAGAATTAAAAAACAAACTTGTCGACTCTAATGGTTATTTTCGTCTGCTGAAGTATTGAGCGTTGTCTTAAGAAGTTAGCATTTCTTTGTAAACAAGAAATATACCAATGCGTCATTGTGGTTGGAAATATGCAGCATCAATCATCGATTAGAATCAAACTGACTTACGGTGGTTTGGTTATCCCAGTCTGGCCGACAAACAACAACATGTTCTGATTGCGGCCGGTTATTCCATTGGAACCAACGAATCCGTAATCTGTCTCCGCCGGACATAAGGTCTAAAGTAGGTGGCCAAATATGCTACTGCGCATGCCATATCGTCAGCAGCACATACCCAGTGTACCGTGTATCATAAGAACCCTGCTAAACAGTCTGCATTCAGTTGAGCTTTGTTTCGTTGGGCGCAACCTCCCAAAAAAGATCTGGAACGGGAATTACTTAGCTCTTATTAACCGAGCAGGAGGTCTGTGTGGGAGAATCTTGACCGTGGTCGTGAGTATACCGAGGTCAAGATTCTCCCATACAGACCGACTAAGCTCGGTTAATAAGAGTTAAGTAATTCCCGTTCCAGATCTAATAAAATTACCGGTCTAGGAGCCGGTCTAGGAGCCGGTCTAGATGGGAAAATCTAGACCGTTTTCAATATCGATTTTAGCCAATCAAATTCGTGAATTTGATAGTTCCCAGTCCTCATGAGACAGAGCCATATAACAATGTACAGTGAAATGTGCACCGCCTCGTTCTCAAAGTTTTTTTGTAATATCAAATCACACATTCTTTATGAATTTTTTTCGTATAATACAGAATACTCCGCCGTGGAGCTAGGTTTTTCAAAACACGAACATACATTCAAACTCAGTGATGATAGAAACCGAAAGTATCGCCTGGAGGATGTTATTTATAAGCCCTGTAATCTTGCTTCGTTTCCTGCCTTTTCACAGTCAAAACCCATTTTTAGTCGTTATGGGAATATATACATGTGGCCTATTTGTCACGTAGCTAATGAAGCATAATGTGCAACTTAAAAAACCCTCTGGATTGTGGCGATGAAAATTTATAAATCTGGCTTACTAGCATAAGTTTTGCAAAATTGCATGATTTGGAATGCGATCTTTACTGAAGTGTTATCAAATACACAATCTATAGCAACTTGAGCGTCGTACAAAGTGAGGTCCTCGGATTATTCAGATCACGGTCACTGATTCCTCAGCCGATTATAAAAATCGTTCGAAATCCGCGTTAAAATATAAATGACATGCACGCATACAGGTTGTTCCGTTTTGGTAAACTAGAGAGTCATTCAGGCTCTTCATCTTGAAGAGCAAAGCACTTGAACTAACAACTGTAGTCTCCACTCGGACGTGATAAGAGTGACCTGTTGATGCCTGTGAGGCTTCAACTAAAGCCAGACAAGTTCACGCATCACAACAAAGAACGTTGTATTTTTGTTGAACTTACCGTTTTACAGCGTTCTTGGTATGAACAAAAAGCAGAAAATTGAATCAGTGTAGCGCAAATGAAGTAAATTGAATAAACTTGACATGTGGCAAGACAGGTATGGTGATGAATTCACAGGTGGATCAAAACTACAACCTGTGGTTCCACGTGACCTAGCAAAAGAGCCAGCATTGTTTCCTTCAAGTACATGTTGTTCGTCAACCGAAAGTTTTTTGCTCCCTAGAAATCTAGGGTTCTGCAAAGACCCTTTTATATCACACTATTTGATAAAACAGTTATGGGAACATGAAGATGCGCCGCATTAAAATACTGCAAGGTACAAACCGATCATGGCAAGGCTGATTTCTAGGAGAAGACTAGTCTACTACACCATAGTGGTGACTTCCGTCTGTTGGATACTTGGAACTGTGTCGTTTTTCCTCATTCAGTCATTGGAAGTTAGTATTGAAGTCAAGAGGAGAACTTCTGACAATTACTTACCCCTTCAAAGGCCCAAGTGGAACGTTCAGCGTGATCAACCTGCCAAGAAAACAGACAAGAGACCGGCTGAACATGGCATTCCAAATGCAACAAAGAAAGACATTATTAAACCGATTAACAAACAAAGCTCCAAAAAGGATATTGGTACTTCAAAGAAGCATCAAAGAGAAATTGTGTTAATTACAGCAAATTACGAGAGATATCCCCCAGGGGCTAAACTAAAGGGCCCTGGAGCAGGGGGTGAGGGAGTCACGGTGCCGGCTTCTCGCAAGGACGACGAAGATGAAGGATTTGATCAACATTCATTTAACCGTGTCGCCAGTGATATGATCTCTATGCACCGAACACTCAGAGACCATAGACACAAAGGGTAAGTGGTTTACGTCTTATTTAACTCGTGTAATATTTTGGTTTTAAAATCCATTACATATCTGATTCAGCCCTAATAAGGTGGACAACTCAATCATGTTGTCCAGGCAATTTGTGCTTTTCAAGGGGCTGGTCCGTTGGCATTAGTAGTATATCAGGGAGAGGGGTGGGGAAATTAAGGACATGAGCTGTAAATGTCAGTCAGATATCAGTCTTGTGCAGTTCAACTTATGGTCCGTTTTATGTGACTCTGGTTAGTAGGGGTACGTCGACAGTAAGGATGATTTGTGAATCAGCTTTGGGTGACAGCTGTCCAATTAACGCGCCTACGAAGAAAAATTCATGTGGCAGAGAATTCGCCCGACTTGGTTTGTAATCTTTTCACACCAAAAATAAGAAGTTTGACATTCTTTAACTTGCCTCAAATGCTCAACACTGTGACAAGAAGACCTTTCGATCTTTTTTTTATATTATACAATGGCGGGGTTTTTCCCAAGGATTACGATATGGCGATATGAAGCTGAGAGATACCTGTTATTTTTTCATTCCATCGATGAACGACTTTTCATGCCACGCGTGATTTAATGCTGGCAAAGGTGCCATTATGAATCGATAAATACAGAGCTTAGAGCCCATTTTTTGAAAGCCAGTTCCGCAGAACCATATTCTTGAAAATTCCCATTCCAGACCAAAGACCATTCCTGAATTTTTATTCCACGAGTCTTCCACTGGTCAGATGAAACGAAGGCTCTGAAACCCCTTCGGTAGTACTCACTCGATGGGACATTCGATTGTTCGCTCATCCAAAGCTTACTCCGAAAGGATTCCCATGAACATTGGAATTATTCTCTTTTCGTTGGCGACATGTTTGTTGGAAGCATAAAGGTGTGATCTTGAGGATGACACATTATGCAACCGATGGCGTGAGTAATGTTTGAGAAGGAAGAAAATTACTTGAGAAAAATCAAGAATGATCATTCCAAAGCGACGCATTGTGTTCTACTTTGTGGTCATAACATCTTCTGTATGGATTTATTTGGCGGTGTACATTATCTTTAGCAATAAGCTTGATACGGAAGTAAGTAATCCTGGTGATGCAACAATTTACAACTTGCTTATGTACGACAAAACTCCAGATAGAAACCCTGACAAACCAGGAGAATGGGGTGCCGGCGTGTCGCTTAATTTTCTAGAAAAGAAAAGAGAAGAACAAGGCTTTAGTGATCATGCATTTAACCGCGTCGTAAGCGACAAGATTTCGTTGGAAAGAAACCTTCCCGATGTACGAAATTCCAAGTAAGCTATGGTTCATTTCGAGTTGTCTTTCTTCATCCTTTATCCACGACATTCATGTAAATCTTAGGTCGTGGAGTTGTGTATTAAGCTTAATATTAGTCGATGATTAATGACAAATTATATGATGCTGATGTGTGTTGCCACTTGTAATGGCTCTGTCAATTCTAAGCCGCTCATCCCCCCTTTCCATTTTTCAGGCATTTGTGATTTTTTTTTGAAAAAACGTTGCAAATGCTAGAACAAATGTATGAATCCAACCAGACAGACTTTAATGAAGAATGGAAATCCCCGATCCATGGGGCGAGGTAAAAATTCTCTTTTTCTCTTCTTTTATTGTTTACAAAGAAATGGATCTAAGTATTTAGAAATTATGCAACAACTGGCATCTTCTTTCATCAGGGACTTTATGTCCATATTTCTGTGTTTGACCACCAGGGCTGATTGCTCTTAGACTACAAGTAGTCCCTCTTTTGCTTAGTCTGTCAAACAAGACTGTAAATAAACCGCGAGGTAAAAATGGCCACGTGAAATCCTGGGGGCGAGACGTGCGTGAAAGGAGGGACTACCACCTAAGCCAGAGAGTTTGAATTATGCGTTGCTCTCACAAAGTAAAAACATGATTGGCTCAAGTTAGGGGCGTTGACAACATGTCAACATTTGAGATAATTTTGACGTCTTGCAGGACTGTTTATCTCGCTCTCTGAAAATGGAAAGCTTAGGAACCAGAGCAAATCAAAGCACTGGAATTGTGTCTCACAAGCCATGATGTTCTTGCGATTCTGCGTACAGGCTATGGAAAGAATTGAATTTTTCAAGTGTTTTGTTGGCAAAGCTTTTCGCCTCGAAACTGAATGCGAGCGTGTTAGTGTTTTCGCCACTCAACACCAGGTCAACAGAATCGTTGAAGAACAATTCCGTAAATATGAATTGATTGAGCTTGGCCTTTGTGCCGTCCATTTGAAAGATTGAACCATACTTGCCCCCAGGAGTTCGTATGGCCATTTTTCCTCACGGTTTTCTTTTGCATCCTGCATGACGGAGTAAGCGAAAGAGGAACTACTTGTAGTCTAGATTGCTCTGCCTAACAGAAAACAAAATCTGGCCAAAATTTTGCAAGAAAGCAAAGACTTGGGTAATACTTGGAGTTGCCAAGCCCAGAAAAGCCAGCTGGGCTTGTCAATTTGCACACTTAGTGTTTTCTTAGCTACATCCTTACCAGTGGTAAGTGCAACTGGCTTACATGTACCATCTGGCAAGTGCATTCACAGCATCTGATCACTATTAAGCATTCTACTTGAATAACAACGACAGTCGAGTACTTTTGAATTGAATCTTTTGCCTTCTAAAGCTGTCAAGTCTTTCGGCCATTTTTTGTTTGCATAAGGAAGCAACATAACATTTGGAATTTTTTTGCACGCTAGTGTGGGAGCAGAGCTTAGGTTTGATAGCAGCTCCAAGTGTGGAACTTCAACAACATTTAGCCCCTCACTGCATATGTTTTGCATTGAAGGCATCAGGGAAGACAGTCAGGAATTTAAAAATAAACAACAAAAGATGTACATTTAGAAAAAAAAAACTGACAGATATAATTGCCTTTGACAATGGCCCCCCCTTCTGGGCTGACCTGTTATAGCTGATGTCCAACTCTGGGACAGGAAAAGTTGTCAAATGCCGACCAATTCCCACAGGGGTGATGGAGGGGCTTGAAATTGACAGAGCCATATATACAAGTGACAGATAACTTGAAAGACTTTCAAACAGAAACGGTTCATTTAGCCTCTAGGTTCGTGGATAATAATTGTTTATTTATAGAATACTCATGGATAAAATGCTAATATAAATTATTTCGTATAATTTCCAGAGGTGATTATAAGAATTGGATGTTCTGATTGGTTGAAAAGCTTGACCGCGCTAGGCTGTGAATGTAACATTTCTGAGCTTGGTTACAAAGCTGACAGTTGCTCAATGAAAATTTTATTCATTGCAAAGATATCACTCCAAGTCAAGGATATTTGAAAGCATTGTGAGTTTTCAAAATGACTGCTGTCGCTCTCTTAGACCAAAAAAATTTTCAAGAACTCATATTCGAGGTATTAAAGAATGGTAAATGCAGTGGTCTATCACCAGTAGGTCAGATCGATTGACCAAAATTTAGTTTTCTTCAAACTGAAGCTACTCATTTTGAGACGATGAAGGTACCAGATGAATTTATATTTCATAGACAGTGTCTTTCTTGTTTGTTTTACAGCCTAACTCGATGTGTAAATTGATTCACAATCAATTTGCAAGTAAGCTTAATTGCTGGTACGTTTGTGTTTTTATGTTTTAGTTCGTTGCAGTTTTTGATATTCATCTCTGAAAATTATACTAAAACAATTATTCACCTCAGGCTCAGTGAACATTGGTGACTATTTACCTTGACTTCGTCGCAGTAAATATTCACCAATGTTCACTTCGCCCTCGTGAATAATATTGTTAGTTATTAGTATGATTAATATTATTGTTTCTGTTGTATTATTTATAAATAGCAAGCTGAGCCATAATAATGACAGAAAATATGTGGATCAGGCTTCTTTGTAAGCTTTATGTACTAACACTGGCTATTTCCTGTGATCTGTGAACATTGACATTTCAGACTGGCCATTTGAAATTGCTCTGTGGTTGAGCTAAAGAGCTGAGGAGGCTGGTCAGTTAAGCAGACATTTATGGGAGGGAAAGGACTGCATGGCAAGCCTGAAGAGTGTAGCAGGCTATTGAGAATAAAAATGAGAATAAAAATGAGAATAAAAATGAGAATGGCATTTATAAATGTCTGGTTCAAGTAATTGCCGAACCTCAAGTAAATGCCAGTGTGTCAAATAAATGCTCACGGGGTAGAGGGTATTTACATGTAAAACTTAACTGACCTAGTGTTCCTGTGAAGCTGGCATTTGTGGTCCCTTCAGCATTTAGTAGAGACAATACTCTTTAGTGACTGCAGATCCAAACTTTTGAATAAAATATAAAGCTCTTGCTTATGTATATTATGGAGAGGGGTAATTGTGTTTCTTTTTGAGTGTGCTTGAGCTTAACTTGTGCTACGATAATACAATACTAGCTGTTAAACTAATGTCAACAGCTGGCAAAGTTTCTCAAACTGAAATGGCCGAAATTTGTGGCAGCACTGATTAAAAAATACATGCTCGCATTTCAAGATTGATCTACCATGTTATTATTTTAATTAATAATTATCATCCCACAGATTTTAAAATGACCCAAACTTGTCAGCAAAACAAAGTTAATTGCTTGTATTAATAAAAGAAACATTAAACAAATTTGAAGAAACTTAAATCAATTCTTACAGTCATATAACCTTATTAAGATACCTTTTTTATTTCAGGTGTAAAACAAAGAAATATCCTGTGAATCTTCCGACAAGTACTGTTATTATATGTTTTCACAATGAAGCCTGGTCTACTCTGTTAAGAACAGTGCATAGTGTTATCAACAGAACTCCTCCACAGTTACTGAAAGAAATCATTCTTGTAGATGATGCAAGTGAGCGAGGTAATGAAAGCTTACCAATGTTAAGGTCATTTGGCTGAGGCCAGACTTGCTTCCTATTCCTTCCCTTCAGAATTTCCAATAACCTTCATCGAGGTGGCTTTAGATATTTTCTGGAACTGCACAATGTACAGTATTGTAACTATTTTTATCATTTGACCCATACTGCCTGTGCGCACTATTTCCTTGGAGAGCCATAAGGAAAAAGGACCGACATGAAGGCCATACATGTCGAAGTGAGAAGGCTGGAAAAACGTGACTGTTTACAATCTCTCTATTTTTCAAATTATGCACCCGAAAGAAAAAGCGGGCCAAGCCCTACCAGAAATGCCAATGGCCCTGCAAAATTGATGTGAGTTAATGACAGAAACAGTTTTGTTGCTGCAAAATTTTTTCCTTAAAATGAGTAATGAAAATGAACATGTATTTATATTTTAAGTCAAATTATTCATGCATTTTGATTGGTTCTCAGTTATGATCAAATGGAAGACAGATGCATAACTGAGGTTATTTGTCTCGAAATTATATAAAAAAGATAGATTCAATGTTACATGCATCTGTTCAATAACAGATCACAGGAGACATCTGTGATTTATTACTCGGAATGCACAGACCTCACTCTCCTTGGGCCGTTCATCCTGACCTCAAGCCAAATATTTTCTCATCTGGCCCTCCCACTCAGTCAATAAGTTCACAGTATTTGTGAAGAATTAGAAAAAAATGGTATTAATGTTATTAGTATTAAACATATGAAACTGCATTTATGAGAATGGAGTGTACTTAAAGAAACTTTCCTGGGTTGTATAATACTACCTTTCTTTTATAACACTAATTCATGAACTACTGGTGCCCAATAGGTATGCTTTGATCAACTCTGTCTCCCTTTATGATTTACAGATGAACTGAAAACAAAGCTTGATGACTATGTTGCTAAGCTCGGAGTTGTTAGGATTATTCGCCTTCCAGAAAGACAGGGTCTCATTCGTGCAAGACTCAAAGGAGCATCAGAAGCTAAAGGACAGGTTTTGACATTCTTGGATGCTCACTGTGAATGTTCTAAGGGCTGGCTGGTGCCGCTTCTTGCTAAAATTGCTGAGAATCGTTCAAATGTAGTAATGCCTGTCATAGATGAAATTAGTGATCAGAATTTTTATTATCATGCTGTGCCAGAGCCATTCCATAGAGGAATTTTTCGTTGGCGGCTAGAGTTTGGTTGGAAGCCTGTTCCTCAATATGAGATGGAAAGGCGTAAAGATGGAACTGATGGTATAAGGTGAGCACATCAAATGAATAGATTTTTTGTGAAGTATGTGAAAGGTCTGTTTCCACTGGTTAAGTAACTGGCCTTACTGAAATTTGGAAATTGGATAAACTACTTGTTTCAACTGGTACAAAGGTTCCTCTAAAATGATATTGTTCTCAAGAGATCTGCAATTTGGGAATCCTATATTTGTATACATCCTACACCTGGAATATTTGTGAAATCTGAATGTTGGGTTCAGTTGCAAACAATCTTGGTTAGATTTCAGACAACCTGTATCAAACTGCAGATGGGTGCTGTTAGGTTACTTGTAATGTTAGTCAGGCTACAGACGGTCTGGGTCAGGTTGTGAACAATTTTGGTCAGCTGCAGGTTATTGGATCAGATTGTAAACAATCTGGATTAGGTTGCAAACAATAAAGTTTGGCCACAACAAACTGCGTCAGGATCTGGATCAGCCTGCAGGCAATTTATTTCAAACTAAAAACTTCATTTTCCACACCAATTTTCAGACTTAACAGTTCACCTATTGAACTTGTAAATGGTGTCTCAGTCTATTCAGTGATATTTTGTGTTTTCTTGTCATTCTGTTTAAAGATAAAAAGCCTGGTAAAATGTATGTATGTCATTGTTCTCTTAAAAGCACACTCCTGATCCAATTTAAAAAAAGAAGGCAAACCTAGACCTAATATCTTTGTCCAAATTTCAAATCAAAACAGCTAATAAGGTATACCCTGCAGGTACCTACATGGTGTGTGTACAAGGAAGTGGCCCCCTTCCTCCCCCCCCCCCCCACCCCCACCTTAACCAGGATGAAAGTTAACACTGGTGGGAGAGGTACCAGTTGGCTAGTGTTGGCATGTCCAACTTTGTGTCAATCAACGTATTAAATAGCAACTTACAATGGTTTTTTTCAGGACCCCGGTGATGGCAGGAGGTTTGTTCTCTATTGATAAAAGTTACTTTGAGGAAATAGGAACTTATGACACTGGAATGGATATTTGGGGTGGAGAAAATCTTGAAATATCTTTTAGGGTAAGTGTTCACTTCTATAACTCTTCTATCTTATCATGTATGAACCACGTACTCCTATTTCTCCTCTAAGATGCTGTGCACCATATTTAATACAGAGTAAAATTATTTGTTCATACATTCCATATGCTTTAGGTCTGGATGTGTGGAGGCACCATTGAAATGCTTCCCTGTTCACGTGTTGGACACGTGTTCAGACCTCGCTTCCCGTACTCATTCCCCGCTCGTCCAGGTGGCGACCTTGATGTTGTAAGTCGTAATCTTATGAGAGTGGCAGATGTGTGGATGGATGAATACAGTAAACATTTCTACAACATCCGCTTTGATCTGAAACGAAAGAAACACGATGACGTCAGTGAAAGACTTGCTCTTAGAAAGACGTTAAAGTGTAAAAGTTTCAAGTGGTACTTGGAAAATATTATACCTGAATTAGAAGTTCCAGATACAAACTTTGTGGCTGCTGGCCAGGTAGGTTGAAAAGGATGACACGTCAATGCAATGTGTCTATCTCAGTAGCTAGGTAGAGTAAGAAAGTTTTATTGTATAGGAATCCTAAACCTCTCTACTTGTTTTAGAGTAGAGGCCTTAAAACAAAGCAACGGTGGCATTCTCACAGCAAAGTTTGTAATAATCCAGTGCCAGAATAGAAAAATCGTTTGTAAATGTATGGGATTTTGGTCAAGTAAAAAAATCAGCGAGTGTTTTTGTACTTCCTGACCGATTTAACAATAGTAGTTTCAATGTTTTGTGGGAGGAGCAGTGGCCTCATTGTTTTGTGCGCTCGTCTCCGGGTTGAGTGGTCCGGATTCGAACCCTGGCCGGGGACATTGCGTTGTGTTCTTGGGCAAGACACTTTACTCTCACAGTGCCTCTCTCCACCCAGGTGTATAAATGGGTACCGGCGAATTTAATGCTGGGGGTAACCCTGCGATGGACTAGCATCCCATCCAGGGGGAAGTAGAAACATTCCTATTTGTTTCATGCTACAGAAATCGGGATAAGCTTTGGCCTGATGGGCCACTTGGGTCGTATGCAGACTTTGCTTTCACCAACATGTAGGTTCAATGGTTGATAAAAAGAAATGGA
>NC_138149.1:17684900-17729900 GCF_964199315.1 Orbicella franksi | reverse complement strand
AACTGCGTCTATAAGAGAGACCAAAAAGTTCGCGAGTTAGTGGCTTTAATATTCTGCAAATTGTAAATTTGTGACAGAAGAAACCAGGAAAGTACTCAAATATTGCTGCAGACTCCGTGGCACCTATTGAAAGCGTAAATTAATTTAATCAGTCTTTGAGAAGACTTGTTCATTGATGCAGGATAATATCAGCCAAGTAGCACAGTTTACCTTGAATACTTCTCATTGAAACGCTTCCCAGTGGTATCAATCGATGTTGTTGTGTGTTAATTTTGAATTGTTTTATTGTTGACAACAAAGGTGGCAACAGAAAAAGAAAGTGGTATTCCGTGACTATCTGATAATTAAATTAGTTCTTGTTCATCTGTGATAAGAAAATTTGCGTTTTGAGGAAACAAAATTTTTTTCTTCCATTTCTTCGTCAAATATTTAACTTTCTTTAATGTATCTCCCCAAACAAGCTCATCTTCCCTGTGTTTTGGAGAAAACAAGAGTTTCATGTTACATACCTTTAGGAGGAAAACAAAAGTATCAAGTTACAAAGTTGGCGCGAAGAGCTGAATTGTCACGTTTGTTCAACGTATATTGAATTTAAAATGAACGGCGAAAATCATCGTAAAACACCGGAGTAAAATTTAAAAGCTGTCGTGACAAACAGTAATTGTACGTAATTTTCGGGCCTTTAATGAAAATACAACCTTGAAACGTACTCACTGCTAAATGGAAAAGCCCTAGCAGACTACCAAGGTAGATACAAACCGGAACTGAACCGAGCAGGGGTGAGTACTTTTGGGACTACCGTGCCAGAGCTATCAATTGCAGTCTGCACTATCTGAGATTGTTTCACTAATTTATTACTACCAAAGTGCTACATGTCTCGCCTTCAAAACTTTCCAGTGCTTCGCAGAGAACTCCATCAAAAATTCTTCAAAGAAAATGTTTTTCGCCATCTCTAACAAAAGTGTTGACTAGAGGTAACGTGGCGAAAAACAATAAAACAAGCTTTTTCTATATTTTATACTCTGATAAAACATGGGTTTTTGACCAATCAGAGCGCGCGCAGGGTCCTATCTATATTGTAAATGCATATAAAGCCTTCTCGGGGACATGGAATAAGTACTGACTGACTGTTTCGACCTGACAAAATTCTGAGGAGAGGAGAGAGGGAGGGGTGGGGTTAATCTGTGATGGATTGGCATCTTATCTAGGGTGCGTAACTTTCTGCTAAAGTTAGTACCCCAAAAAGCCCAAACCTTATCTTCGTATCTTTTTTGTTTTCTTCCTCAGTATTTTGTTTTGACGAGTAAAGGAGAACTGAAATCAGAGGATAACTGTTTGGATTATAACGGATATGATTTGTACTTGAGAGAATGTGATGGACTCCAACAGAATCAGAAGTGGGTATACAAGGTACGTATCACCCGTTATAAAATCCCTTATATAACTAGTCGTTATATACGACAACTGAAAAAATTAACAGGTCGTAAATATGTTACCGATCTAGAGTATCTATACGCGCCGCTGAATTGCTAAGGTAAACTAAAGCTACAATAACTGCAAATCACTTGCACGTGGATGTACATTTGTTTGTAACAATGAGTTACAAATAAACGTTGTTGATGTTATTGTCCTACATAGCACTTTCTTTTTGCTTTTTCAGAACTCGAAACTCTATCATCCTCGTCGTGATGTGTGTATCGACCGAGGCTCCCAAAATACTGAGCATGCAAAGGTCCGCGCGTGCGATGGAAGACTGGCGCAAGTCTGGGAATTCTCCAAAACAGAAGACATGGACTAGTGCGCAGCCGGTCTGCGCATAGTCAAAGAGCTAAGCACCGGAGTAGTCCGGCCTGGACTGGTGATCTAAGGAATAAGACCACTTGGTGATGTCAGCTTCAACATAAGCTTATCAAAGGAGAAGAAGAGACGTGAACTTTTGGCGGCACGGGAGTACAGGGGGTCGCTCCAAGCCCAGCTGTTTTATTCAACTGAAACAATGTTTCTCCATGCCAGCACGTCCCGTGCTACCACTTCTGAATAGAACTTTATGGCGTGCCCTCCAACGTTCCGGCCTATCGAGCTGCAGCTGAATTTTAGGACTTAAAGGATTTTCAAATGTTCATTTATATTATAAACTATTTTAATTTTACGTAACGGGTTCCTCGACTTGTCGTTTAGATTTCCTTTCCTCGTCGTCTTCTACAAAAACTCGGGCAGATATTTCAACGTTTCGTAAGTGTTCGCTTTACATTCTATACTCTTGAGACTTCACCAAGTGGTTACGGTCTACGAACTGGAGATGTGTGTGTTAACTTGTGTGGATTAGAGAACGCTTTAAAGGCGGAAACGTCAAACCTCTTTGTAAACTTAGCCTGTAGTAGCAATTGGTTTTCTGGCTTGTTTAAATGCCACAAAGAAACATTGTCTCCGAACATCTACCAAGAAACTGTTCATGCCACACAAACAGAGTTGTCTGAGAATGACGCAATAAACAGAGAAGAACCCGTTAGCTTATGAGCTCTGTTATAACATGCCATTCACTACACACTCTTACTATCAGCCTTTCTTTAAAGTTGTTATTCTCTTCACAGGCTTTTCCACAATCCGTTCCTCTTTTCAGTCAGGTGGTGACCGAAAGACTGACGCTTTGGGCATAATCAAAAAGGAATAAGCAAAAGTCCTGTTTCTGGTTTGATTGCGCGCATATGTTCAATTCAAATGGAATTTCCCAAGGCAATTCTCGTCGTCAGTCGCGCAAAAGAGAAGAGCCGTCGTTAATTATGGGTTACAGATTCCTCGGTTGTATACAAAGGAAGAAGCTGGATCCACCATGCTCACTGACATAACTTCCGCACTCATAACCCCGGCTGACATCTGCTCTGAGCTGACGGGAGAAATAAACTTCATTCTTTTTTGTACGTCTTTGTACTGGTCCTTAAGCCGACGAAAAATTACAATTTTGTCAACCAGAGCTTATATTTGACACACTTTAAAACAGGGATGTGAAAATATTGTCATAAACTTTGTGAACTAGTCAAAGTCTAGTAATAACCGTGACCTGGAATACAATACACTTTATCTCAAATTTTTGTTGATAAAATCGTTAGTTTTTCACAACATCGAACATCCGATTATCTTGAACGGAATTGCAAAGTCCTCAATAAACTTGCGCGTATGCAAATTCAGAGTAGTTGTTCATGCGAAGTGTTTACTTTTGTTGGTTGAATCAGACACCGGAACAAAAGGCCCGTACCCAGCTGACTAAATGTGAGAAGGAATGAACTCTGAAAAGCTTGTTAATGGCTCTTTGATACAATACATGTCATTCTACACGCGTGCTCAGAGTAACACAAGACAAACTATGTCAATATACCAAATCCCACTGACAAAACATGATGTTGGTCGTGATGGGATGTTGTTGGTCGTTGAAGCTATTTCGGTTGACAAACAATGTCCGTGGATTCAAGAAGTGTTTTTAAGGGTGATGTGCTCCAAAATAGGAAATCACTTCACACTGAAGATTTACACCATCACTGGATGTCTACAACTAAACTGCGTATGACACTGGTAGGCCTAAAATATAACAGAGACAATACGGCAGAAATTAACCTTGGACACGTGAAATACTTAAGGAAGATACAGTATTTAATCCTTAGGAGGCTTTAGCCGTCGTTAGAATTTTGTAATGGCTTGGATACGTGTATGCCAGGTTCATAGACCGAGGCAGATCATCATTGTTGCTTTGCTGACATCCATATTTTGGTTTGCGTTGAATACTGTGATACTTGTTTCATATCAAGTAAATATCGCTTCAAATGAGTTGAAAGTTGCTCACAGTCTTAGACGGGGAAATAAAAATGCTTCGCTTAGATTTGAGCGACAATCAGAGGATACAAACAAAGCAAAGAAATTATCGCCACGTGGAATTTCTGAAGGAGAGGAATTTGATATCATAAACAACCAGATATTTCAACACAAGTCTAGTCGGGACACGCAAGTTATTGTACAAGAAAAGGATTCGCTGATAAAAGGACAGTTCAACAAAAACACAAGACTTGAAACAAGAAAGAAAAAACCCAAACTACTGAAGAAAAAACTTATTTCGGTGGTAAGGTCCGTTGAGCCGAATGATCCCAAGAAAGAGAGAGCAGACAGGAATATTGGCTGGATAATAATTCCGCATGACCCGAACGGTCCTGGTGAAGACGGCAAACCCGTGGTTGTATCAGCTAAGGAAAAACCCAATGAGAAAGATGGCTACAATAAATATGCTTTTAATGAATATGCGAGTGCGAAGATTTCCCTCGAGCGATCTATACCAGACACACGGAGTTCTGGGTAAGTAGTGAAAACAGTTGAGCTATTTTAAGCAATTTGTTCCATTAATTAAGACTATTAAATATCACTGCTGTACATATATATTGCACGCTCGGTGATATTTTGGCACTTATTTATCGTTTTCACAAAGCCTGAAATAATCTTCGAGTCTATATCTTTCCAAAGGAGACGACTTATTCCTTGTGATCGCTGCTGGAAAATAGAAAATTTCAACCAAGATCAAAACAGCGCTAGCAGAAATGGCCATCCTTGATGTTGTTACATCACTTGAACCCCCTTATGCCGCCCTTATTTGCCCAGCCATGTCGTCTATCCGCGCATATCCTTCGCCTGCTCACAAACCGAATGAAAAGGCAACATGTTTAACACGAACCAACTGTATTTTTAGTCAGTAATTGATTCATGCTATTTTGGAATGGTAGCGGTAAGAAAAAAAAACCCGCTTCCTTGAAGACTATTTATAGTAACAGAGGCTAAGCAGAATGTTTTATGTTACAAGAACTTATCATAGCTACATCATGAAAACATTGTTGCATTACATCTGAACAGGTGTGAGAGTAAGTCGTACCCAGTCTCCGAGTTGCCTACGACCAGTGTTGTGATTTGTTTTCATAATGAAGCTTGGTCGACCCTGTTACGTACAGTTCACAGTGTGTTACACCGCTCGCCGCCAGCTCTTCTGTACGAGATTATACTTATTGACGACTTCAGTACATTTGGTAAGCGGTGCACATTGTATGTTTGATACACGACGGTCACACTCAGGTTACACTGCACCACCATGAAAAGCAGAGCTGAACGATGATTTAAAACTACGTGTTATGGAGATACCTTCACCCAACCTAGCTAGATATATTGGTGCAAAAAACCCTGCAAATTCACCCGAGATGAATTATTTTAAATTGTTTGTGTCTATATATCTGGTGTAGTCTAGTCCCTGAACTCTCCCTTCCTCGCGCGCTATTTTGGGGTTGAACCCTGGCGCGACAAGAGGTTGTCGAGGATAACTTGCAAGCGCATGCGTAGAACGCCGCCATCCCCTATTTCCCCACCCCCTCGCTCCTTCCTCTCCGCCACCCAACGCCTCCGCCGGAAAAAAACAAATCAGGGGAAAACTTATATGTGAAGAGCGCGCTCGACTAATGGGCATCTATTACTGACAGCCAGGAACACCAGAACGACCTTCGAAACAGCTTAACCTATCTTGGTCTGGTTCAGAACTAACGACCAAAA
Organism: Orbicella franksi; assembly: GCF_964199315.1. Classification (NCBI taxonomy): domain Eukaryota; kingdom Metazoa; phylum Cnidaria; class Anthozoa; order Scleractinia; family Merulinidae; genus Orbicella; species Orbicella franksi. The sequence goes on along the minus strand of NC_138149.1, from coordinate 17,724,329 downwards.
CATTTTGGCACCGGTTGCTTAAACTTTAACTGCAGTTTACTTTCTTAAATGGTCCATGACCCCCTCTTTCACCACACTTTTCTTTCCATTGATCATTTTCTGTATCGATTTTCTACATCATTTTAAAAAAAATTCTGTACTTGAGAAGTAATAAATATTTTGCCTTTTCTGCCATTGTGCGATCGAATTTTTCTTCAAATTTATGTGGGCAAGACTAATATCTATTCTTTTTCAAGGCCTATTCTACCTCAAGGAACGAAGCCACGACATCAGCTGCAAAAGTTTCTCTAACAGTTTACCGTTTACCTGATCTAAACATCTCTAATGTAGCCGGCTTCTTTTGTTGCTGATAGTTCTAAGCTAAGATAGTCTTAAAATAACGAAAATGGTCTTCACTGCGCCATATGAACACGGTGACTCCCCATTTTTTTGGACTTTTTGGCAGACGTTGATCTTTGCCTTTCTGCACGGCAAGTTTTTAAAAAATCTGTGCGTGAAAACATTTTGGGCGCGAACGTCCTTAATTAACGAGTTTGCTTGGTCGCGTAGTTGAACATGTTGAATTCATCTTTTGAAGGAGCAATTTAAATCCTAGCGCGCACGTCAACACCATACTCTGATTGGTTCGTTCTTAGCATGCAAGTTATCCTGGGCTGCCTCCTGGCGCGGGTTGTTCACCGTAAATCACTATCCAGTGGATAGCATGGTTTGTTTTGTTAGCACATATCCACTAGAGAGCGACATCCGGTGGATGGCATTGCAGCTGGGGCCTGGACTCTACTCTCGCGCGCAAGGAAGGGAAAGTTCAGGGACTGGACTACAATCGCGCTGCTTAACTTGGCTTCCCGGCTAGGAAGATGTACCGGTTGATGTATCGGACCCGTAGTTAATTGCATAATTTTAAAACTATTTTCTTATTATTTTGTGAATTTCGCTTTCCATAAATATTTGTTGCCTTTGCCTCCCCAGATCATCTGAAAAAGCCGCTCGATGATTACGTATCTAAGTTAACCAAGGTTCGCATTCTTAGGACATCGAAAAGAGAGGGGCTCATTAGAGCTCGTCTATTAGGGGCCAATGCAGCTAGAGCTCAAGTGATAACATTCCTTGACGCTCATTGTGAAGCTAACGTGAACTGGTTAGAGCCCCTCCTTGACAGGATCCGGCAGGACCGTACCATCGTGTCTGTTCCAGTTATTGACATTATCAGTTCATCGGACTTCTCTTATTCAAGAACACCAGCTGAAATAATAGGCGGCTTCAGCTGGGACATGCAGTTTAACTGGCATTCATTACCTCAAAGTATTCGAAATCAACGTAAAGATTCAAGTCAACCAATCAGGTTAGTGTGTAGTTCAGCCGAACGCGACATAAGTTATGGGGAGTGGAGTGATTTAGTGAGGAGGGAGGGGGGAGGGGGCACTTAGGCTAACAGACTGCCCTCAATGTTTGGCCTGAACACGCTAAAATGTTTTGTAACGTATTTTACGATCACTGCTCATTCCACAACTGCGCGGAGTTTTCAAAAGCTGGCGGAGAGAACACAGTACTTCTGAATATAACAGCATCAGGTACACGGTAGATGAAATTATACAAAGACAGCTTGAAACCGAAGCTGGCGTAGAGCCGAGCCTTAAGATACGCTGCTATTATTTATCCCCACAGGACCCCCACAATGGCAGGTGGCCTGTTCTCTATTGATCGTCAATACTTCTTCGACTCCGGTTCTTATGATGAAGGTATGGATGTTTGGGGAGGAGAAAACCTGGAGATGTCTTTTCGGGTGAGATATATGTAGTCATAGATCTAGAGTTCCATACACAGTTTAGTTTCTTTCAAACCTGTTTGGAATTTACAACAGGAAAGATGATCATTAATGTTCGATCGTCATTCCCTTCCAGTTTTGACCAGATTGTAAAGCTCATATGAGACCTTCGCGTGCCCACAGTTTTCCTCGAGCCACGCTCGCGGAAAACTGTTCGTTTCTCAGAACAGATAATGTCCACGGACAAATATCCAAGCGTATTTCCGCGCCAAATGGAGGTTATTGTTTACATCTTTATACAACGTCCGTACCTTAAGCGTTGAAAGACGCATTTACGAAGAACAAGATTTTTAAAGACCTATAAATTGACATATAGAATATTAAAAATGTAAAAGAAACAGTGTGATAAAAACGTAAAGTGTAAAAATTCGAGTGCTATTCCCCTCGCATCTCCCATTGTTCCTTAGCTATGACCATTGAGTCGTGTGAGATTTCCTTTATTCAGCGCAAAACTGACGAAACATTTCCATTGCTTTCGAAAATTGGGGAGAAAAGGTGCACTCAGATGAAAAGCGTAAGGCTTAGATCCAAGCTAAGGTTTCCAAAGTAAAACAACAACTCTTCTCTTGCTCCGAATACATTTTGTTGGTCAAAACTACATTCCCAGCGACCTTAAAAAGAAGAAAGATTTCACTTTCAGATTTGTAAATCACTTTCAATCTGACCGGTGGACCTGCTCAAACTTGTTTTATGCTGCTCAAGCAATTTTATGTCCACTTTTCGCGTCAGTCCAGTTTTCTGTGGCCCTTTGACTTGTGGTTTCCACTACTGAAGCATCTTATAGCGATTAATTTCTTTAAGCGTATTGGAGTGTAATGAAATTTTGTTTCATGTATTTCAGATTTGGCAATGTGGCGGAAAATTAGAAATAATTCCATGTTCTCGTGTTGGTCACGTATTTCGCTCGCGTTTCCCATACAAGTTTCCAGGTGGCTATCATGAAGTAACCGTGAACCTTGCACGTGTTGTTCACGTGTGGATGGATGAATATAAAAAGTTTGTGTTTATGAAGAGACCGGACTTACAGGGGGTAGAACATGGAGATCTAACAAAGCGATTAGAGCTCCGAAAGCGACTCAAATGTAAGAGCTTCAAATGGTACGTGGAGAACATTTACCCTGAGCAAAAGACTCCATCTGAGGACTACGAGGCATACGGAGAGGTAAGCTGGGGACCTTAAGGGTCATCAGTAGAATTCTAATGTATAGATTTAGCCAAGCCTAAAAGCGCAGCTCCTGATTGCAATTGACCATAAAGGAAATAGAGGATTTGTTTTCTCTGTTTCAGAAACTCAAAAATTGAACAATTGTGAGCATGTAATTGTTTAGCGTGTCTTTTCGCTATTTTTCAGTTAATTTTAACAAACTATATCCAATAAGCGAAACCAAGTGGGTAAAACTTACGTTCGCAATATATAAGGGACTTTCCAAGAGACGAATGTGCAAGGAATATGTCGGGAGAAAAGTCAACAACGCCCCAGGGGTTAATTTGCGCTGAATTTCTCCTGAGCCCGCGATATGGTCACGTGATATTGGTCAGCTGATACCTTGTTTTGACAGCTGTCAATTAACCATGACATGGATGTCCAATATCAAAGATGTACCTATGGTTATGGTGCCATTCTCTTATTTTTCAAGGTATTGGGCTTGGCGTTCGGGCGTACGGACGTACGTAACAGCCAAATTTGTTTTAGATAGATGGTTTACCAAATTTTCTAAGGTAAGGGGCTCCGCTCGCCAACCTTCGGCGCGCAGAAGTTCCGCTACTATTACAATTTTGCAAATCCTACAATCTGATTGGCTGAGTGATCGTACGCTATCAGCCATTAATGTGCAGTGACTGGTGGTCGTCTTCAAAATGGCGACTTTTTTGCGTTTTTCCAAAGTTTTGAAGGAAATTCTTGAGGCAAATGGCAAATTAAATTCCTGAGCAGACTAAAAGAAGGACATTTACGGTTTCTTGACTTCAAAAAACTTAAAATTATTGAAAAAAAGTGATAAGCGCACACAAAACTGCAATTTCAAATGACAGTTCAGTCCAAGTGATCTTTCTCACGCCCATAGTTTTATTAATAATACGCCTCATCGACTATCACCTCATTGAAATCTCGAGCTCATAATCTAATTGTTAAATAGTAAAGAAGTTGTAGCAAAAAATGAATGAAATTTCGTTGAGTTTATAACCTTTGATTTGAGTCTTAAGGTTCACGTGTTTATTGAGAGTGATGTTTGCTTGTTGAAGTTCTAGTTTCAAGGTTTGTTTGTGTTTGTTACATGTCATACAGAACTTCCGGTCCTGTGTGATATCTAAATATCTTGTTAAATCTGTCACCACAAGAAGTCGCGTGTCATACTATCATTCAGTTAACACGATGGTTAATTGATAGCAAAAAATGTAAGAAAGAATATTTCTCTTTTCGAACTTTTCAAACACTCTCAGTAGTTTTTAAATAACCGTAGTGTTTTCTGGCTGCGTACTATATATTCCCGATGTACGCGCGAACGCATATTCCAAACCATGACTGTGAGACAGACATATCAGATGATCTTGGAATACCCCACAGGGAGGAACTTTTCAGTTTTGTGGTATCACTTCCTCTGCACGTTTTGAGGATAAAAAAGCTTTTTCGGTGATAATAAACGTTGTTGCAAACCTTCTTTCGTGAATGTATTTCTTTAATTCTGTGCAGGTTCGTAATCCTCAGACGGGAATGTGTCTTGATACTATGGCCAGGTCTGTTGGGTTTGAACTTGGAGCTTCACCCTGTCATAGCATGGGAGGAAATCAGGTATTATTTTATATAAGATCGTCGACTGCTGAAGTATAAAATAAGCCAGGGAAGACCAAGCCTGCCACGTGCCTGCTATTTGGTGTCCAAGACGATCGGCCCATCATTAGAATTAGAATAGGAATTGATCTTCACAGGGGTTGTTTACCATTTACTCGGAGAAACCGGTTCTCCAAAAGTTTGTGCAAACGGTAAGCAAATCATGTTAAAATCCCTGATGCTAAGCTCCATTCGGATTGGTCGTTTACCATTTACTCAACAACCCGGCCTAATTAACCGAAAGAGCCTAGAACAAATTCGCCCTAATCCAGCATCATTCCAAGATGGCGATGGCACATTTTCAATTCGAATATTTCGGTAGGAAAATTTTGGGCAATTTTGGACAACTGGGTTTCTTTTATTTCGGAAATCTTGCGGTCGGTCGAACCAAAATTGTCTTATCATTTACATTCTGAACGAAATTTCCGGAATTTTTTGATTTTTGGCCGGATTTTCTCTTTCTTGTCATTATAGCGCACTGTTGTTCAGCGACTTTTATGTATGACTGGATTTATGCAAACGATGATAGTAGTAGGTTCATTCCTTTGCACCAAGTAGGACCAAGGGAGCTTCAGACTCTGATTTTATTACTCGAAAAATAAAGCTGTGAGAAAATCTCTCCAAGTAATGGAAAAAAGTAGAAGAATGAAGTATATCAACGGAAGTAAGAGACTGAAGTAAAAAAAACTGACATTCCTTTGAATTCTTATGTGGCTCACTTTGGAGAGAGTTGTAGCGAACAGTGTGAAATGTTCATTAACACCGTTTGCATAAATCCCGACATACCTCTTTGATATCTATCAACTAAGTAACCTTAACTTCATGCCGTTTCCCGTGGAAAACAATCACCATATCAGTCCAGTTATGAACACTGTTGTTCACGGGATAAGGGTTGCGTCATTAGCAGTATAAAGCATCTTGTTGAACGTTTCTTGTAGTATTTTGTCCTGACAAAAGATGACGAGTTGAAAGCTGGACAGGACGATTCAGTGTGTGTGAAAGGAGCTGCTGACAATGTGATGCTTGTTTCTTGTGATGATAACAGCAAACAATGGAAAATATCACAGGTAAAGCCAATTGCCACAAATTTATCGCACTGATACTCTCATGTGTTTTTCCTTCTTCATTCTTACGGATCTGCATGCTTGTACAAAATATCATCCGAGTAACCTTTGATGATACGACCAGTCGTTCCCGCGTTGACAAATTACAAATGGAACTAATAGACTGTAAGTAGTGATGGATGATGCACTGTTGTGGGAATGAAGCACTGGTAAATGTATTACAGCGAATATTCCTTAAAGAAGCGGAATACTTAATTCAAGTTTAGCAATGTGCACCAATTCCAAATTAGGAACTTTACTGTGATTTTCTATCTTAGGGAGGTCTTCGTAACACGCAACAAGGGAGATGTTTAGAACTTCAGGATGACGGAAATGCAGTGGTGATGAGCGACTGCAGTAACTCGGAGAGTCAGAAGTGGATATTTTCCAAGCTTTCTTAGGCCGATTTTGAGGCCACTCAAACATTATTTTTTTGTAATGAAGGATGTAGTGGCGATTGGACGAGGTTGCTACTGTTTTTGCAGCAATATATTTATTTATATTGATTTTCCAAGAAAGTGAAATAGGATTGTAGAAAACAAATTGGGCGGGAAATATCGGATATCGAACGGAATCATGACAAACATGCGTTTCTCTTTCTACTTTATTCTTAGATTAGATAATTCACTTGACGAAACCTTGCAATGGCAAACGAAAAGAACAGTTTTTAAACAAGATAGTTTGCGCCGAGATATCGGTATAATTTTTTAAAGAAATTGCTCAACATTCGGTTTCAAGGAGAAACTAGAACGTCAGTCGAGAAATTATATGAAGGTGTTTAATAAATTCATCAACCCGCAAAATATATGATTCAAGAGGATGGATACCTGGGTACCTGAATTAAATTCGTTCCATTTGAAATAAAGGCTAACATGAATTTTTTTCACACAGTTTCACGACGTGATGTGTCTTGTTCTTTTGTGTGTTAGCGCTCAAGAACAACAAAAAGTCTATACAGTGGTGATAACGTCTACTATACAGTGATTTATTTTAGTCCAGCAGTCCTTAAAGCCATGGTAGTCTCATGGCGTACCTGAATTAGTGCATGAAATAAAGTCACAGAGTGGCAGGAAAGCCGCTCGGCTTCTTTTTCGCCTCTCTTAATTCTACTGCAGGAGTTTCTTCGTTACCATAATATGGCAGAAAGGGAACATACTTAGCAAAATTGTAAAAGCTCAACTTTTTCAAACCAAATGGAAGATCATAAACATGAGCTCTGTGGCCAACTTCCGTCATCTCGCTGTTCCACACAACCATGCCTCGTTCCTCACGTGACCCGGGAATCGTATTATCCAGTACAAAGCCCGCGATTCCACCGACCAGCATATTGGTTCGCAATAACACTGTGATGATCTGGTCAATCTCGGGCTCACCTGTGGAAGAGTTGAAGAATGAAAGACAAAATTCAAATCAGTTGCATTTGTGAAGTTCACTGATCAATATTTTGCTCTCTGGGATACTGCGCATGACGGTCAGTGACAATAACGCTGGTCACCATCTTGGAGGCTCGAAATAAAAAGCAAACACGTTTGAGGTCTTTTGAATATGATGAAATGTACACGGATTTACATAGCTCCATTCAACGTTTAACAACAGTACGTTTGGAAATCTTATCCAAGACATCATAACTATTGGAAACCCTGCATGTAAAGTTATTGACATAGCAAACTACGATAATCTCTGAAGTAAACCTGTTTGTATGACGTTCTTGTTCTGCTCTTGAGACAGCCAATACGGGAGCGCCATGCCAAACACCAGTGAGAAACCAAGGATAAAGAGATTTCTTGAAGAATTCAGGTCAACAAACTGAAGATTGGAAATACCAACAGCAGTAATCATGCCAAACATCACCATGAATACGCCGCCAACTATAGGGTCTGGGATAGTGGTGAAAAGGGCGCCAAACTTGCCCAGTATGCCAAGAAACATCATTATTACAGCGCCATACTGCACGACACGACGACTTCCAACCTGTGTGTGAAGACTGTGTTAATAAATGGTATAAACGCGCAACTTGGTAAATCAATTCAAAACTCGACTTTAAGTAAAACAATGATTTCATTGCGGTTATTCCGCGACTGGCGCACTGGTAGATGGAATGTATGTTACACTGAGTAAATTTTTGTGACATACCTTTGTGATTCCAATTGCTCCTATGTTCTCACTGTAAGAAGTAGTCCCATTTCCACTGCCCCAGGCCCCAGCAAGAAGGCAGCCTATACCTTCCATTCCAATGCCTCTGTTTATGGCATGTTTTGGAGGCGGCGGAGCTCCCGACAGTCGCGCACATGCGTAGTAGTCACCAATTGACTCTATCATAGATGCCAATACTCCCGCCAGCATTCCAAACACGCCAGCGGCACTCACTGTGGGCCTGCCCCACTGACCTAAAGTGGAAACAAGTTTAAGTAGTATACAGAATAATAGCTAACGAGCTCTTCTTTCCTGTAGACTATTTTGACACTTGATGCAGGTGCTCCGTGTATTACTACGTACAAAAAAAAAAACATGGACGGAAGAGAAACTCCAGGATGTCAAACCCAGTACGGATTCACTGTCGACAGTTCCTAAACACCTGGTAAACATCCCTACAGACATTACGCTATATATGACAAGGTAGCAGAGAAATTCCACGATGACATAAACTACGCCATACAGTTACTAGAAAATTTTTAAATGAAAAAAGAACGGACAAATCTTTCCAGAGTAATCAGACTCGCTGGTGTGCGGATCGATTCAGTGCTTTGACAATCTTAGGCTGACGATCGAAACTGAACAGCTTATAACTAATCCAGAGATATTTTCTACGGTCCTTCCCTTGTCTTAAAATCTTTCCTACCTGGATATGGAAATCTGAACCACTCAGCCTCAGTCAGCACAAATATTCTTGCATCTGTTCTGGCGCGGTACTGTGTGCTGTTCTTATTGTCAGTAAATCCGCCGGCTGCAGTCACAGTAGCACAAATAATCCAGGCGAAAACCACTCCGAGCAGGATCTAATAAACAGAGACGTTTCATTCAAATATAAAAATTCTATTTTTTTAAAAAAATTCGGTAAGAACAAACAATCTAAAACAAAGGTTTTCCTAGGCGTAAGATTTCTATTCCTAGTAACTGGTTGGAATTGTTCTGTTCTCCATTCCTTAGTATCAAGCGAGCGTACTCTGAGACCTTCTTGTGATCACAAATCATGCATGTTGGGTTGTAATAGCCGGCTCCAGGCTCTCGGTTAGTGGGGACGATCGAAAATCTCCTCTCCCGGACGCCGCTCGTCGGCCGCCCACTTTTTCGATCGTCCCTACTGACCGAGAGCCTGTTGTAAGGTCGTTTGAACACATCCCAGTCCCCATGCACTCAACTAACCGGAAATAATCTAAACAAGGGAAATCTGGTCAAGTGCATCCCTCTCTGTCTTGAATAAGCAGGCAAAGGTACTTTGACTTGCTTCAGGTACTGAGAGAAGATTGTAATAACTACCATGGTCCTGAAGGAAATAAGCAAATACAAACAGTAAGTAAAGTAAACACCAATCAACTGACAAGCGGTCACACTAAACTTAAATGATCGTTATGTCAGAAGAAATAAAGGATCGCTAAAATAATAGTCCCATAGATACTTAGAAAAGACTCGAGAGATTTGTAGGCTGATGTAGGTCAACTTATTTTGTAAGCAGTTATCTCCAAAACTGGTCCGTTCAATCACTATGATGAAAATAATTTTGTGTAGTGAGCCTACCTTAAAATATATTCACTCAGGTTTTCTCTTTTAGCGCACAACGTTTATGCATACTACCAAAAGTCTGTTTTAGACTTCTTATAAAGTCACATCTCCTTTCAAAGATCTACTGAGAGAAACACCATTTCTCGCTACAAGAAGTGGGGTAAAACGTACATAAATACATGGCATGTTTGCTGAAGGACTGGCTGGTGTTATTGTATAGCTAGCCTTATATTAATCCGTCCGTACTTACATCGCGGAAATTCCCCAGTGGATACCTGCAAACACGATAATTTGTTTTGTCATAAAGCTTCTAAAGCGAGCTAACTAACCCTTCATTAAACGACAAAGACCAACAGCTGTGGATGACATTCTGGTATTCAATGTAAGTATGTGTTTAACATGCAAAAATAATGGACCTTCGATCTCATTGTTTAAAGAACATGACTATAGAACTGAAATTTCATTTTGTATTTGTTGTTGTCAGCTACGTGTCTGTCTTATCAATTTGTAATTGGAAGAAAGAAGACGCATATAAGACCCATGTGACGGTAATTATCCCTTATTTCATTTCTTACTTGACGTCCTGGCAATCTTGATAAGTTTTATTTTGTTACTCCATGCTTAAAAGTTTTAAAATAAAGTGACAGTTTGTGAAGAGTCCAGGGTTTGTACCTGAGAAATATGCAGCTGCTTGAAACAATGAGAGTCCAACCAGCGTCACAGTGGGAGCAATGGTCAGCGGTCCAATGAAACGAAGCAGAAACCCGACCAAACCAGAGAAGCCAATCACAATTTGAAACAGAGCGGCCACCATGATAGCTCCTTGGATCTGCAAACACAAATAAAAAATTAATTTATCTGCACTGGAATAACGCTGTCTGATTATGGACAATGTATACTTACCTCCCTCATCCGCGGTTTCCATATGTCGGTGTAATCAATGGGAGATGCAGTGGTGTTGTTGACGAATGATGCGATGGTAGTAAAATTGTTTAGGCCTTTAAAGTTGGACAGAAAAAAAAACATTTACTAATGAAAATATCATTATACTACTTTCTCTCTATCCTTCTTGGCCTCAAAAAACAGGCACATTTATGGCCAATTTTGTATAGCACCGTTTTATCTTATTTTATTTTCGCATATTAATCTAACCCAAGAGATTATCACCTAAATGACAAATGATTATATGCAGAATGTTATTTGATCGCTTCGGTGAACTTTTAAATTTGATATATTTTGGAAATAGTTTAAACTTTACCAACGTCACTTATTGCTGTTGTTATAATCAAACATTAATCGGATTTTATGCCGGACGAGCAAACTAAATTCATATTTATCTTGAGCCTGGGGACTGAGGAATTGAAAATAGTTTGGTTGTAACAAACTCTCTTTTATTTTTATCTCTACTACCAGTGTTTGTTTTTTTACAGCCAGGAGTCTATCATTCAGATTATTTCTTGTTGCTATAAAACAGAGGACGCAATAACTTGTCCCGAGAGTAACTAGTTGCTTTTATCTGTCGTTAATGAAGGCTTTCTTGGGACCAGTCACTAAAGGTTATATGTTATTCACCTGTGGGTGAAGCAGAGGGGCATGTCCACCGAGGGAGACTGAGAATAGCTATAGTAGGGGTAAGAAAGGAGAACGTGCCGCCTTGAACGATGGGAAGCCTGAAAAAAGGAAAATACTGCAGAGTTACAGAGCTGAACTTGTTTGCGATTATACGGCTACTTAACGATTGTTTTCCGTAAGAAAAGAAAATTGCGAGATGTGTATGAGGACTTGAACTTCAAATAATTTCCAATCGTACAGTTCGCAATTAACATTTTTTCAAGCTTTAAAGCTAGTGTCATAAACATCCCAGTTTTCCCTTCCCTAACTCGCTGCACTTGTATGACCTCGTATTAATGAGTGCAGCGTTAATTACTCGCCTTTTTGTTGTAAGGTTCTGTCCTAAAGATCAGTTTGTACCGTTTTTGTTTACTAATACTCTCCTACCATGGCTCGTTCCGCAAACACACATGATCTGGCGGAGTTCAATGGTGTCATATCGCAAAAACTGATAGAAAGTAAACGAACTATGCTGTATTTTACCTGTTTCCAAAAATGGTTTGCAATAAAGTACAAACTCCAGACACAAAAAATATGGTGCCAATAATCTCACTAGTAGCCAGTGGATTCTGATCGTAACACATGGGCTTGGCTAAAACGAAAGGGATGGCCAGTGTTGAGCCGAACATCGTCAAGTAATGCTAGAAGGCAAGGAGACAAATTAATTTGCAAAGACGAATTGATTATACCATGAGAACAGGAGAGGATAAAGATTATGGTACCTGGAATCCCAGCACAACGTTGAGGTACCATGGCGGGGTATCATCTATACAGTAAGCCAGGCTTGAGCCTTCCTTCCTCTTCATCTGAGATTCTTCCTGTTGGACGTGCAAAACACATGACATGGTTTTCACCGTTTGAATATTCTGAAACTAAAATATCCCTTTACATTCTGGACATCTGCTTCCAAAAGTGTTTTATAAATTAATTTATTTGACGTGACAAGTCGGTACAGCTCTTTAATCCAGCTTGTTGCAACAAGCCTCTATCAAGAGCTTTTACGTCCATCAGAGTAAGCAGCAAACGCGGCCGGAATAAATGCAAGCAGGTCAAAATGATAATTAACCCTCTTCTATTTTGATAAAAACATAAATGTTGCTAGCTACGATCTGCAAATATCTTGTAAAATTGAATTAGTAAGGACTTTGTGATTGTCGGGCCCGAGACACTCAAACTTCATGAGTCATATGATCACGTGGTATAATGATTGATTTATGTAATCCCTTTCGAAACATAGAATGGCCAAGATGACGAATGCAACTACCAGGCGGGCGTATCTTACAAAGGTAATTGACCATCTTACAGTTGTCTGCTCAGTTTAAGTTTGAGTTTAAGTTTAAGTTTAAGTTTAATAATACTTGGTCATGCTACCACAAGTAAATAAATCAGCTCAGTGACCTGGCCTTTGAATGGCAGCGAGGCTGGAGGTGACCTTGCTTTGTCACAGACCTCTCTGCATTTGTCATGTAAATGCATCTCGTTAGCACCAAACAAAAGTAGTGAGGTCTGTATCAAAACAAGATCACCTCCAGCCTCACTGCCATTCAACATTGCTCTTCCAAATATCGTCAAATCTCATGAACTCCACATATCCAGCTTAGTTTGCAACTTTTGGATCTTTTTGTCGAAGTTAAGCTCGTTATTATCCTTAATATTATATGAAAAATATGTCCCGAGACTTTGATTCCTCTAGGCACGTTGCTCTGACGTATGTTATTTGAGAGCCCTAAAACTCGCCGGGATCCCAAGACTGTTGCGGACTTCGGATAATAGTAATAGGTGTATTAATGCAAAACATTATTTCAGAAGAAAGGGAGGGTTAAACTTTCTACGAAGGTGCAACTACGACTCGGATTACTTTGACGACCTCCTGCTCTCCTACAAGAAGATACTTGACTTCTTCAGTGAATTAAAAACTCTTTACTCCTACGATCAAAAGCAGGAGTTAGTATTGTTTAATAACTAAGATACATTGGTGGACGGGAAACCCATCTTCTTAAGTGAATGGTTTAAAAAGGATATTCTATTTATTAATGACCTATTGAATGAAAGTGGCAATTTTTTAACATTCCACGAGTTCCGTGATAAATATTCCTGTGAATCCAATTTTTTACAGTATTATCAAGTTGTTAGCGCTACGCTTATAATCTCTAGCCAAATGCTCCGACATCATCAACAAATCATTCTTTACCCAAAATGATAATATCTTTTCCCTGAACGAATCGATCCAAATTAATCTGCACAAGGCTAAGTCAACGGACTTCTATAATTTGCTTATCGTTAAGACTCACACCAAGAACAGACGGGCCCTAAACGTTGGAGCAAAAAACTCTCATTAAAGAAGGACGTGTGGACTAAGATCTTTAAATCGCTAAAAAAAACATTTGCATGGAAACTAAACTAAAAGAATTTCAATTTAAATTAATCCATAGAACGATAGTAACTAAGAAAGAGCTCAGTACTGCTCAGATTTGGTATTAAAGCGGACGATGAATGTCTATACTGCGGAGATAGAGTCAATCGAGCACTCTTTTATCGAATGTACGTTTACCAAATTGTTCACCCAAAAGGTTTTGAATTGGTTCAACCAAGTGAATTTCACCTACCCTGTTCGGTGTCACTGCAAGCTCCCACGACACCACAATAATACGGAAATTCAACTACACGACTTTATTTATGCGCCATTATATTTATTCAAGCAAGTTAAATAGCCTGGCCATCTCCATGCAAGAGTTAATCAGTAAGCTACTCATTGAATACAATCTTGAAAATTTGTCTTAATGAAATGTTTTATTGAGGAATACTCCTCTCCCCTCAAAGTCAATATATAGCATATTCCTCCCTCACAAAAAAAAACGACAATAATAACAAAAATAAAAATAATACGACCTACGTATACGATTCATTTCTAAAACGATAACCTTATATTAGCTGTAAATAATCTTTTTTTAGGCAGTAAGGACATCTTTTCGATCATATTGGAGGACATGTTGAGAGTTTTATTGTAACTGCAATATTGTACTATAAGTAATGTAAGTATTTGTTATAACGTATTATAGGTACATGTATTGTAACTGTATGTCCAACAAGTAATGTAACGTAGAGAATTGCATTGTAAGTAGTGTATACGTAAGTAGCCCGTAATGCAAACAACTGTATTCTAAAAGAATGTGTATTCAGTAATGTTTTGCCAGCGTAAGTAACCTGCATTGTAAGTAATGTATGAAGTAATTGTGTTTTGTGAATCGAAATTATTATTGAAAAAAAAAATGATGGCTCATTAGGATTTAGGTAGGACTAGCGCGCGCTATGTTATAATTAGTGATTACCTAGCCTTTTGTTGTTGTTTGTAGAAAGGCACTGATCCTTCATTTCTCTACTTTTGGCGTTATTTTCACAATTTCCAATGCACTGACAGGATGATTCCCATTCGCTCCAATTTACTCCAATCTAAATCGACTATACGTCTGAACAACGAACGGCAAACGTCTAACCTCAAATCGCAGTTAGACGTTTGCGGTAAAGGTGGATCTAAAGGTCTCTATTGTATATTGGCAGGAGCCATATTGGTCTATGGCAGCCAACCGCGCCCATGACGGATGCTACTGCCAATCAACTTGGATATAGAGCGTCAACAGTCAGTTTGACAATGAGACACTAGCGAAAATATTGCCAACATTCTAATAGAAGTGTCTTACGTAGAGCTTCAGAAACTTCTTTTAGATAATTGCGAATTCTGATTTTGATAGCTACTTTAATTGTTTGATGTTTGAAGCTGTACAATACAATGCAATGCAATACTCTTTATTAGTTATTCCCAAGTGCGTTTTTCAGAACTAATTTACATTTTTAAGCTGTTTCCGCCTGAGTTGATGACCGTGTGAACAAAGGGTTGATTGAAAACATCTTATACGCTTCAGGCGTCCCTTTTCATTTCGAGGGTACCATGCACAAAAAGAATAAAGTAGCCTAAGTTCTGGAAATATAGATCACTTCATTCATTTAGTATCTTAATTAGGATATTGTTAAAGTAAGAGTGTAATGGTAATATAAAACATGAGGCAGTAAAAATATACAATAGAACGGCATAAGATAAGATTCTTGTTGGTAGCCGAAACTCGCATATAAATGCGATTGTGGATAAGATTGTGGTGCCAGGTAAAAATGTAATATATCACTAAGATCGCTCTAAAACCGAAGTCTAAGCGACCGGCATACTTTAGTTAACATCTCTAGTTGATGAGAAACAAATTAAAATAATGCAGTTGCGACCGTTCATTGGTAATGTCGTATCAGTACAGCAGAGAATACTGATCAAACATGTACATTCTAGATTTTCAACATTTGTCATTAGCTGTCTTCTAATTTCTAAGGTGATAAGCATTCTGATTAACTTGCTTTCTCTCTCTCTACTGCTAGTTTTCGCCAGTTTAACTGCCTGAAACAGGGCACTGCATGTTTGTTGTCACGGAGCACACAAATATTGAGTTTAAACAGTAAATTCAGTACAACAATAATTAGAGCGAAGTAAGGATTTCGGGTAACTGACTAACACGGCTGACATTTTCTGATGTAATTCAAGAATAACAAAAGCAACAAATGAAGAATCAGAGACAAAACAAATTCAGCGTACAACATAATCAGTCAACGAATCAAAGAACTTTCTTACTTCATCTCGGATTTCCATTGTATCTCAGTCTTCAGCAGGTTTCTTTCCTTCTTAAGACTAGCCGCTTAAATGTCAGGCAAATCGTATCGTTATTTTTAATATAATACTCTTTTGTTCACTGTCCAGTTCTTAGCTCATTACATCAACATAAGGCCACAGCATAGTCTGTGGGCATCTCAGCCGTATATCCGCTCGGCGAAGACCGCATGCAAGGTTGTCAGCCGGCCCGGGAGTTTGCCCCGGGGAGTCAGCCAAGTCAATTTATTATATATATATTTCGCTTTATTATGGAATTTTTTAACCGATACTTGTTGTAGTAATAAAATGATTTAAGTTTCTGCTGTTTCATTGAACTAAAAAAAAAGGTTTCCCCCTCCACTGCACTCTATTAATACAACTGTGTTCTAAAGATAGCTCTTTAATGAGTAGTAGTGTATTTAATTTGTTCACAGTCCGGTAGCCTTGGCGATACGTCCCCGCGCAAAAAAAAAAACCTCCTTCACACCAAAATAAACCAAATACCTTTACAATAATAGCTTTCTATCGCCGCAAGCAAAACAGTTTGGAGAAAAAGTTTCGTTACTACATTGTGAGAGCTGTCCTAACTTTCAACTGTTATTTTTAAGAAAGATATTGTAGCTGTACTCCTTGAGTGTGGGCATCTCAAATTTGAAGTACACTTTCATGGTCTGTACAACCAATAACTTTACCATAAATTTTACCACAGAAAGGTTAAATTTATATTAAAAGTTTCACACGATTCAATACCACGTACATAGCTCCTGAAAGCTGCTATTATCTTCTTGGTATTTTGATTTTCATACGTTTTGGAAAACTGTATTAAAAGAACAAGATGAAAAAATCAGCCGTTTGTCAAAATGATAATTAAATACTAAAGCTGTTCCGTTAAGTTTTACATTACACCATAGGTCGTGCATAGGTCGTGCGGATGATATTACCAACCATCACCACATGACCAATGGTATTGTGTTGGGAAAAAATCTCTTGAAGACACCAATCAATCTCGTTCTGAGGGCCCGCTATCCTTTTGGCTATGTCAATTGACCGCTTTCGATATCTTAAAATTCAGATTGATAGTGAGGCCTAGAGGACACAAACAAAAGAAATGAATAAACATGGTCATTCAGTTTCTTTTGTTTGTGTCCTCTGAGCCTTGTTGCAAAGCTGAATTTTAATATATCGAAATCAGTCTATTGCAAGCCCTACCACCTCTCCACCACCCCCGTGGGCATTTGGCAGGCATTTGTAACTTTTGAAAGTTGCAAATGTTGCAAATATCCCACGTTAGGGCTCGAATATTTGAGCAAGTCCCCACGGTGGTGCTTCGAGAAGATAGCAAATACTCTACCCAACAAAAAAAACAAGGTTCTGTTTGATGATGGAAACACTAATTGTTCCCAAAGGAATGAATCTCCTGTAACCATGGTTTTGGTAGTAATGCATCTCTGGAAAGCAACAAAATTTGTCAAAAAATGAGAGAGTGGAGCTCGATCGGGTACGCTTGAAAAGTGCACGACTCAAACGAGGATTATCGACTTAACTTTTACTCGTTTTGTAATGAACGCAATCAGGAAATTTAAAAATATACAACGAAAGATGTACTTGTTTTAAAAACTGAAAGATAAAATTGCCTTTGACAATGCCCCAACCCCGAGCTAACCAAGGCTAACCTGTTATAGCTGCCCTGCCCCGGAGCATGGCTTGAGCCTGAGGCGGGGAGTCGGCGGGGATGGGTTTGACCGTTAGAAGAATAAGGCGAGTTCAGATGAGTAAAATGGCGGCAGTAAAGGAATGTGTCGATGTGTGTTTTGATGTTGTGGCTGTTTTACCAGCGGGAGGATCAGGCATTAGAATGAACCTCCAACGTCCTAAACAGGTAAAAAATCCACAATCCTTAAAAAAATACTTAATTTGCCACAGTGGTCAAACTACGGTGATATGATGCCAATGACAAGCCTACATGGGCTTACTATATCGTACATGAAGGAAATTCTATGTAAACTTAGTACTAAAATTCATAATTCAATCACTGTAATTATTGATTTGTACAAAGGAAAATCCAGACTCAGCTCAGCAAAGAGTGCTGTAGCAGTGCCTTTCAAGTGATATTCGTAATTTAACCTCAACTTGCTTTTAATGGGGAATAAAAAACCCACTACGCTGTGCATAGCTAGTCAAATTTCGTTTAAGTTTTGTATTTGACTATATTGTTCTACATTTACCTAATGGGCATTATGTAGTGCTCCTTTCAAGCCCTCAAGGGATATTTAAGATATTCTGGTCTAACCTCATAAAGCAACACAGACCTCAAATATTTATATGAGAGCAAGTGATATACCATGAAAATATGCAAGTGATTAAATTTTGACAAGCAATTGTTTTTTTTTTATGTTCCCTGGCACTACAAAAAGCTTTGGAATCCTTTTTGAGCCATAATGTTGCAAAGAACGGTGTTGTCCCCTTAACCTCTAGCTTGACCATGATTTAGAGGCAAATTCCCTTCATCAGTGCTGGAAATAATTTTTCTTCTTTAACAGGACATGTGTCCTTTCAAATCTTCATTTTGGTCGGACATCTTATCAATTTGACCAGACATTAATTTGCATAATTGATTAGCATAATTAATCAGCAAAAGAAAATTTATTAGGCGTATACTGTAAAGATTTTCAATACAAATCGTTCAAAACTGTATTTAAATTTGATTTATGTACCACTTATGATTAACTAGATGACTTTATCTACTAGATGACTGCACCAATCTCTCCTGGTTATCTCCTGATTATATGTTCTTCAAGCAAACCTAGTTTTCTACGCAGGAGCCCATCACTAGGAGTGTGTAACTTCCTCAATTATTCCTGTCCCGGTGTTTTCACAGACTGATCTATTTTTAGTTTGAATTTACCGCGAATTCAGCCCCTGCAGGAACCTTAGTGACCAATCACAAGCACAGACTTTATAATTTCACCGGAAGATTAGGTTGCCATGTCCACCTGAGGCCTCCATTTTTCCCTTACTGATGTGCGCTCATATAGACCGGAACTGACCTTTTTTGAGGGAAAAGAAGCCTAAAAATAGACCGGTCCGTAAAAATACTGTGACATAGGCTTAGTATGGGAGTTTCAGGCTCCTAGTGATGGGCTCCTGACCAAAGTTGACTCTAGGGTACATACATAAAGGGCTAACAGCATATCGCAATGCACGTAATGGATAATAGGGCGATTTCTGAAAAGTACTTTATTTGGCAAGTACAGGAAAGATGAACACTTCTGCTTTATGATATGGCAGAAGCCCATAATGGGCTCCTGGATATGGCTCAAACTGTCAGTGCAGAGTCAAGGGCCCAAAATTTAAAATAATGCTTGAGTAGCCATTTGGCGAGTAAGTGATAAAGATCAAGTGGAATTTTATTCAGAAACGAACTCAATGCATAACATCTGTAAAGAAAAAATTTCCAAGCCTTTTTTGGCCGCTCATTTTGTGTATGCATTACAAAAGACACAATCGGTATGCATACATGATGTACTCAATGCTCAAGGGTTTACAATGCATTATAGGGCGATTTCAAACACGATCAGCCATTTGCAAGTTTTCCGATGTGAGGAAATCCTTCACGGCAAAGCAAAAGGATACATTGCTTTCTTTTCTTATGGTGAATGATATAGAAGCAAGGATCTTTCACTATGTATTTCTGGAAGGACATAATGACTGAGAAAATAACCGTTACTGTCAACACAGCGAAACGTAGTCGCCATTTATGGTAGCCTGTGAACGCAGACATATTTTCGGTTGTCGACAAAACCAGAATTTTTGGTCGCCAAAGATGAAATTTTAGCCACATTGGCAACTGTACCGGTCGCAACTTCAAGCCTTTTTAAAGTGCCACTGAAACCAAATTTTCGTATGTGAGATTTTTGCTTAGTAATAAAGTTTCAACCTTACTTGGAAACACTGCAGACTTTTTTTTCGCATACGATAAGCGAAAACTGCTTTTTCAGCCGTTTGAAGTTGACTGGTTAAGCCCAAAATTGGCGGCCATCTTGGCGTGGCCAAAACAGCCTAGTGACGTCACTGGTTGTATTGCTCTCATGCCGCGCTGAACTCGGTTCCAGAGCCCGGACACAGTTTTGCTCCAAAAAGTTGATTTCAGCAGCTAAAAAGAGCACTTTCGGTTAGGATTTGACAGAAATAAAGTTCACCATTATTTTAAGCACGTTTGAAACTATAAATTGGGCTAAAAAAAGAGAGTACGAAAATTTCGTTTCAGTGGAAATTATATAACCAAATTTTATGGATGGACAATAGGTGTTGGTGAAATGTTCGGACATCATGTCCGATCAAAATGTACAATTGGCCGGACATATTCAAAATTTGGTCGGACAATGTCCGATGACCGACTGTTATTTCCAGCCCTGCTTCATCCCTCTCATATGGATGCCTGACCCTAATAACAACCAGTGAGATCAAATTGCCACCTCCTGAGGCTCAAGAAATTGTTATATGTTTAGGGTATTCCCGGGGAGGGATATTGATATGTCTGTCTTTGATCAATACATTGGAGAGAGGAATAAGGAATAATTTTGGGGATCACATGTACTAAACGCATCCACAGTCGAGTGTCAACCGACACTCCGGTTGACATCTTTATTGATACTCAATCGACATTCCAGTCAATACTCGGTCGACATTCGATCAACACTTGATCAACAGTCAGTTGATGGTCAGCCAAGTGTCAACTGACTCATATGCATCAATCAAAAATTAGTTGTCTCTCGACCAACTTTTGATTGAGTGTCAACCGAGGTGTCGATGAAGTGTTGATCGAGTATCAATTGAGTGTCGTGCGACGTGTCCATCGAGGGTATCGATTGAGGGTATCAATCAACACTCAACCGTGGATGCCTTTAGTACACATGGTCCAATTTTGGTTGGAACAGTTGGAGTGAGGAAGTGAATGTGACCAGAGACAGGCTAGACTGGTAAATCTTTGCTCACACACTATGTAATATTGTGGTGTGAAATGGGTGTGTGATGATGATACACCTACATGTGTCAACTGAATATTAATTTGTTAACAGGGGGAACAGGGTGATATGAATATATTTGACACAGGTGAAGTTCATGCTGGCAAACTGAAAATGGGTCAGTTATGCAGATCAACATTCCTACCTTGGAGAAGGTGTTGTGCAATCCTGTCTGAAGCAAAGAAAATGATAGCATCATGCATTGTATTACATTGTTGATCAACAACTACCATGAGCTTAAACAAGTTCATATAGCCATTGACTGCCCACATACCTTCTTTTGAGATAGTAGTGACTTGATGTAGTCCCAAATTACTTTAAACAAGAGTAGAAAGTGCAGTGTATGGCTGTATTATTTCATTTTTTTTAACAACCACTTTTGAAAGGAATTATTTTTGTAGAAAATGGGCTCTTAATTCTTCTAAATGGGTAGAGTATTGTGGTTGTATTAAAGCAGCTTTTTGGTTTTTTAAAATGAGAACTGACCAGCGTGTAGAGCAAAATTAAATATTGAAGAAACATAAAACAACTTTTTAAAGAAATGTTTGGCATGACTTATGCCATCCTTAATTTATTGAAACTGAATTGATATCTTCAAATATAGTTTCATTTAGTAATAGTATACAGTGGAACCCCACCATATGACCACCCTGTAAAAACAAACACCCCTTTATTATGACCACTTTTTTATGGCCAGAGCGAAAGCCTGCACATTCTCCTACCTGAAAACCCTGTTAATCCGACACCGCATTATTACGACCAACAACCACCTTTTGGAGTGCTCAGTCCTCATTTTCTTTATAAATTACCCCATTAACACGACTGGTCAAATTGACTGGTGAGGAAGCTGAATGAAGACAGACCCAATCTGACCAATAACGGCTCTTATTATATGGCTGTGTCTCACAAGGACTGGGAACTACCGAATTCACGAATTTGATTGGCTGAAATCGATATTGACCGCGGTCTAGATTTTCCCATCTAGACCGGCATCTGTAGACCGGTTTTATTTTGCGTTGAAGAAGTAGCAAACTAAAATACAAAAATGTTCACCATTTTCTTTTATTTTCTTCTCAATCATTTATGGAAGTGCCAAAAAGCCTGATGACAAAAAAAAAAAGTAAAGAAGATGAACAAATTTCGGCACGTTTAAGTTAAGCTCATCGCCGTTCGCAAGCAAAATGTCAGCAACCTAGGTACATTAAACGAATTAAAGTTTCCTTCTTTGCCATATAATAAACATCTTATTAACCGAGCTAAGTCAGTCTGTATGGGAGAATCTTGACCTCGGTCATGTGTACAGACCTCACTGCGTTCGGTCTGTACTCACGACCTCGTTCAAGATTCTCCCATACAGACCTCCAGCTCAGTTAATAAGAGCTAATTCCAGACATTTCACAACAGGCCATATCCTTTTGACAAACTGAAAGACAATGTTTTTTCGCATTACATTTAATCGGTTTTGTTCATTTGCAATGAATGGCTGTTGTAAGGTTGAAGAATAATTGTAAAAAGGTTGGTTTATTGTGGAATTAAAGGTATTCATGTGCAGTACATGTTTAAAGTGCGTTGCATCATAATGTGACCCTACTTTGCTAATACAACTTCCCTGTTAATATGACTAATTTTCCACGGCCCGAAGGTGGTCATATTAATGGGGTTCCACTGGAAATACATAAACATATAGCTCTTGCTCATTGTATATGGTGCATTAAGCTTCACTATGCTTAATCTCTGTGTTGACCTTTTTATCATTTTCATGTGGAAAATGTTGTTTAAGCTTTCCTCTTTTTTATAGTTCTGCCAAATTATGGAAAGACCATTGATCAGTTACACATTAGAGGCATTTGAAAGGTAATTAGATTCTGCTTAGTGAAAGATGTATGTAAGGGTTATCCAGTACTGTCAACTAGATTCCAGACTACTCAATCAGTTTGACAAAGGGATAATTTTATTCAAGATCAGACAAGTGGAGTTTTCAATCCAACGATTGCATCTCATTAGAGGGACATAGATATTTCAACATATTGAAGAGCCCCAATGAAAGCGTGTTGTTTTGATTGATTTAATTTGAAATCTCCATACTTTGGAAACACAATATGCAAGGGTCAAATATATAAAATCCTGTTAACTTTTATGTATGATTTCTTGAACTTTCTTGGCTTCCAACTGTAACAGAAGAAGAAATTTGAGCAGTCTATGAAGTAGCTGTCCCTACCAACACAAAGAAAACTTCAAAACTTACCTGACAGTGTTTACAAATACAGTTTAATTATTTTTAGACACGAGCTTTATATTGGTGTGAACTGACAGAAAACTACTTGTTTACAATAATCATTTTACAACAACTTTGACAAGTCAACTCAAGTGTTATTGTTTAGAGTTTAGTGAAATTAAAACAATGAAATTAACAATGAAAACTCCTGTTGAAGATATCTTGCCAAAGCAACTTGACAACTTTTATAAAAAATGTGACAAACATTTCTCCAACAAAGAGTCGCTTACTGCAATTTAGCAATTCACTTCAGTGTTAATCTACCAGGCAGAAACTTCCAACAGTAGTTGTGAAGACTGAACTGAACTAGTCTTTTCAATAGATCAACAAATCAACCACTTTTCCCGCTGTTTACCATTTTGTAAATTTCTCTAAACACAGGAAACATATTGATTTTTCTTTATGATCGCCTGACGAATCATGTGACTCCCCTTCCCCTCCCCCAGAGTCGGCATGGATGGACTCTTGCTTGCTCGTAAGGTGACGTCATATTACAAAATTTTCTCAGCTTGATGGTTTACCAAGGATCTTGACCCATGGTACTCCGTTGGCATGCTTCACATGATGGAGCTCTGTATATACTGTGGTACCACTCACTAAAATGTCAAACAAGATAACTTTGGTCAAGAGAGGTGCTTTTCTTTTCCTTTTTAGCTTTTATGATTTAAACTTTGGTGTTTATACAGTATTTCATGGATTAAAGAAATTATTGTTCCTATCAATGAAAACTACTTGGAGGAAGCACAACAGGTATGTCATATAAGTTGTACTATAATATAGCAGGTAAAATAGCAGCCTATTCTGTTACAAGTTGCCAAGAGACATGGGTTAGGTACTTTCCTAATGTGTGCCTCCTTCAACTTCTCCTCAGGGGAAAACATAGTGTATTTACTCACTTATGTACTCCTCTTCATCGCAGGTGGGACATAAGGCTTTAACAATGTTTCCAGTGGGATGGGTCCTTTACAGCATGTTGTGCCCCGCCCCATGTCATGCCCATCTCTTTTAGCTTAGCCATTACAGTACATTTCGCTGATGACTTGTGCCATTTTTGATGTCTCAAACATGGCACAGACATTCCAGGCTCCTAGGCGGATGTGGGTTTTGGGCCAAAGCAGGCTTTCAACAGAGATAGTCACATGGCTAGTTGGCTGGCCCAAGTCCACTACATGAACATGGTCCAAAGTTGTTGTAGCATTCATGGTTGTTTCCGTAACAGAATGTTTCTTACGGGGTGGAGTCATTAGCACCACTCCCAACCCCCAACCTGGAGGATCAGGTGTCAGGGCTCAAAATAATTTTCGGACCGTGGCCAGTCATGCTGACTAGCCAAAGTAATTTCAGCTCAGTCACATCTTGTTTCTGACTGGTCAAGATATTTTTTTAAAAAAATATGAAGGTAATTCCCTAGTTAAAGAACCCGCCATAGGTTTCCGATGAAACTTGGTATGCTGTTGTTACAGGACAAGGAGATATTAAAAACTTAGTAAAAAGAGGGGGTCACCGTGCTTGTTTTCACGCCACAAAGCTGACTCTATACTTTTAATTATTACTTGTATTTTTAAATTTATATCTTGTATTTTTAAATTTATATCTTGTATTTTTAAATTTTATCTTGTATTTTTAAATTATCACGATGTCTTGTATTTTTAATCATTATATTTTTAGTCCAGGGCGCCTCTTGATATCAGCCTCGTCGCTGAATGGGCCACCCTGGCTAAATAAACTTTACCTTTACCTTTAAATGTGGTTATTTAGGCGACTTGTGGTAATCTCCGTGCACAACAAATAAGCTCAATTATTTTTTAATGTAGCGCGGTATATCACACAGAGTTTGACTTTCTTTGATTGTTTATTTATCTACGTCCCAGGAAAAATGTCTTCAAATACCCTGCATTTTTTAATCCTTTAAAGGAAATATAATTTGGACATGTGTTGTTGGGCCCGTTATGTCTTCCTCAGTAGTATTTATTTCATTTGCCAAAATAGATTAGCCAATAGCCATAGATTTCTGCTACTTTTTTTCTCAGCTATTAAGGATATTGTTCTCATTGAAATTACGAAATAAAAAGTGAGGGTCATGCTGCTCGTTTAAGAGAAAAGGAGCATCTGTTTTGCTATCGAGCTAATTTCAGGGAAATCTCTTA
The DNA here is from genome assembly GCF_964199315.1 of Orbicella franksi. Lineage (NCBI taxonomy): Eukaryota > Metazoa > Cnidaria > Anthozoa > Scleractinia > Merulinidae > Orbicella > Orbicella franksi. The sequence goes on along the minus strand of NC_138149.1, from coordinate 17,699,110 downwards.
CATTTTGTATGTGCACGCGCTCATATGCGCGTGCTAATGACACGAAATCATGCACAGTAGGGATGCACAATGCAATACCAAGGAATCACACCTTAAGCAATGTTCGCCTAATGAAACCCACAAATATAATTTGTTTGTTCCAGTCATTGCTAGACTGTTTAAAAATTGACCTACTACAAAGAAAAGCTTAAAACTTGACCAAAGATAGCCTTGGCAGGGCTCAGCAGCTCAATTAAGTGGCACGCTTTCACTGGAATTCTTGCCACCTGCCAAAGAAAAAGTATGGAACGGATGCATATTTTATGAAACTTTGAATTTTTTGATCGGCATATTGAATTCCATAAGCCGTTGTTTTGATGTTCTACAAAGAATTTATGTCTGTCAAAACATAAATGAAACCAAACATGCATCAGCAGATCCTAATTTTGGACTTCAGAAATAACTGGGTAAACAAATATAGCTGAAGAAGAAGTTTCTGTTTCCTCAATTCTCACCCGTACAAACGCACAACAAATCATTGCATTACTACGAATACGGCTACAGTTGAACAACAAGTGTTGGGAAGTTTCTTAATGATGTGACCAAAATTAAGTTCTAAAGTGTAAGCCATAAAAAATCTAAACTCTGTTGTAGTCATATTAAGGAGAGTTTTCGTTCACGAAGAACTAATGACCATCATTTGGTAGATTTTACCGAGCAACGAGTTGAGAGTGTCTGAAATTTCATTCGCAAACAAAGTAACTTTACAGGTACAGGTACTGATATAAAGGCCTTCGGCTTTTTTGTTGGTACATAATTATTTTCATCTGTATTGTAACAGTAACTTATCGGTTGGTTATAAATTAGATAGTGGGTTCGTGCTCAATGTTACATTTACGGCTTCACGGAAACAAAGCAGACTGCAAAAGGCATGTTTTGATGTCCCAGAGTCCCATGGTGTCTAAGTTGGAAACTATAGTGTCTAGCGAAAAGTTTTGTTTTGGCATCTTGTATGTCGATTTTTGTGCAGTGAAGGTGAAAGAGACGACAAATATCTTGACATCTGTAGAGCAATACCTTTGAAATATACGTCGACAAAGAGATATGCTCTGTGACAAAAGTATGACAGTTGGGCAAATCTAAAGTGTCACAAAAAGCTGAATCTGATCACATTCTTTGCCGTACGGAAAACCTCTGCTGTTCGAAATGCTGAAAAGTTTTGAATTCTGAATTGAAAACCGCTGCCGTCCTAAAAGATAAAAAATTTTTTCGAATGGATAGCAGCAGTTGTTTGAACAGCTAAATATTTTTCTGAAAAGATAACCCCAACTGTTTGAATGGCATTCCAATCAATCTTGAATGCAACAGCAAGCAATCAATTTTTAGCCGTTCCAACAGATACCCGTTGGTGTATGTTTTCGTGTGAGAGGCCACAATAAAAAAGAGATTAAAGATTTACAGTTGAGGATTTGATTGTTTATTCAAGAATGAACAATGTGACTGTCTCAACATGGTGTGACCAGTCAACATGACCAGCGAGTGAAGTTTTTGGCCGGTCAAGTCACCATTCTAGCCGTACATTGTCCATTGACCGGCTGTTATTTTGAGCTGTGGTGTTGATTGTAGTCTGGCCTCTACCCTGCACCCTTCCTGACTTGGTTGAACATTCTTGCTACTGTGCACAAGGGTCACTGACAGATGCAAGCCTCCCCACCATGTCAAGGTAGCAGCACATGGGGAGGAAAACCCAGTGCACTGCTCTCCCAGAAAGGCACAAAAAATGATTTCCACTCTTATTTAAATTCTTCTTTAGCACCATATTGTCTGTCAAAAATAAAGCACAAATTTCAACATTGACATTCTCATTTGTTCTCCTCTATAGATTTTGAGTGAATTTTGTCATCACAAAGTCAGACTTATCTGTGGAGGATCTACTAGGTTAGTTTGAAATCTAGTTTCAAATGAATTTAAATTGATTGAGATAGCTTTTGTAAAGTCACTATACTCTTTGAGCATCAATAGTTTAGAAATTTAGTTTTCCCCTTAGAGTTTTAGTGGCATTTATGTTTTATATGAAACTGTCACTAGCTTTTTCTCAGGGCTGAAAATTAATCCTTAAATTTTCATTGGCCCAGTACAAAGTAATTAGTGGCTCTTGATTTCCTTTAATTAGACACATTAGAAATAGCAAGTTTATTTGAACAAATGCCTCAGAAAAATTGTTGTTGAAGGGATAGCATGCACAACTTCAAAACTGGATTGCCAAGTGCTGGAGGTAGGTAGCATACTGGTAGTTTTTATTTAGCTTAACCCTTTACCCCCTAAGGCAAATGACAGTTTTTCCTAAATCAGCAAATAAAGGCTCTCTGCCTGTGTACAATATACCATTTGAAAGCCACTGATCAGCTTATTTAAGAACTGACATCAGCAACTGTGAAGGAGGTAGGCATTTTGAGAGAAATTGTTTTGAAATGTGAAAATGAAAAGCTTCCAACATGTATCAATTCTCAAATATCATAGGTATGTCCCTGAACTGTGGCTTATTTAGCAGGTCTTAGTACATAGCTTGATGTGAAACAAGTCTTGTATTCCATGTGCGTCTCAAAAAAGAAATTGTAAAGTTATGGGGGCGGTCAACCATATCTTAGATAGGAGGGGGTCACAAGTTTATGCCTTCAATGAACAGATCTTTGCAGAAAAATTTTATGGCAAAAAGTCATAGAAATCTATTTATTCACAAAGTTATGATGTTGTGTGCCAAATGGCACTCTTAGGGAGTAAAGGGTGAACTAAATATCACACAATGCACAAAATGAGTGCAAAGTATCCTGTGTCATTTGTACTCTAGGAGACTGGTTAAGCAAGTTTCCAAGAGGACATCATAAAGGACAACACAAGGCTAACTAAAATAGAAAATATTTGTAGAAAACAGTAAGAAAAAAAGAATTTTTTCTACCAAAATTAAAGAATTCAAAACAGCCCAAAACCTGTAGTCATTTTTCCAAATTGAATGGAGGCCATTTTGACCATCTTTTCATCTCGTCACTTCTGAAAAAGCTTTGTCAGCCACCATGTCGTGAGATGACTGCTTTTTTAATTTTCTTTTTGTAACCTCACGCACTTTTTTTGGTATCTTAGACACAGGTCGATATGGTGTGGCATTCAAGCTCTAGCTGCAGATGGGAGAGGTCCGCCGACTGTGGTAAGTGTAAAATGGTAATAACTAGACTTTAAACATAACAGTTTGCTCATACTTTGATAAGTTGCTTTTATGAAACAGTAATGAGTTACAAGACTGTAGTCAACACTGAAATATCTGAATGCAATTGTCAAACTCATTTATTTATAATAACATTCTCAAGAAATCATATCATAGTGGTTGGAAATGTGATTTTGATTAACATGATTATAAATTCTGGCTTATGATTTTACAGCCACATCCTAGAATCCTTAATAACACAGTACTGGTAAATAGATTCAGCCAAGCCTAAAAGCGGAGCTTGTGGGCTGAGTTGTTGAAAGCCCATTAATTAAGCGAACCCAAGATAACCAAGAATTTTTATTTGAGTTTTGTAACTTTGCCATGAAGTTTTCTGTTTACATTGTTTAGTCTTCTGTTTTGAGTTTGAATAATCTCAAACTACACAAAACATAAGCGTAAAAACATATCTCCCTGAAATTGTTTCCAATCTGTTAACTGGGCTTAAAAACTGTTTTAGATGTTAATAAATGAAATTATTATATGGCTAGCGGGCAAGATGGATCAAATCCTGCACTGTGATTGGCTACCCAAGCGGGCAAGATGGAGCTATCTTGCCCGCTCGGGACTACCCGCTGTGTCCTGCAAGAAAAAATCCCCCGATAGGCATATAATAAATCCTTTATTGACCAAGCTTGTTCGGTCACGATGGCTGGATATTTGCCTCGTTCTTTTTTCGCGAGTTTATGGACCTTGACTGCGTCTCAGTCCATAAACGCGCAAAAAAAGAACTTGGCCAATATCCAGCCATCTTTACCTCACACTTGATCAATAACCCATATATGTGGTACGGGTTTCAGTTCAAAGTAGCCAACTGGCTTTGGTCTGCTACTCAGTGTAATTGTTGTCGAGTTATGTATTATTTTCAGTTAAGTATTATTCTCTGTTAAGTATTAGTCTTTGTTGCGTATTGGTAACGCTTCGATATCATATGTCAGACCTCGTGCGTTATCGTTTTGCGATAGTTGTTTTACACAAGAGAGCTTATTGTGAAGGTTACTGCGTTTATCTTGCGACTTGTGTATTCAGGCAGAGAGGACAATCGTTAAGCGTGTATTTCCTTCCTTGCCCTTTTCGTTGCATTTCTTGGTCAACTGTTGTATTTTAGATTTCCTCGCGCTCGCGTATTTTAATATGTGCTCGTGTTATGTAATGGTTATTTTGGTTTTAGTCTTTCGTGTCGCTTAGACTAGGTTTTCGATTGTATTTTAGTTTGACGGTTTTGGACATCAAATCACAGCTAATACAAATAAATCACGTTGGAATCATACTTAGTCTTTGGTGTTTGAAATCAGTATTTCGAGCGAAGTCCTCGTAAATCTTTTTATCTTTTAGGACATTCCGACGTTGTTACAACGCCTGGAGTTAAAATCAGATCCTTATGGCGGTCCTTGAGTTTATTAAACTATTTTTGCTATTTCCTTTTATTGTAGGTAATTCTTCACGATGCAGTTCGGCCATTTGTAGATGAACCAACTTTACGGAGTGTGACTGAAGCTGCTAAGAAACATGGAGTAAGTAACACACTGAGTTTGTAACAATCTACCATAGGCAAGTCACTTGTGACCCCCTTATCCTGATTTGTGTTCCAGGCAGCTGGTGTCATCAGGCCACTGTCGTCGACAGTTGTAGCACAGTCATTTGACGGATTTTTGGATCATTCACTCGACAGGTAATGTAATGTCCACATAAATAAAATAATTTGCATTTATTGATGCATTTTTGTATTGCTTTTTTAAAAGGACACAAATTGATTAGAAGTAAAGGTGAATGACCTCACTTTTATAACAAACAAAAGTTTCGGGAAAGACTCATGATGGAATGTCTTTCTTGGTTTTTGAACATCCAATAAATTGGTCTTACATGATTCGACGTAACTCTATTCTGTCTTTAAAATGTAGTGAAGATTGTTGCCTTCATTCTCTATACTTTTGAAATTGACGAGGATTTTCTTCTCAATGGTGAAAGCTTTTCACATATAATATTATGGAAGACAGGCATGGTAGAGATACATGGATGCATGTCACCGCATGCTATTGATTTAGATCTTGTGGATTACCAAGTGTGTGTATGTATTTCTGTAAAATTGTAGATATGTGAGTCGTAATAAAGTTGTTGTTATTGTTGTTATAATTTCATATGGTGCTGGTTAAAGTTAATGTGAATGGTTATTTGAGTGTACCTGCTGACCTTTAGTGTATCCTTGGTATACAGAACAAAGTTCAGATCAAGTGAAATGCCACAAGCTTTTCAGTATGACATCATTGAAAAAGCCTACAAAGAGGTGTGTTACAAACCAGTCATCACTCAGTCACACGAGCTATTCTGTCCTTGCACACACTAAATAGTGAGTAGCATAGCAGTGTGCGCTTGTTAACGAAATGACGGCTGCTTCTTGACGTTTTCAAAGCGTCTGTGAAGAGGATTTAGATAAAGTTTTGAACGGCTAGTAGATTTATGCTAAAACAATAATTAGATTATTCGCTCTTGATTCCTATGCGTGATAGAAATCTCGAGTTCATAATCTAATTGTTTAATAGAAACACGATTTTTAACCAATCAGTGCGTGTATTTTCTCAGGACTGTTTTTTAAAGGGTGATAGATCTTAGTAACATGATAACCAAACAAGGCTGGAAGTAAAGGAGTGACACAGCAACCGTTTTTCTTTTTTTTTTTTGCGGGAAGGGGTGCCTGGGTGGGTGGTAAGGTGTTGTAAACTGCACTCTCCTGTGAATTTTGCATATATAGACCTTGGGCTCAGTATCTTTGTGTTTGATATCCATCCCTGACAGCATGTAAACATTTTTTTATGCATCACAATGTACGAAACAAAACTTTCATCATTATTTTATAATTTTCAATACAGTCGAACCCTTCCATACAGACACCTCCCAAATACGGACACCTCCCTAATACGGACAGTTTCCTGTGTACCGACAACATTTTCATACATTTCCTCTTAAAAAACCTCTATAATACGGACCCTCTCTAAAACGGACAACGGACCCTAAATCTCAGCCTTAGGGAGCAAATTCATACACTTCGGGGACCAGGTATTGATAATTGGCGGTATGTACCATTTCCTGTCTGCGGTTACACAAACATTGAGCCGAATTGATACCAATACCAGAACATGTCAAAATGTAAGTTTTTAAAACTTACATTTACAAATGCAAATACGGACACTTCGCTCAGTCTCTTCGGTGTCCGTATTAGAGAGTTTCGACAGTATCAGGTTTTTTGAACTATGTATTTCACTTTTAACACTACAGAAATGTCCATGCATTTATTGCAATAATTATTATGCACAAGTACTCGTGATTTTATGTAATTATGTCTTAATTTGGCTAAATTTGCAGTGTACAGAATATGACTTTGAGCATGGCACAGAATGTCTGCACTTGGCTCAAAAGTATGCTAAAACAAGCGCTGCATTAATTGATGGTCCAGATTCTCTGTGGAAGGTTGGTGTATCACATAGTATCTAAGTAAATAAAATCCATGTGCTCTCAGCTGCTTACAGGAAATGTCAATTCAGTTTAGGTGCATGTGATGTGATGATGGCAAGCACACAGTTTTAACAAGAAACGTTTTCTTTGAATTTGACGCACGCTTGCGTAACATGTATGGTATGTGTAACTTGCCAAGCGCTTTGAATGTTTTACACGTAAGAACATTATTACATAGCAGTTATGTTCAAAATTGCTGTCGGTAAAACTCAGTTATAGCAATGCAACTGGTTTTACATACTTATCTTTAGGTCACATACAAGAAGGATTTGTATTCTGTCGAGGGTGTTTTAAAAGGTATGTGCCATTCTACTTTTAATCAACAGTCAGTTACTTGTTATCACAGTTTTTGTAACACTCCAAATTCACTCGAGCTCGATGTGTACACTCTAAAAGCACATGGTTTTATTCTAACACACTTCATGTGAGTCACACTAAATATATCATCTAACAACTACTTCGTGTAAGTCGCACAGGATATAACATCTCCCCCTTTTTGCGGTTGTCTACACAGTCCACATACAATAAAATAATAACACAGGATGGCAAAATCCAATTCAGTGTTCCAGAGCCTTTAAATCAATCAGAACCAAAGTCTTGAGACTTAATGTGATTAATTAATGTTTAAAACTAGTAGGTTAGTAGGTTAGTATGCTCATAACAAAAATATCAAAGTTTATCTAATTAATACTGCAGTTCAACTCAATTGCATATTCTAAATGCTTCTGGCGTCTGATCAAAATTAATGTAAACATGTCACGTGACGTAATCAGTCAAATAAGCAGGTCGACGTCGCTCTCGTCTAGGCCTAGATGACTGTACTTTGGGAGTAGGAGAGCTGGAAGTAGAACCTTCTTCTGTCTGAACTGTAGGAAGCTCTTCCAACTGTTGGTTGGCATGCCCTGATGATCCGTTTGCAACAGTCTCTTCAGCAGAATCACTTTGTTCAGGGATGGCTTGGACTAGACTGCTGGACTGGACTGTGCTTGGATTGCCAGAATTCAGAAGTAGTGTTTCTCGCCAATCCTCACTATCTCCTCCTTTGGCACCTTCCTCATGCATGATAGCATTAGCCAATTTAAACTGGCTTGAATCTCGGGTTATCTCACGACCATCTGTAACTCGCCTTGCCGTGATCGTCGAACCACTAATTCTGATAACTGTGTAGAAGATAGGCTCATAGGCCGTCGACCATTTATTCACTTTCTTTTGTCTAAGTAGGACATAGTCTCCCACACAGAAGTTGTGTTCTTTGGTATTCACGCCATCGCGTCTCATCTTCTCCTTATATACTCGGTCTTTCTCATCGATCAGCTCATCCTGCTCACTTCTTTCTCTTGGTACTGTGTGATCAAGTTTGGTCCTAATAGGCCTATTCGACATAGCTTGGTATGGAGTAACCGTTGGCTCGGGGGTGTTCTGGTGTCACACGATGATGATCAAAACCCTCTTCTTTTGCAAAGGTTGCAAACTCTTTCGAATTAAATGGCGGACCATTGTCAGACTGCACTCGTTTGGGTACACCGTGATGAGCAAACATTTTCTTCAACTTCTCTTTAGTCGGTTTCACTGCTGTTGAGGACACCACCTCTACTTCCGGGTATCGGGTTCTTTGATCAATTGCTACTAAGTTGTAATGACCATCTGGGTAAGGTCCTCCGAAATCGATTGAAATCTCTTCCCAAGGTTCCTTCGGGATCACCGATGGTATGATAGGTTCTTGTCTGCGATCTTTGGTAACAGTCAAAACAATGACCTATCATTTGGTCAATCATCGCATTCATGCCGGGGAACCAATACTTAGCCCTAAGCATCTGTTTTGTCTTGGTAGTTCCCAGATGTCCCAGCTTGTGGGCTGATCTGATGACTTTCTGCTGTAACACCATTGGTAAAACAATTCTTTCCATTCTAAATATCAGACCTTGTGCTTCGTAAATTTCGTCCTTAATCGGGTAGAATGGTGCCAGGTCAGCATCCTTCTTGCTGGTCTCCCAATTACCTTTCCTGATAGTTTTGCTCAGTTTTTGCAAAGCTCTATCACGATGTGTTTCTTCTCTAATTCTGTCTAGCACCACTGCATGCTCCGTTTCAATGCTTGCCTTCAAAATCTTCTCAGTGTCATTGTTTCCAACAACTGGTAATGGGTGCCTTGACAAGAAATCTAGAGGGTCAGCCTCATCTTTACCAGGCTCGTATTTCATTTCAAAGTCCACATCCTGCATGTCCATCACCCGTTTCTCGATTCGGGGGGGAAGCTTCGCCGTTGGCGTTTTAAACAATGGCAGGAGTGGTTTGTGTGCAGTAATAATCGCAAACCTGGGTGCACCAAGAAGGTAGATAGAAAATCGATCCTTGGCCCATTTAACACATAAAGCATCCTTCTCTGTCTGGCTATACCTCTTTTCCACATCTGTCAGAGTACGACTTATGAAATGCACTGGTTGCCAGCCCCTGGCAGATTGCTGAAAAAGGCCAGCTGACAAACCTTCATTGTAACTAGTTTCGACTCTCACCGTGATTGGTAGCTGGGATTGAAGAAGGCCACTGTATCCTTGCTGGAGATGTTGGCTTTCAATTCTTCAAATGCATCATCTTCCTCTCTCCCCCAGTGAAACTTAGCCTCCTTGTGAGTAAGCTCTCTCAGTGGTTTCGTGAGTGAAGCATACCGGGGTATAAATTTGGATAGATACCCAGTCATACCAAGGAAACTTCTTACCTTTGCTTTCGATTGAGGGGGTTTGCACTCATGGATGGCCTGTACCTTCTCCGGTGTAGGTCTTAAATCACCCTGGCCAAATTGGTAACCATAGAAAGTGATTTGTTTCTGGCCAAATTCACACTTAGGCTCGTTGAAGGTGATTCCATAATCTTCAGCTTTCTGAAATACTGACTCCAGTGTTTCATTGTGTTCCTTCCAGTTGCTCGCTCCAACCAAGATGTCATCCCTCTGGTTAAGACATTGGGGAATGTCGCCAAAAATTCTGTACATTGCCTCATCAAATACATCTTGTGATGCCTTTGCACCAAATACAAGCCTTTTAGGTCTAAAATTACCCCAGGGGGTACTGAAGGTAGCGACCGATCTCGATTCTGGGTGTAGTACTAGCTGGTGGTACCCCTGTCGGAGATCCAATTTTGTCCAGATAGTGCAATCGTGGAACTTGTGAATGAAATCTTCCACTATTGGTGCTTGTGAGATCCGGCTCCTTTCCATGTACTGGTTCGGAACTCGTAAGTCAACACTCGCTCTGATCATGTGTGGTTCCAGCTGGTCCGATCGCAACCCTGCAAACCTTGGTTTCGGTTGCACCACCAAAGGGGAGCACCAGGTAACTGGTTCATCGTCAGTTACTTTCTCGAAGATATCTTCTTGAATGCCTAAGTCCAACCACTTTTTCAGCGGCTCTTGAAGATAGTATGGAACCTGCCTAGGTTTCTGTGCTACCGGCACTGCTCCGGGTTTCATATGGAATCGGCTTAGGATCTCCCCACCATTCTTCTTGTCTTCTATCTTGCCAATACCTTGAAATAAGTGGCTATACTTGGTGATTAAATCTTTCATATCCTGTTCGCCTTCTGCCCGTGTAACAATGTTAGCATTATGTCTCTCCACAGATATGGCCAGATCATTGGGCTCAGCGAAGCTGCCATCTGGTTGAATCTTCAACATTCCTAATGCTATTAATGTTGCTAATCAGTGGAGGTGATTGGATCCTTCCAGACACTACAACAAATTTGGTCGGTTTCCCACACGTCTCATTACGAATCACAGTTTGAAATTCTCCTTTGACCTCGAGTTTGTGCTGGAGAGTACGCAACTTGACATTACTGTTTGCAAGGATTGGCTTGTCATGTGTTCTGTGGCTGAATGCCTTAAACTGGTGTTCGTCCATAATATTAACATCCGCTCCACTGTCAGCTTCCATCAAGACATCCACGTCATTTAATCTCACCATAACGGTTCGATAATCATCACCATTTTTGCCAATCACTCATCTTCTTGGCCTGTTTTAAGTGTTCCACTGCCTGGCCGAAAAAATCATCATCCAAGCTCGTGGATTCTGCATCTTCAGTTGTCTTCTTAATTCTCCCACTGCTTTTCCTTTTACTTTGCTTCCGTCTTCTGAACTTGTGGCTACGAGTACTCTCAGATTTGCATACAGAGGAGAAATGGTTCAATTTGTGGCATTTATAGCATTTCTTACCATAGGCAGGGCAATCTTTTCCTTTCTCATGGACTCCAAACAATCCACAATATTGACATTTGTGCTTTTTCCCAGGCCGCTGTGTTTCATTGGATCCACTGCTTTGTTGTTTGGGGTATTGCAAATCGGAATGCACACGAGAAACATTCTCACGGGAAACATTCTCACTTCCCATATCTTTCATTTGCCTCGCAATATCCTCCGTCCGGCTTGCTTCGGGCAGAAATCGTGTTAGATCCCACGTCTTGCTAATGGCTTTCTCAATCATCTTCTTGTTATCAATGGTTTGAATTATGTGCTCTAAAATTCTCTCGTCGAATGTAGCTCCAAACTCACATTCCTTCGCTTTCTCTCGCAGCCTTGCCGTCTATGTACTTGTGGTTTCACCCATGTGTGGCCTCATTTTCAAAAATAAATACCTCGCATGATGCTTGTTCTTCTTTGGAGTGAAGTGATCATTCAACTTAGTACGCAACTTCAGGTACACATCTTCCACCTCTGGATCCGGTAGGCTCTTTTCTAATCGAGCTATCTCTTTCCCGCCGTAAATTATTATAGCATCCTTCTTATCGACGGCCTTCGTAATTCTGAAGTATCGGAATTCTCGCTCAATTCCCTCCAGCCATTCTTCCCATGCTTTGCCGACGCTGTTCGCTTCGTCGGGAATGATAAATGGCTGTGTTCGAAGGTTTCTAGTCTCTGTGACGACTTGAATCGCTTGTGCTGCTCCACTTGTTGCTGCTGTTTGTTCCGTCATAATTCTCTCTTGTTTTTCTCCTCGTCGCCAATGTAACACTCCAAATTCACTCGAGCTCGATGAGTACACTCTAAAAGCACATGGTTTTATTCTAACACACTTCATGTGAGTCACACTAAATATGTCATCTAACAACTACTTCGTGTAAGTCGCACAGGATATAACAGTTTTGTTTACAGTCAGAGGTAAAATACGACAAAATACACTATGGTCGATATTAGCGTAACACATGGGACAGCATGCCATGTATAAAAGAACAGAAACCAGTGTCTGCTTGTATTTATTTTGGGCACTAGATACCTTTGGATGAGTTCTTTGAAACATAATTTAAGTCTAAGTAAAAATTTGTTATCAACAGAAAAGCAAGTGCATGTAGTAGCGGTTGTTGGAACATGCTGTCCAAAATTTGTCGAGAAGTTGCATGAACAGTTCAATAAAAGAGAACTGAAGGTAAGTTTGAATTGTTCATTTTTTTTTATGTTAGCAAATTAAAGCCGTTGACAATTCAAACCCATTTTGTGAATCTAACAAAGAGGGAGATGTTTGGGCATGAGTTGAATTAGCCTTATGGAAGTGTAGCTCAGTAACAAAGACCCAGTTACAGGAAATACCAAATTTCAAGAGTAAAAGTTTATGAATCTCTCATCCTTTCCATTATCTTAGCCCTTAGTGGCACTCGGTCCACAGGCCCTAACTGCTGGGGTTTTTTGCTACTTTCCTACTTTGCCTGGATTGGATGCTAGTCCATCTCAGACTAATACCAAGCATTTTTGGTAGGCTTCGCTAACATATCGTTGATATCCATTTTTAGTATCACCCAACTAGTGAACTAATGCAAATCCTGCATTTTAATTGGCTACGCTACTAGAAGACTAGTAGTAGTAGTCGTCGTGTAGCAAAATTGGCGCAATCGAGCATGACGCTTTCGTTCGTTTTATTCCCAAGTAAATACTTCTTCATCTTGCATTTGCTAACTTTATTATTGCCTTTTCTGTCCCACTAGTTGGGTGATACTAAAACAATTAAACCTTTCGCCCTCAAGGGCCACGGGTCTAATTGTTAAACATCCCTTGGTGGAGAGTGGCATTGGTCTTGTAAAAAGAACTATGTCCAAGATAAGTATAGGATAAGATAGTTGCCCATTGGCCACTCCTAAAGTTTCACTGTATATCTTCATAGCTACTCTGAGCTACTTGTATGCTATTTAACGATTAGACTATGAGCCCGACTTTTCTATGAGTGAATAGTCAACGAAGCATTGCCAAGTGGACTAGCGCTAGAAAACGGTTTTATGACAGCGGTAATAGCTGATGCGGCCTTCGGCCTCGTCAACTATCACGTTGGACGTAGAAACTCTGAGCTCATAATCTAATTGTTAGATATAATTTGTCTTCCGTTGATGCTTGTCAGCGTTTACTGTTAAGTGGAAATGGTGTTTCAACGGGGGTTGTATGTCCAGTTTGCCTTTGTGTTCTTAGACTCGGTTACGAGCCAAATCATTCAGTACAGCCTTATTTGTCCGGACATTTTTAAGCTTCTTGAAATGCAACAGTCCAGTGGGTCTTCGCCTCATTGCCAGTGAACAGCAGAGGATATTGGTATTGTGGCTCTGATGTATCAGTGCTCCCATACTAGTACTGTGAATATGCAAGCGACGTTGAACACATTCATGCCATCTACATACACTAGTGTCTTCTACTGATGAAAGTTAAGCGGTTGATTCATTTTGACAAGTCACACTATCATTTTTTACATCATCTGACTAAAACATCTTATTATTATTATTATTGCTATTATTATTATTATTATTATTATTATTATTTGAAATACATTTATAGTAAAGATCCAAGGTACAATGTTTGTGCGTGATCAAACATGCAATGTTGATTTATCAAGCTCAACATATTGTTCTGATGACATTAAACCTTTCGTGACAGATATCTTTTGTCTGAACTTACAGTGCAGTTAAAACGTTTGCCATAATTCCCAATCTGTCCAGAGAACACAGTAGCATCACGTTAAGTTTCTTACTGACAGAAAATTGTTATTATTGTTATAGGTGGCTTATCTTGCTGACATAGCAGCAGAGCAACAACTTTCTCAAACAGTGGCAGAGCAGCTGGTAGGTTCAAGCTTAGCTTATCGCAAGACTGTGGAAACAGGCTACTTATTTTTTCACTTTTATTAGGGACCGTTCATTTTTTATGAGAGAGCAGGGGGGCACACGAAAAAAAATGGCCTAAAAGGGGGGGCTGGCCGAAAAAAATGAAGATTAAAAATAGGATAAGAGATGTTTACAAACTGAAGAAAAATTCTCCTCTTTTATTTATAACAACTATGCTAAAACAGTTCCGGGGTAACAAGAAAACTCAACAGCTTTTGTCTTTTATAATAACAGTGCTTGAATAGTAACAATTTTCTTTTCATTCATAAGAATGTTCTGGTCAAGTGCATATTAAACTGAGACCAATAATTTGAGTCTTGAAATGGACCTGACCTC
>NC_138149.1:17612400-17682400 GCF_964199315.1 Orbicella franksi | reverse complement strand
CAGACAGCTGACCATAAGTACAGTGTCCCTGAATGTTATCCACCCTTTAGAACTTCCTTTTCGTTTATTAACAGATGGCCACAGAAGATCTCAAGTCCTACATTCATGAACAAGGCGTCACTTGTTTTGGTGTGTTTGTTTCGCCAGTTCTCAACAACAGAACAGAGGTATAATTCGATTCAATAACTATGGCGCTAAGTAGCCAATATACTGTGACTTCATGGGCTGTATTCAAAGGGTATCTGCTGAGTGTGTACTCACTGACAGTTATCACAATTGTTTCGTGCAGGATAACGACACTATCTCAAGACAGTTTGAGAGAGCAGCACAACTGACTATAGGTGCCTTGATGGATGTGCCGTCAGTATTCAGTGGACAGACATTCGACTCTAGCACGTGATTAAACTCATCGCCAGAGAGGAGCATGGCATCAGTTGTCACAGGGTGAGGGGCTAGGTAGCGAGCCGAATCTGACGGGTGTTCAGAGGTTACCATGACAACCCGTGCACACGGCATACTGAGAGGTTGAGTGGAAAACCTACCATACCTACCTACTCTCGTACTTATCCAGCTGGAGGGTGGGTCGAAAACAAACGCGACGGAGAAGGAGAGCCTTAGACATTGCGAAAGGCAAGCAAGCTAGCAAAGGCAGGCAAAGCAGCACTCCCTGGAATTTCCAGCGGGCGATCCCACAAACCACTTTACTGATGGACCGCTGACTGGTCCATAGCTCGAATTTAACTTTGCCTGAATGGTTTTTTGACCACTGTTAATCACGGACTTTGGTGATGTGCTGTCATTATTCAGTGGACCGACATTGGACGCCAACATGTGATGAGTTCATTGTGGGGCCAGGCGCTACAGTTGAAATGCTGCTGTCACAAATCTACCGGCCAAGAACTTAGCGGAAAATTAGCTCATGTGAAGAAAACTGTTTGTTGTTTCTTCCGTTCCTACTGGCCGGTGGGTGAGAAAGTAACTCAAGTATTTCCAGCTTCACACTAGGAACTCAAAAGATAACGCTGCTTTTATTGCTAGTATTTCGTTGAAAGAGATTCATCGTTTAAACATCTATGCAAAATGGATGTTATAAATACCTGAATAAATACGTGAAAAGTGCATTCAAAATCGAACCTTTTTCCTTCTGTTTGTTTAAGTCATCAGATTTCATAATATTCCGTTCCGAAATTTCCTTGGGGATTATATCAGGGTAAGGGTTACAAAAATTAAGTTAAGAATAAAAAAATGGAAATCATTTCGGAATTAGGGTCATATTGGGTTCCACGTGGGGATCATCTCAAAATTGTCGATCAGCTCGTCGTTGCTATCATTTCGGGAGTTTGAGATCTGATTAAGAACCAAACCCTGTACAATCATCCTCAACCGGAGATCAGAAACCGCTATAACATTTGTGGTTAGAAAAGTCGATACTCCTGCGTTAGTTTGTATTTAATTGCCCTCTTAACACTGCCAAGTGTTTGAGAAAGAAAAATATACTGCTTAGATTGATTTCTTTGTCTTGCCCATAAAAAGTCATTCTGTTTCCTCATTTGGTTAGAATGCTCATCGGTTTTCATCATAGTAAGTTTATCAGTCAAACTATTTTGGAAAGTCTAAACGAATTTAATTCTTATCTCATGTTAGGTAGAGAACTCAGATTTTAAAATAAACCATTCCCAATCCCACGGCCAACAAGCGATATCCATAAAGGAACCTTTTATGTTAGTTAAGATGGTGACGGGATAAGAAAATTGCTATTTGGCGTGCATTTCCCCTTTTTCGCTCTGGAAGTTTTGTTGATTTGTAAGCTTGATTTGTCTCAAAGGAGATGGCTGGAAAAAGCTAGAAGACCTAGAAGTTAACGGCTTTTTAAATTTGTCAGAGCTCAGCACATATCTTACTTACGCAAAAAATATATATTTACGTCATACACTTATGAAATATAAACAACCATTTGTTTCGGTCGAGTGATATCATAAGTAGTGTTTGCATAATCTGAATCATATGTTGGGTGGAAAAAGAATGAAAACTGAAGGCTCCAAACCGTACAAGGTGGATGTCTTGCACTTATTACCTTCAAGACATTTTGAACATGTAAAGGAATTGAAATTTTCTTCGTTTTATTTTCCTTATTTTGCTTTTCTCGGCTGCCAAAGATATCATTTGTACGGTGGTTCCAAGCAGTCATTCCAGAGGAAACTATTTCCTGTTTAAATATTGAAAAATCGAGCAATTTAAAAGCCAAACAGATTCAAATGGATTTAGAAAAAAGGCAAGCTGCAATTGCAAATGCATTTGACCGCGACTAATTAAAGCAATTAGATGGTTTCAGCGTAGAACTCATGTGATACCCGCCTACAGAGAGTTCGAATGACGAGAAAAATAGGAACCAAGTGCCTCGGAGAAAAAACAAAATGCATATCGAGGGCCAACTATATTTTGTTTAGAGGGATCCGTCCTTTTTAAGCATTAAGAAACCCAACCAATTATTAGCTTGACTGATCATCAGTGTTTGCCAAAGAGGATGGGATAGCGTGTGAAACACAGCGCTGGTTATGACATTGTTTTTTATTTGTTGATTATCATCATTATAGTTGTCGTCATAATAGTCATTTAGTCCTGATTCTCTTTCCATAGTCTGGGCTGAGCCTTTTAAATTTCTTGTCCTTACCGTCCTTATATTGTACCGACTTCAAACGTTGCCTCAAGCCGCGGTCTCAAGTCAGAAACGAGAATTGTGTTTGATCTTTTATTGATCTATATTGTGGTATATTGAGATGGCTTTTTCAGAGACAAATATTCTGAAACTTACGCAGAAAAGTAGCAAGCTGTATTTGATAGTAAAAACATTGGATAATTAGGAGATTTGAAAATGCAGCACCTGAGTAAACTCCATTTAAAACGGCGAGAAAAATGGAAAACAATCAGGAACCTGGGAGAAAACATATAAAGAGGCTGCAATCCATCTTCTTGTTAAAAGCAAACCTGAACTGCAGTAGAAGTGGAAAGAGGTTAATAGACCAGTTGAGGAAGAGTTGAAACGCGAGCTTGAGTAAGTGCTTTATGAATTCAAACAGTTTCAAAAGAAAGTAAGTGAAGCTGTCCTTGTAGGGTGCTGCAGGCACTCCCTACGAGAAGCGCCTCGTTTAGCTCTCTTTTTTTCGAGAACGGAGAGGAGAAGGAAAACAGGCTTGACTTTTTTCGGTATAGAGCAAATTTTCTTCGATACTGATAAGTGAATTTTTCTTCCATTCACTGATCTATCATGGAAAATAGAGAATATTCTATGTTTGGGTTAAGTTTTGTTTCTTGAAGTTGATTTTTTTTTTCAAGAGAATATTTCCTGAAAAAAATACTTGTTTATTGTTAACATGATTTTATCGGTAGTGTGCTTATTCATGTCAATCGTTGTAAGCTATGTCCTTGTCACAAAATGAGAGCATTATAACTGATCCCACAAGAAAATGTGCAGCATGATAACAATAACATCAGTAGTGGACAAGTTTCAGTTTAAAGTATCTGTAGTAACTTATAAAGCACTTATGTTCTAAATAGCTGACCCAAGCACTGAATGAGTACCCTGACGCTGATTGCGCTCTTGGTCCTTGTCTCCATGGCAACGCCACCAGCGCTCTGTGCACTTCTTTCATATGAAGCCCAAGATACAGTTTTAGATCTGATGACGGAAAAAGACTTCACAGGTCTAGGAAGTGCCAATTTGTTGGCTAAAGACGGGCCACGACCAGTATACCGAAAAGATCTTGAACCAAACAACATCGCTTACTACGAAATCCTTAGCGGAGATGGCAAGGATTATTTCCTTTTATCTTCTGGTTCCAAAACTGGTGATAATCGGTTTGTTGAGAGTGGTGACGTCAATGCTAAAAGTCAGCAGTATCGCCCTACAGACAAGCTCAACATGGATGCGGCCAAAAATGGTCAGACCTGTTTCAAGCACTACCGTCTGAGCCAGGCAGGGATTTACATGTGTGAAGACCGCAATGGTGTTCCAGTTGCTGCTAATTACAACTGGACTTCTAACGCGCCAGTAAGTGTTTGTAACTCAATTTCCCAGTATTAATTTATAACAGAAGTCCTCGTTGTCAAGCCAAAGATGTAAACTTCAACTGCAGGAAAACGAAAATTTGTCTCCTTTCCATTTTTCAATCGGATAGTTGCGCAACAGGAGGGTATTAAAAGGAACGATTCTTCAAATCAGTTAAAGTTGAAAACTCGACTAAAGCTCTGAGATATTGATACACTGAGCAGACTGACGTGGTAGTTCGTCATGAAGTCGTAGAATCAGTTTACTATATCTGACTTGCTTTCCTGCTGACCACTGACAACACGGTCTAGACTTGAAGAGCCCACCCATGTGACAGCGACATAGATTGAAACTGCAACGAAGAATTTAATCTCACGTTTTAAGAACGTTTTTTTTTTTTATGAATATCCGTCTTTTTATGTCGTTAAAAGAGTTCAGTCGCACCAACTTTTCAGTTTATAACTTTTTTTGCTCCTCGAGAGTAACGAAGGTCGTTACTTTAATTAGGGTTTTTACGGTATGGTTATAACAGTATATTTCATCGTATAACGCAGATTGATACAAAGCAGTGGAAAAGCTTGGCTGCAATGGTAAAGGCAAGCCTGCCGGACTTCAACAAAGAATGGCGGGAACTTTCTTATGAGGTGGGCGAGGAGGGTGAATGGGGGAGTTTAAGACAAGTTCAAAGCGTACAGAAGCAGGTGCGATATGGTGAAGAGGCTCTTGAATCAGGTTCCAAACACAGAATATCTGTAGGATTCTACACCTCCAAGAGTACGCCAAGAATATTTTTCACCGGGACTAGTGGAATGAAAAGTAACTTGACTGCCGCTGACTGGCAAAAGAAACTTTGTGCAGTTCTAGTGAACGGTAAGGCAAAGAATGGTGTCAACGTTGGATTGTCTGTTTTTTTGTTTTGTTTTTTTTTCTCGTAATCTAAGTTTCTTAATGCAATTCTTTAAATTGCGCACCGCTTGAACGGGCTGTGACTAGTGAAATAAATTAGATGAATATTTAAGTTACTGTAGAGTCCATCACAACACAGGATGATTTCTCAAACCCGCTCGTCCTCAGGTTACTGACATTTTCCTGGAAGCGTGCGGTTTCCTCGACTGCCAGAAGTGAGTCAGAAGTCTGTGGCAGAATTAATTTGAACTGTTTGTAATACCGAGATGCCCGGCCTACCATAGCAGTTTTAAAGATTTTATGAGTTTGGGACTCCGCTCTGTGACCCAGTGACCACTGTGATCTCGTTTAAGATGTAGACTCGATGTAGCATTCATATAAACTTGGTTTGCCTGTGACCACAGGTGCACAGGCTACTTGACTTGTCTTCAAAAGCAAGGTGTAGTTTCGCTGGTGAGGTAATACTGCAATACACAATTTCAGTCAGTCATAAAAATACAAGTGCTCTTCAGCACGTGACGCGACTAGATGCAACCATCTCGTTATTCTGGCCCTTTTCCTAGTTCTCGGCTGGCCTTCATAAAACTCTACCTCCTCCTTGTCGGCATATTGTTCTGCCTTTATAATTCAGATCACTTGGTCTTGTCTCTTACAAACTTTCTTGATAACAGTGTCTCTTTTTTTTTAATTAGTTTGCAGCGGCAGAGACTTGACGTATGTAAACAGGCGTTTATTT
Organism: Orbicella franksi; assembly: GCF_964199315.1. Classification (NCBI taxonomy): domain Eukaryota; kingdom Metazoa; phylum Cnidaria; class Anthozoa; order Scleractinia; family Merulinidae; genus Orbicella; species Orbicella franksi. The sequence goes on along the minus strand of NC_138149.1, from coordinate 17,676,713 downwards.
CTATCCGCTCGGAATGGTATCAAGTTCTTTGAGTTATCTGTCCATGATGACAAAAGCACAGTTCAGAAAATCCTTATGAATACAGATATTAGTTTTCGTGTGCAGTTGACGACCAGTGATGGGATCATGATGGAAAAAAGGTTTGGTATAGAGACGAATTTCACAAGCCGAACAAAGCGCTGGAGCTCATGGAGTTACTGGAGTATTCATCATCCACACCTATTTCCTAACTACAACCAACATCGGTGCTGTGGATGTTACAGTGGATGCGGTCCAGTGGCCTGGGCTCAAATATTTGCTTACTATGACAGGTACAAACCATGATACAGGATTTAATTTTTTCTATTTCAGGCTGGTTTAGGAACCTCGTACTACAATGATTACCAAACAATCAAGAATCAGAAAGAATCTCTAGCTTCGGACCATGTTGTTCAAACAAGGAGAACGTTTATCTCAGATTAGATAAGCGTCAACCAGTTATTTGAAATAACTGGAAATAACAAATAAATAAATTGTCCCTTAATCACTACTTTGGTTAAACATTATTTTTAAATATTTTAGGGAAAAAAACTGTTTAAGGTTCAGTTGTAGGTTAGACACTTGCCTTCCCCCGTTTGTTTACAAAAGCTGAGACATTATTAATCCTGGATACATGAGTTTGTTCTGTCAAACCTGATAAAAGAGATTCGGTTGCTAGTTTCGAGTTCAATTGCCCCTTTCTGCCTGTTGCTAGTCAAGTGTTCGATTCGGCTCTCTGAGTTCGGTGCTCCCAGCTTCACAGCGATAATAGCCAAATAGTAAAATAGCCAAATGGTAGCCTCCTGCCAGTTTTGATATAAGTTAGGTTTGCATGTATGACATATATTTGTCTTGTTTATGCTTACAGCTTCAAAGGTTTATAGCTTTACATGCAAGCCATATATAAATCACGTTACTCTTTTTAACTCAAGTAACATGATATATCGATTAATATCGATTAATCAATTGTAAGTTAAAAGGTGATAAACGGTTGTTGGTTTTTACATTTAGGCTGGCTCACATTTCATCGTCATACGGGTACAATCAGAAACTTTATCAAGGTTACCACGGCGTCAGTGGAAGCGCGTCTTGGCAGCCGCCATGGTACACTGTAAGTTAATCCGTCATTGATATGACTGCTGTTTCACTTTGTATCTTGCAGTTTCTAGTTAAATAAGCTACCTCCAAAAACCTTCGCAAACAAACCGCACGAGATGGGCTCGATTTTCAGCTGAACCTTAATTTGAAGTCGTTTATTTATGTGCTGCCTGGTATTTTGGCCCAAATTTCAAGAAAACGCAATTAGTACTGCAATTGTTAATGGAACCTAATTCTCGTTATCATTCAGCCCCGTTATTACGTTGAAGACATACGTGCTAAAGTTGACACATTCTGTTTGTTCGGTGGCGGAGCGACCACTCACTGGGATATGACTGACAGCAAGCTGAGGAACTGGTACCTTACTCGGCAATATCCCCAAGGAGGAAGCCTTTCCTCCTACACCAGCTGGTGGTCCACACTCCCGGGAATCTATCGTTCCTGGATACGGAACTCGGCCATTAATGCTGTCAAGAACAGATATCCTGCCATCGTTGGAATCTGGGTCGGATCATCACAGCATTATGCAGTTGCTACAAGATACCGATCAAGGTAAGATAATGCAATGCTGGAGTACAAGGTGACGGAATAGACTGTTCATAGTCTGTTTACACGCGAAAGAAAAAGCGAGCGTTTTGTGCTGGCGCCCAGTTCTCTCGCGATTCTTTCCACGCGTTCAACGATCGAATAAAAGTACGAGAAAGTAGAGTGCTGTGAACAGTCTAGTGACGGAAAAATGCAAATCACATTTCGGTATTTTGTGGGCCAATATTGTTTGAGGAAGTTAGCAAAGCCTAGAAAGCCAGGCAAGTAAATAAGAAAAAAATAAAATTTGGCTTCTTTTTGATAGCATGTTGACATTAGAAATGAAAATTTGACAGTTAGCCTTGGCTGGACCGACCGTACTGTCTATCTCAGTTGAGCAAAGCTGTAAATATAATTGCTGCGATGGTTATGTGGCGGTCATCATAATGGTGTCCCTTTGGGATGTTCTATCAAGGGCAGCGCTGTAGCGCATGACGTATTGTTCGTTTTATCATGCGGTCCTTTTGCTCAGACTCTTGTTAGGTGGGTCTTGGCGAGAAAACGATCGGTAAGTTATACTGAGTTATTTTCTGCTTTGATTGCCTCCCGAATGTAAGTGATAGTTATTATCCTTACATCCATCCAGGAGCTCTGCTAAAGTTTCTTTCTATTTTCCAGGTATAAGAAGTGGCGAATCTGCTGGTGGTTCTTTGGTTGGCATTGTACCCAGTGGTTTTACATTTACAGGCGTGAGTGGTACCTTCACATGGGCTGGGGAGGAAGTGGAAATGTTTGGAAAAAGGCTAAGGCATTCTCTGCGTTTGTTGCCAGGCACTGAGCCCTCTCATTTGAGCGACAACAAACAAACTGCCGGATTGGACGCTTAGATATATGAGGTCACACTGAACATTAATTGTGGAACGTTTGACAAAAATTTAATTCAGTCAATAAACGTACAAACGGCTTTCCGCAAAAATTGTCTGTTGTCATTGACTTGTCGGTAAGGGTCAGAGTTTGGTTCTGGTTACAACACGGTGGAAACTGGTGCAAATCGAACAGCAAGAAATACCTGCACGCAAGTTGGGGGGGGGGGGGGGGGGATTCTGGCCATTCTTACGCTCGATTGTCCCGATTGTCGGTCCACCATCAAAACGTAAACAGCTGAAAAAATAATTTCGAATTTTCTAGGAGGTTTACTGATAAAATTCGGGTTCTATTAAAATATTAGCTAGTTGTAAGATATTTTCGTCAATTCAAAAGATTTTGAACTTTGCTCAGACTTTATTCGAGCCTAAGGTACAACATCACTTTCGGTTTTTTAAGTAGTGTTTACAGTGAAAATGATCAAAAAAATGTTCAGTACATCTTAATTTTTTTTAGTAAACTTTAAATACTTTTTTACACTTTTTTTCGACAAATATGTCTATTTGACTAATATAAGTTTATGACTCATTCCATTTTTTGTAAGAACAACATCTTAATTCAGTCGTGTCTGTGTTGCGTGAACTCAATAGGACGTCTTTTGCTCCCAAACAAGTCTTAGTCAAAGTCTTTCACGCTCTTTGCCAAGAACACACAATAATTTAACCTCTCTCTTTTCTAGTTTTTCGACAATAAACAATATAGTTCTTACAAATGAATAGAATTATGTTACTAAACTGTGTCAAATAGTTGACATATTTCTGAGACGCTGTTGTAACAACTGCAGCATAACATTAACCTCTGGATTTTCCCGTAAAGTAAAGGTGGCGATTGGCTAACCTCAGAGGAGTTTTTGATACAAAACCCGTGCAATCTCCTTCACTCCCCACTCACACACATCCTTAACCTCTTTTTTCACTGCGTTTACCCGTTGTTCACTGCTCAATATTTTGTTTTCCAGTAATTCCACTCGCCTTTCAGCTAATTGCTTGCCATTTTCTGGTGGAATCAAAGCATACTTTTCTTGACGTCGCAGTTCAGTTATTGAGATGTGCTTGGCAATTTCAACGCACTGCTTACACAAATCTTCCATGTTAAACTCATTAGCTAAAACCAGAAAATCAATGGCTTGATGAGGGGTTTTCTTTCTCTGTAACAGATACTTTTCACCGCGGTAGCGCTCTGTAAGTTGTTCCGTCTGATATTCTCTGGCCAAGGAAAGGAGAAAGTAGCAGTTGTTTTCACTGATTGGTTTAGATGTTGGGTATATGACAAGTAACATCTGCTTTGTCAGTTTCAGTTGCATTTTTCCAGGAAGAGGAATTTCACTTGCTGATTTTTCTCAGAACTTTGAGGAGAACATCATTTTAAACACTGATGACCACATGGATAAAGTACCCTTGTGGACATGGAACGTGCCATCATTGAAATCTGGCTCTGACCGTTTTTTGCCGCATTATCTGATTTTTAAAAAATTGAAACAATTAATCGACTTGAGTGTTTAAAATAAAGTAATGTATGGAACATGAGGTTTCAACACAACAAGATTGTTGCGAACACATGTTGCACGCGTCCTATTGCACACGTTCCCTGTTGCAATCAGTGTGTTTGACTGAAGGCAACAGAGTGGCCAAACGTGTTCAACATGTTATACGCGACAATCTTGCAATAATCCAAATATTGCGTGCATTTGGTCGAGCCTTAACAAACTTCACCGAATTTGGAAGAAGAGTTTTTTTCATGTTGTTTTGCTAGTTTCGGCTAGACGTGATATTTTTTCCATTAAATGGTGTTTCTATTCGCGACAGTCCCTTTCACGCTCGCTGAATAAGAGATGGAGAAATGCTCCGCGCCCAGGAGTTAAACGTTTAATATGGCCTAAAGATCCAAAACAATTGCCAATACTCAAAAACAAAACCCAATCCTTAGACTAGAAAATCCTAGCCACCCAAAACTTATGATGAAGGGCGAGGCAATTGACAGCGTGAATAAAATATCCAAAAGCTGCCAGCCGTTGAGAGGTAAAACAGGATTAAATACCAATGATAAAGGCACATGCCTAATGCGGGAGAGAAAGGCGCGGAAGAAACGCGAGAAAACCCACCCAGGGGATGGCAGCCTGAGCGTCAGTAATCCGACTAGGGCATTAGATACTCTTTCAGGCTACCATGGGAGGAAGGGAAACGATGCAGCAGTAACATTACTTCAAGCTGATTGCATAAGTTACAGGAACATAGGTGTACGAACTAAAAGCAAAGCAAGGGGAACATACTACTGTATGATAGTACAAACCAAGAACATAAGCGTGCAAATTGAAGGGAGCTAAGCACTGCACAAACCCGATGTATGCGAGGCAAAGCACGCAAAACAAAAAGGAAAATTTTTGTTGAGATCTTTGTTACCACTACCAGTAACCTTTGCGCGCGTGTAACAACATGATTTAAACCGTCTATCCAGGCTATCGAAACACTTCATTTGCCATGAATGAATTGAACAGTGTGGGTTTCGTTATTTAGTGCAGGTTTGGTGATCGCCTATGGTGTCAGTCAGCCCGCATCCTTTAGACCCAGGCGGTTAGTGTTGGCGGACGCGAGCTCCTGGGTACAGGATTACCAATGTCTTTACTAAAATTCACTTCTAGAAGGGGAAAGCCACTTTGTTCTTGTTTTCATCTGGGATAATTTCCATGCCAGTCAGTATAAGACACGGACTACGGACTGGGTATAGAACCCGGACTGAAGTATAAAATGCGGACTAAGCATTACGGACTGCCGTATAAAACATGGACTCAGGTATGAACAAAAAAGCGCACAGTGGGTATAGATTAATTAGGACCAAGACTGTAAACATATTATCTTATTTTGTCTGGGCAAAAGCTGAATTTTTAATACGAAAGGTTGCGCTGAAAAGTGTCTGGCATTGAAAGAACTTTTCAATAAAGGAAAACAGAAAGATGATCTTAATATCAAACAATTTGTAATTATTTACATCCTGCTAAACAGTGATTCATTAACAAAGGACTCAAAGAAAGAACAACTTGTAACATAATTCCAAAGGAGGTGGTGAGAAGTAAAAAAATAAAGGCGATTATATCAAACATATGGAGTTGAAAATTGTCGATTGCTTCCCCGTGAAGATAACAACAGCCAGTAAGGCACTTTACTCTATACTATCATAATTTTGCTCTCTTGGAAATCGAAACTCTGCAAGAAAAGAAAAATTAATATGTGAAGCAATCGCAGCCCTTACCTCCAATGCCGGCCATCTTGGGGTGATAGTACATCCGCAATTTTACCAAGTGACATTTATGGCGCGAAAATACCATTTCCTTCATGCACCGTGGTCACTTGGCAGGAAAATTGGCATTTCGTGCCTTTGTCCGTGTTTTACACCCAGTCCGCAGTCGGTAGGCCACACTTAGTCCGCAGTCCGCGTTTTATACCCAAGTCCATGTTTCACTGATACCCAGTCCGTAATGCTTAGTCCGCGTTTTATACCTCTTTCCTTGTTTTATATCAGTCCGAAGTCCGCAGTTCGTGTTTTATACTGACCGATTTCAACGCAGAAGAATTAACAGAAAAGAGGGAACAATCCATTATCTCATTTTATAAAATAGCTGAGATACTACGCGCCCGCTGATTGGTCGATAGGTGTGTTTAGATGAGAATACGTAAACACGGTTCTGACGTTTTAGATTCGCGCGTATTTTTGAGAAATATTTTATAAAAGCAATAGAGTACTTTTTCCGTGTTTGCATAGCCTCATCTACACCCTTGGGAGGTTCGGAGAATTCTCGGAAGTTTTGTAAATCCTCGACTGCGTTTCGGGTTTGCACAACTGTCTTGAATTCTCCCAACCCCTCTCGTGTTTAGATGAGGCTATGTAAAAACGGAAAAAGTACTCTATTGCTTAAATGAACGACATTTTTGTCAAAGTAATTTATTTTGAAAGGGGATAAATCGTCAATACTGATGAAAATGATGCCGAGTGCACTTTAATCTTCATGTGCAAGTCGCGTTAGTAACGAACATGGAAACAACAATAATTTTCATGTAGGAAATATCGTGATTGTGTTAAAACTTCCTTCACCGAGGCCCAGAAGCTTTCTGAAACTAAATAATGCACATCGTAATACGTCTTCAATTAAAATCTTTTGATGTGGGTTTTAGAACAATTATCCTTATTGTTGTCTACCTTTTCGTCATTGGTGTTAGTATTTATCTTGCGTTTGAATGCATTCTACAAACAGCGTGAAATAAACAAAAAAGAAACCTACAGGTGCTTTACGCAATCGTAATAGTATAAACAGTGTGCACTGCAAGAAAACATTACAACATATTTTTAAACTTCCAAATCTCTTGTCATTTTAATTCGTGAAATTCATAAACGGAAAATAAAACGATGCAAATTACCATTTTAAAACATTTATTTCGTAGTTTTTGGAGCACTTCCGGGCCTGTTCCTAGATACATCTATCGATTTAGTTTTAACGGTGTTTCCATGGATACAAACACCTGTCGATACCTGTATTGAGTGTTGGCAATCAATCAAACATCGTAAACCGCTGAACTGTTTCTCTCATACTGAATCATTTCATGTAAAACTGTCTGACATGAGCATAATTGCAAGAATGTCGAGCAGCAACAAACTGTTGGTCTGTAACAACCAAACGTTTTAGCTGATAATGTGGAAATCACTGTTGGAAATTCTATATTTTCTTGGCATGTTGTATTTCGTTCTGCAATTTCAAGGTACGATTCAGCCTACCATAGTGTGCTGTTTTGATGCATTACATGTTTCTTATGTTTATATTTAACATTACCGTCTCAGTTAAAAACGGAGAATAGGTCAGCATGCACGCTGCGAGAACTGAATCTGATGGAATACGAATGTAATAAGGGATAAGGGTGTTCATTCTTGCCAAAACAAGTGCATCACAAGCGCATATAAACCCAGAAGATATTTAAAATGTCCCTATTATCGAACCTCACACAGGAAAGAGGATTATTTTAATTGTCTATTTTCGGAAGAACCAGTCAAATATATGAAAGAAGAAGGGGATTCTGTCGATGAAAACTTTGGTTAGTGAAGACTGATATAATTTAAGATCTGTAATAGATTGGAAAACCTCGGAATATACAGACGAAATATACTTGTCTGGAGTCAACGTTTCATTAGAATAATAATTTTAACTTGCACATCGATTTCGAGATGCGAAAAAGGAGATGCAAATTTGATAGAAGTTTGGATAGCATGTTCTTTAGGTGCGATAGTTTACCAACCTACCAATTCTGTTCAAGTTGGACCGGTTGAATTTACGACTAATAATTTAACGCTAGAACAGTTTCTGTGAAATTAGTTTCGTTCTTCTTTGCCAATTCTAGGCTGGTGCTAATTGCTTTCAAACCGGTTTACCTGAATCATATTCATGGTTTATCTACCAATACCTAACCGCAAAATGTAAATTATCACTAAAGGTTTTGTTGGAAAATCGTCCTGGTTACGAGACTCTTGTCTTTTTTGCATGGATGTATTTGATTTTGTTTGCTCTCTGGTTGACCGGTCTTGTCATTTACTAAAACTACAGTCGTTTTTGAAGGTTTCGGTGCTTTCAATTATGACTGACACTTGCCAAGTTGCTGAGTCATATTCAAATTCAGTGCGTTAGTCTATTTGCCAAGCTGCTTCTTTCTACCAAATTGCACGTCAAAACAGTATATGCTCTCTAATTAATTTCGCTTTGAGATGGCCTCATTTATAACATCGCCGAAGGGAAAGTAAGAAACCTTACATCTCAGTATCTCTCTATTTCTTGGCTTCATTAAAAACGTCGTCAAGTCGATATATAATTTGAAAATTCCTTGCTTTTTGCCCCTGGGTATGATTTCTTAGCGCGGTTTATTGTTGCTGCAAAAACTAATGAAAGAAACGGCAAATATAACAAAAATAATGTGTCGAGAAATGTGCCTCGCCGATATTTTACCCAGTAATCAGGGGAAAGTTCCGTATAAGTAACTTAGGAAGACAGCCTAGAGAAGAACAACAGGTTCTGACTGGGTGCAGACTTATTTCAATATTTAGACCTAATAAAATACTGATAAACTCAGTATCGTGTATACTGTAAACGGAGCTTATCCACCCGGAAGTGTTTGGAAATAAAGAAGTTCAGTGCGTGTCAGAACAAGCTTTTTTCCCGACCCACTGCTTTCACTAGAGTAGACAATTACAGTAGAATAGCAATTAAAAAAAAATCGGTCGTAATCCAATGTTTCTTATTTCTTTTTCAGAATTTTTTCATTCAAATTTTCCATGTCTTGAAATATCCATGGACAGTGATTCCACTAGATCAAATTCTAACTTAGTGATAAGTGATATCCAGTTTTCAAGGAAGTATGAAAATTCTGGAGGCTCGTCGCCGACAAATCATTCTGCCAGTCATAACAAAGTGATGACATCATTCATATATGGGTCACCATCAAACCTTATCCACCTCTTATCTTCAGTGACATTATTTGGAACGGCAACCGTGACTCGGTTGTTTTCGTCAGTTCACCGTCGAACGCCTGAAGTATTCATCACCTGTTTACTTCGTTTTCTTGTGTGCGGCACGATTTGGAAAACGTCGTTGTACAAGGTTTTCAAATTTTGTTTTTGCTCTGAACTATCTGCTACATTAAATACGCTACACAAATCGCTTTGTCTTCCCAAACCTAAACTCTCAAACTGGCTCAAAACTCGAAAAGTCAGTTTATTATCAGCCTTGGTAATGTCACTGCTGACAACCCTGAGACGGTGGATGAAGCTGTCAAGACTGAGAAAGAAATTCAGTCTGGACAGCTCAAAGGGTCCTGTCGTTTCCAATTTGACATCAAAACCTCTGGGTACACTCCTTATTCTATCAACACTGTTTGAGTCAGGACATTCATTACTGGATCTGTCAAACAGGACGATGATATCAACTTCTCTGAATGAAGCAACATTGACAAGATCTTGGACTAGAGATTCCTTTACTCAGGGGATAATGATGCTATCTACTTCGCCGACGACAGCAGCCGCAAATTCAACAGTATGGTTATCGTCCTCGCGGCCGTTGTCTTCGACCCAAGATCAAGCTTTACAAGTATCATCAACATCAACTCAATCCTCGCCTTTTGTGTCATTTCCAACCTCTCAATCGGTGTTAAAAAGCACAGTATTAGAGACTCGAATTACGAATGCATCGTCATCATCATCATCATCATCACCATTATCATCAGGCTCATTGACATCACCTTCATCGTCTCCTGATATGAACTACTCCTCATCATTGGTTTCAACACTGGTACCTCCATTATCATTATCAACAACTTTGCCATCATTGCCACAATCATCGACAATATTGCCTTCATTTTCATCGGCATTGCTATCTCCAACAATATCACCTCAAGTACCATTATCATCATTATTAGTTTCACCATCTTTATCTCCATCACCGCTCTCATCATCATCACCACTTTGGTCGCCATTATCATCTTCTACATCACTTTTTGCACCATCAACAGCCTCAATATTCCCACCACCCCCATCGCCACTACCATCGCAATCACAACGATTGCCATCGCCTCCACAATCATCGCCATCTTTGTCATTATCCCCACTGTCATCATTATCATCATCATCAACACTCCGGACATTACCACCGGACACTATCACTATCACATCTGCATTCCCATCAGCACTCTTATTACAATCACCAAAGCCGTTGCCCTCCCCACCACCACCGTCAACGTCATCACCTGTCTCATCGCCATCAGCACCCTCGTCAGCAATCGTACCGCAACCACCGTCAACACCGCCTTCCCCATCACCGCCGACACCACCATCAGCTGCATCGCTATTAATACCCTCATCGCCTTCGCAATCCATAATAACGTCTTCTTCATTGCCATCACTATCTTTATCACTATCACCACCCCTATCAGTATTAACTCGTTCAAAGCCACCACCACCAATCGTATCGTCACTACCATTGACGCAACTGTCCTCATCGCCATCACTGTCACCAGCCTCATCGCCGTCGCCATCGTTCTCGCCATTAACAACATCATCCACATTAAGATCACCATCACTACCACAAGACTCCTCACAATTACCACCGCAATCTCCTTCATCAACATCAGCAATACCGTCCATATTACCATCCCCATCGCTATCGCCATCTTTATCATCTCGAGTCCTAGCATTTTCAAACAACGTTTCCTTGAAAGAGCACACTCCAACAGTGCCTCCGCTTCATAGTTCAATGACTTCTAGCTTAACCTCGAGGGTAATTTCCCAAACTATGGCCTCTGCTACTTTAAGTGTGATGAGTTCTGCATCGTCTTCAGTGACACAAGTCCCGACTCGGACAACTCCTTTAAATAGCACAAGGATAATAAACGTCACGGTGTCGTTAATAAATGAAGACTTCAACCCAGACTTGCTAAATAGGAGTTCAGCACAATTTGTGAACTTGTTCCGGAGGGTGAATTCCACGGTATGAATTTTGACATAATTACAATTACATAAAATTCAGTGTAAGGTTATAATATATCAGCGAATTCCCATCCAGCTGCACGTGCCATATCCACCCATCGATCCATCCATCCATGTTAACTGTTGATTGATTGACTGACTGACTGACTGACTGACTGATTGATTGATTGATTGATTGATTGATTGATTGATTGATTGATTGATTTTTTTTGTCTCGACAGCTGTGGGATTTATTTTCTGGCAACGTGGAAGGCCTGAGAGACATTATAATACTTCGATTTCGGTTTGTAAGAAATGTTTCTGTATGGTGCTGGTTAACGGATGATTTCCCCATAAAAAGTATCATTCATTGACTACAGACAAATAAGTGAATGACAAAATGATCCGTTTTCTTTTGCTGTGCCGTTAAACAGAAAACAGAACCTTATTAATGGCCCCATACCTCAGTAACCGTACCTTTTTGTTACGTTTTGGCGGCATATCAGGCTCTTTCACGCTCGACCACGTCTCGCCAAAATACCCACAGTGGCGAGATCAAACCAGCCTGATATGCTGCCGAAGCGTATCAAAAAAGCACGACTAGGTATTTGTCGCACCCAAATTCGGCCAAGTGAAGCCATATTAGGTCAGTGACTTGATATCGCAGGGTATTAGGACAGTAGACACAGCTTCTGACTGGCTAGTTGCCAATTGCGTTGAGTACGGTAAATTCATGTATCGTTTCTATGCACATTTCCACTATTTAAGTATAGAATAGAATGCCTAATATAATGGTTCAGGAAAGTAGAATTCTGTCGGATAATACGCACTTAAAATCTAGGAAAGATGTTTGCGATTTTTTGATTTTTTTTTCTTTTTTTTTCTGGTTTTCTCAAGCAATGGAAGCGTAAAGGTGGATTTTCAATTGCTTGTTAACAGCAAGTCTAATGTCACAGCGCAAGCTGTCAATCAAACTCTACTGAAAAACAATGGAACAAACAATCAAAGATTCATTTTTGGAAATATTCTTGTCCAAGGTAAGTTTATACCTCTTCTACCCGGCCGGCAAAGCTGGAAGAATTAACAAATGCACTTTGTAATTGCGAATTTTAGTTGTTAAAGTACTCAAGAACACTTATAAAAGATAGAAGAGAACTGTTACGACGCAAAATGTAACAACTGAGGCAAATGTAACATTGACACGAAATGTAACAACTTGTGACGCAAAAGGTAACATTAACCCGAATTGTAACAGCTTTTTAACGCAAAATTTAACAGCTTTTTTTAACTCGAGATGTAACGACGCAAAATGTAATAACTATGGTCTTAATATATAAAGAAGGAAATTTAATACAGTATCAGCCTTCTTGTCAAGCTTAACATCTCCTGTCAGTCAAACAAACTTAATAGTCACATTACCCGTTCAACATGTTCTCTTGTTAACTTGAACTGAATTGTTCGTGTTTGTTCATCCCAAGTCCATGTCTGTCCGTCCGCGTTCTGAGAACGGGCGGACAGACGAACGAATAAACAACCAACAACAACAACAACAACACATGTTCGAAGGCACGAATATAATTACTAACACCACAAGTTACAATTACTATAAGTCACATGACTTTGAAAATTGCTTATATTCAATTTCATTTTCGAGTTGACGCTTTTCGCTTTTTAGCTAGTCATTACTGTAACAGTGACTGTGCTTGTGTTCTTTGTTTAATGATGGAAAAAGCAGCAGTACATTGTAAGTAAAAACAACTGATGTTAGTAAGTAGTAAAAGTCGCTTAACCCTTCTTCTTCTTGTCTGTTTGGTGCAAGGAAGACACCACATTTACGCCTTTACCACCTAATCTGACATCCTCATCTGCTCTCGCTTCTTCTTTCCCAGTTCTGAAAACTTAGGAAGTGTGACCCTTTGCTCCTCTTTCCCACATTACCTCTGTATTGAGAGTAACATACTCTTGTTCTCTCTCAACTTAATCTTGTTTGATTTATTGACACACTTTTTACTTATCACAGAGAAATGTTCCTCAGGATACTGTTTTAACTCAGGCCGTTGTCAGGATGGGGCTGATGGTCCAGTTTGCAGGTTGGCGTCAAACATTTCTTCAAAGCAAAACGTTATTTTTTTTTTCCATTTGTTTGACTGTTACCAGACAGACGTTTATTTGTCCGACTTTTTAACTAATTTCAATAATCGGGGAAAACAACTTTTAAGTGATAGAACTGGTCTAGGTTGGATTGGACACCTCTTATTGCAATTGATAATGAGCATAATTGCTAAAAAAAAAAAGCTAAAGTAGCTGAACTTTTAACAACCGGAAAGACGGACGTTCATTTGACGTCACGTTTTAACGATTAAAGAACTTAAATAAACTTAAATGTGGCGCGCCATCTACTAATGTTATCATTAATATAAGTTAGTCAAATAAGGAAGAGATAAATTGTACAGACAGTGTTACTTTTTGAAAAAGTGAAGATCCGGCAAAAATTGCGGACTGACGTGGTTTAATTCTATTGATTCTTAGTTGCTTAGTTGGGTTTGTGGGATCAAGGTGTTCACAAAAGGCAGGTCAGTATGGACGAATTATTAGTGTATGGTTTGGCTACGAATACTCACGTAATAGGGGTGGGTTGTGACATCACAACGACACTTTTTGTTGCCTTGAGAGTTAGCTAGAATTCAGTTGTCAGTTGTTTAGGATTTCCTTGAGGAAGCCTAAAGCCTTTGAAATTCATACTGCTGACGAACTTTTTCATGAATTAAACGTTCAGTCAGTAGTGATGTAATTTGTTATTTTCATGATGTTTCGACAGTTGTTGTGAATGGAAACTATTCTGAGTGGTCTGAATTCACTGAGTGCAGCACAACCTGTGAAGGTGGTCAAAGACGCCGAAGCCGCACATGTACAAATCCTCCACCCCAACATGGAGGAAAAGACTGCAGGGACTTGGGGCGAGATGTAGAATACATTGATTGCAATGGTGATGTTCGCTGCTCAGGTGAATGAATATTTCAAGCTGTTGGAGCTTTATTTGTCTTATGGAATGATTATATACTCAGTGGAGTCAGAGGAATTGTAATCAAGAACTGCTTGAAAGAATTCAGAGCAAAATGAAAAATATGTATTTTAAAATCAAATTTGCAAACATTTTTCTCCCTTAGCGGAGTCCCTCCATCTGATAGCATCAGCTACTTTAATTACAAGAGCTGTCTACTTGATTTATGATCAATTAATACTAAACAAGTGAAAAGAAGTCAAAGAGGTAACTGGCGTTGTTTTTCTCTTCAGTTTCAGCTGAGATCTGGATAGCTGTTGGAGTGGCATGTGGTGTATTTCTCTTGATTCTTATCTTTGTTGTTGTTCTTTTGCTGCGAAGACGCAGGAAGCAAGCTGAACAGAGAAATGGGTAAAAATCAATTAATCTTCTATCATACTGAGCTTTTTGTATTCTGAAATCAGAGAATCCTGAAGAGTTTTTTTTTTTAATTCAGTTAAACTCTTGAAAATTCCTAAATACGTGTTTACAGGCGTTATCCATATATGAACCGTCAACTTGTGAATAAGAGAGTTTCGTCATTCCTTGGTGCAATGCGACTTTGATGAAGCTCTTGTCATGAGCTGAACAACAAACATAGCTTGCATGTGATAATTAAAATCCTTTAACTGTAAAAAAGTTAAGTTCATCACATGAGTGGGAGCTAGTGGAACTGTGTTTAAACACTTGGACAATAATAAGCTGTATTTTTTAGGTTATCTAGTTCCAAGGATTCTCAAACAAATGGACACAGCACTATAATACCGCTGGAAGTGATATACGAGGACAAAACAGTGCCCAAGTCCACCCCCAAAGGACAAGCCAATCCGGAATTTATTGGTGATGATGATGATGACAATGATATCTACAAAGCGCAGCTGTTGTTATTTTTGAAGCAGGCCCATTTGATACGACCCAATATTTACCCTGATGAGCAAGATAACCAGTCTGATACCTCAGAATATTCAAGGTCGACATCAAGAAAACCGTCTGCAGTATCTAAGACCAGTGACACAAACGAGGATTACAAAGAAGAACCAGCTCATGACGCCGAGACAAGTCACAAGTCCAACAGCGTAACTGTTGCTGTAAGTTTTTTTCTTACGGTAAAATCAATGTTTTTAGAATTATTGAAATACAAAAGAGTGCCCTTAGCTCATCCCAGAGGCTCTTATAGCAGCACGACTAGACGCAAATGGTAGATTTAATTTATAAGTGTTCGCTTCGTAATAATGGCAAATTCTTTGTCTATTACAAAAATACCGAAGGCAGAAGAAGCAGTACAACTGCTTATATGAAAAGACCCGCATATTGTGGGCATGCGGACGCTCTATCTAGTCCCTAGCAGGGACTGCATTCAAATTTTATTTTGGGCAACTGCATTCCGTGTTGTTTTGAAACACAGCTGGTCGGTACATTGGTCGCTAGATGGTGCTTTCAGTTGGTAGGTTACCTAAAATTTATGGTTAACATATTCTGTTTAATACTTAATAGTGCAAAAAAAAAGAAATCGTAAATAAGAACATGTCTGAAGCATTGAACTGAAGCTTCTATCATTCAATTCTTTTCTTATAGGGCCAAACGCTAGCATCGGACGATGAAAAACGACTCCCAACAACAGTATTGTAACTTCAGTGTTATGGTAAGACTGGAGATCTACTGATATAAACCTCAGTTCAATCACGTTAACTAAGTTATGTCAACCAGAGTAAGGCCTAGTCCAAACGTCGTGCTACTACCGTGCCGAGTTCAAATGAATTTGCTCGGCAGTGGCATACATGACAAAAAAACGACAGTGGTTTCAAACGTCGAATTTAATGCAGTCACGCCGACGATCAGAAGAGGTTTGCTTTGCTGAAGACCATTTTAAAAGCTAGAAAGCAACGGCAGCTGACTCAGCAGGCTATGAAATTAGTTCGGCACGACAAGAGCACACCGTTTGAAGTCAAGTCGCGCTACTGCCGTGCGGTACGGCAAGGTCTGCCGTGTTAAGTGTATGTAGTCGTGCCGAACTTAACTTAGCCTGCCGAAGTGAGTGGTTTTAAACGTCGTGCTACTGCCGTGCTTAAGTCCAATTTAATTTTTCAATTTAGTTCGGCACGCAGTAGCACGAGGTTTGGAATAGGCCTAACCCAGAAATGAATTTTCACCACTATGAAAGTGAAAGTTACCAAACAGATCTCTCATGTTTTGAAATTCAAAAGGTTTTCCTTATTTGTCTCAGTTTCCTGCAAGGTCGATTGCACTGATGGACCACGAGACTCCTATATAGCTACCACCACTTTTTCCCATTTTTGGGATCTTAATACACGATCAATTCCATAAATAAGTTAATGTTACAATTCGCTGAATTTGCGCTAAATACGTCAAGTCCAAACGTCAAGTCCAGACTAGGACGCTAAGCTCCCTTGAATTTCGAACTCGCAAAAAATATTTCGCATGATCTCAACATAGCACATGCGAAGATCATAAAAAGCGTGAATGACGCGTACTGTTGGAGGGGAATTACGGTCGTTTCGCCCGAAAGCCAGTTCACCCGGACTGTTAGCTCCTTGGTCAATGGATTAACAAACGAGAAATAAACACGTTTGGTTTGCCGACAATGTGGTCTTTCTCGCTCGTTTAGTTATAAGAAAGAACTTTAACACATCCTTGTTTGGCTGACTTTCAGTCCGGGCGGAGAGACTTATAGTCCGCGCGAACAGGCATCGGACGAACTGGCTATCGGGCGAAACGACCAGTTACCTTGGAGACCTGTTAACAGCACATATTTTGACTAATGATTCGAGGAATTGGTGATTCATAGTTGCATGTCAATAGAGATCGCCTTTTAATTTGTTGGTTGTCAGTTTAAAACTGCCAAGCATGAAATCTTTTAAACTTTCTTCATAGATAAAAGCATAGTGTCTTTATTGTCAATAAAGTTACTATTACTCTTATTTGTCTGTCTTCAAATTGTATAAATAAACTGCACCGCGCCAAAATTGATCTCCTTTGGGGTTTCATTTAAAATTTTCCATCAGTATGGAAAATTAAAGATGACAGCACCCCGGGGGTCGTCCAGGCTTTTCTGTCCAACATTCTGGACATGTAATACCAACTCAGACAACGAGCCGACAAACCCTTGCACGACGATATAAATTGTGTAGAAGCTAAGACCTAGACGAATCCACTCTCCGGAAAAAAATAAAAGATAGGTACTTTCTTTCTTCTCTCTTTTGTTATCGACAAGGAAACTAATTGTGTCCGATGCGAGCAATCCACACATTGGAGCTCAAAACATAATACACATGCTCAAATAACTAGCCACTGACAACGCAGTTTCGATTGTTGTCCACAACTAAACCCACACACGGGCAATCTCATTCCCAGTCTTCGTTCCCCTTGACCTGCGGTCGGAAAACGAGAGCTCTGGGAGCAACCATTTCAGGCGTGCGCCATAGT
This sequence comes from Orbicella franksi, assembly GCF_964199315.1. Classification (NCBI taxonomy): domain Eukaryota; kingdom Metazoa; phylum Cnidaria; class Anthozoa; order Scleractinia; family Merulinidae; genus Orbicella; species Orbicella franksi. The sequence continues at coordinate 17,659,174 of NC_138149.1, read as the reverse complement.
TGCAGACTGCACAGTGAAACCGGATGGGCAGAATTCGGTTATTTCAAAATGGTTGCTTCCAGAGCTCTCGTTTTCCGACCGCTGGTCAAGGGGAACGAAGACTCTGGGAACGAGATTGAAGAACAGTCAAAAACGTCATTGTCGATAACTATTAGTTGCCGATAACTTACTCTCTAGCCTTTGGTCTCACACACTGCTTTGTTAAGATAACAAATATAGTTTTCGACAAATGTCTAGTCTGTGGAGGCGAGTGAGAAACTGCACTTTATTTAAGAACACACCAAGGTGTAGCTACAATAAAGATGTTTCCCGGCGACCGTTGTAAAGTGTATCCTTTGTTGGTCGTTATTTACAAGACTTCATACATTACAACACAATGTTCAAGGCAATCCTAACTAATAATATACTGTGTAAACACACAAGGATTACTAAATCACGTCAGCTAAATCATCAGACTTATTTAAAAGCACCACGGCTTGGACATCAGTTAAAATCCGGTCCGACAGCTCATCCCTTTTGGGCTAAAAATTCGTGATGGCAATTTCAAGTACACAACACCATCACCGGCCCTTACGCAACTGACATAAATAGAATAAAGAAACACAACAGACAAACACTGATGATGCATTTAGATAAGGTAGGCTTAAAACTGGGTTTTTCAGCCGAGTACTTATTAAAACACCGCGGACGCAAACGTTTGGCTCAAGCGGTACAAAAAGACACAGCCAAGACCAGCATACAAACATTAACGACTTACACCAAACAGTTTGTGGTTTAAATAATAATAAACGGAGTTACCATCACGTACGTGCGACACCAGCAGCGCTATTCACTGACACCAACAGCAGTTCAACACAAAACACTCTTATAGCTATTTGTCCTCTATTTACTGGTGCAAACTATGGCATGCAAAAACTCTTTTCTATGGGGTATAGCTGCACTCTTAAAAAGTAAAATAAATTGAATATGTTGGTAAAAACGAGTGAACACTAAATGAAGCGATAGTATTATATTAAGAATGACATTTTCACGAGGTAAGTTGAACAAAACACTCTCACAGCTATTTGTAGCAAGATATTATTGTCCAAATATAATCAGTTCTCTTTGAACTCTGCATAAATAGACATAATTAATTGATATATCTTGACGCGCCGCCGGTCGCACCCTCCTAATGTATGCTGTCTCTATATGTAGCACTGCATGACATGTTGTTCTACACTCCTATAGGGTTACTGTTTGTCGTTATCACTCCCTGCGGATTTGAAACAGTTGACATCGTAGTAGCAGCGAGATTTTCTAGTTCCAGGGTAGCTCGGTGAGCCATTTGCGTGAGAGCACTGGTAGCGACATCTTCAGCCGAGGCCGCCGGATCAGCGTGAGAGTTACTTGTTATAACTCCATTTGTTTGCTCACCTACTTGATGATCTGTTGTTTTTGAAAAATAAACATCTCTTGTTAATTCACTGTACATACTGTTCTAACAATACGAGGAAGACTTGACTGCTGTCCTTTATGAGCAGAAATATCAAAGCTTAACCGATAAGAAGGAAATGAGAGCTGAAAATCACCCTTTTTTAACTTCTCTTCACATAACCTAAGCCGAAGAATTCAAGGTGTTTAATTTGACTCTACAATCCAAAATTAACCACACACAGACCAAATATCGCTCGCCATCAAGGTCTTTATGCTTCGCCCAAACACCCTATTGCCTAGCAGCGAGGATTATATATACTGTTGTTAGGTCGCCAAAACAAATACATCGAATTTGTTTCCGTGTTCATAGACTGTAGTTTGCCAATCAGCAGGATTACTGCTCAGTCGGTATACTTACTTAACATCTGATTGTTTCGTTGCTGTGCTATTGTGACGGGGCAGTCCTTGTGAGCCAGAAGAAGAGATTTCAACTGAGCAACTTCGGTTCGCAGAAGAGTTATTTCACCCTAAAGAACCATCAAAGAAAATTTTATCTCTTAGTAAACTGTTCCTGTGACAAAACATTTACTCACAATTTCCCCTTAAAAATATCATTTTACTTACCGTCCAGTAGTCTTAAAGTCGTAATTGATAACATTGGACGAAATTATGTAATTGGTGGAGAGCGCAGGAAAATTAGTTGGGGTGTTGAAGTTGACTAGCCTTACCTGCAGATGTGCGTTAGTGTTACTAAGATCATCAGCTTTTTTCTCTAACTGCTGCACCCAAATCTTCCTTTTTTCTCTACACCTGGTGGCTGCAGCTCTGAAAGAGAAGCCAAGAACTTAATGCCACTTCATTACGACACCTACCTTAAATCACGGTGTACAGACATGTACAAAAGTAGAACCTGGACTGGAAGTCATTACCTTGACGTACCTTTTCTATCCTTCCTTAGTTACTTACTGGTTACAAGACCACTTGATGAGAATTTTTCTCAAGTGAAGATACCGTAGTATTTATTTTGTGTACTCACCGATTTCTTTCAAGGAAGCGTTTTCTTCGCTCATCAGGATCCAGCTCATCTTGCGTTCTTCGCGGACGTTTTCTATGGAAAAGCAATTTGATTTAGAAATTCTGTATCGTAAATCAAAGTTAATTCTTTGTAAGTGAATACAGTGTAGTTGCACAGTTACTGCCTTGTAAAACTCGTCTCAGAACACGTTAGGTAGCTACATCACAGATATGCAACTTTTTCAAGTACGTCATATCTTTCTCAGCCATAACCATTCATTTTTATTTACAATTAGATTATGAAGCAGCGATATTAAAGAATGACGTTTCGACGGCTCCATGCCGTCATTCTCAAATTCAAATAAGATACGTTATGTGAGTTCGTTATATAGTGAATGTACGTGTGAAGGCCTCAGTGCATAAAAAACGGAACCCAAACCACCTCTTGTTAACGAACGATGCGTTGTTTATGAATACAAATGTGATCTGTTCGACGCAGATTATGTCGACTATACATGCCGACACCTATTTCAGCGCATTAATGAGCATAAGCATTCTGTCATTGGTAAACACCTGCGGGACGTACACAATCTGAGGAACAAAGATCTCCGTGAACAATTTACAATCCTCAAGAAATGCCGTCGGAAACTGGATTGTTTAATTTATAAAATGCTCTTCATCAAAAACAAAAAACCAACACTTAACACTCAATCTGACTCCGTTAAAAGCAAAACTTTTTATTTGACAGTTCAAGCGCACCACGCTTGGTATTTTTATTCATCGATTATTTTTCTCTCTTAATCATATGCACTGAGACCTTCACACGTACATTCACTATATAATGAACTCACGTAACGTATCTTATTTGAATTTGAAAATGATGGCATGGAGCCGTCGAAACGTCATTCTTTAATATCGCTGCTTTTCATTCTTAATTGTTTATCGAAAACTTTAGTTATTAGAATTAGATTATGAGCTCGAAATTTCGTATCGCATAGGAATCGAGAGCGAATAATACAACTCGCCCAAAACTCTATCGAAATCCTCTCCACAGACACTGCCAAAACGGAAAGCGGCCATCATTTTGTAAACAAGCGCAATTCTATCTACAACTACAGAAGATAGATAGAGTAGCGTAACCAATAGGAGAACGGCATTCGTGATAAAATGCTGGTAGATTTCCCGGGTAGATTTATACAAATTTTGACTTCTAATGCTTCCTTGAGGGTTTACTACCTTAGAAGGCTAGTACATGTAGAATAAATGACATACTGTATCGTGACATCGCTCTTTAAAGAATAAGCGTAAACAAAGATTGCTTGATTTGACTTACGAGGAGCCTGTTCCTCTCTTGATATCCTGTTGAGTGATGTTGCTGTTAGCAACAATTGTGCTTGGATTCTGAGAGTGATTAATATGGTTTCCAGGACTTGGTATTTCATTATGTTGTGATGTTACCATGTCAACTGCTTCTGTCATGGCACGATGGATGATATTATTGGACTGAGCAGCTTGGTGGAGTTTCAGTTGCTCCTTAAGACGCTGCAATTGAAATTTAAAGCAAGCAGAAGAGATCGAGTTGCTTCTAGATTTAACAGACCAGGGCTTGCTGGGTCGCTAATCCATAATAATACTGCGTAATAACAAGTGGAAATGAATAACAAAACATCCCACTAAAAATTCACAAAACTTGAATCAAAATTCACGCTTATTTTGGAACAAGATAATGATGCTTTCCACACTGAGCAATTGGCAACTTTTGTAGCGTGATCTCTTAAGTCCAAGCAGTTTACATGATCATTCAATGTATTTTTTTCCTTCCTTTTCATTGTCCGTGAGCCCACCACGTGACCTGCACATAACTGCCCACAAACAATGGTGTGCTCATGCATAATACCAACTAAATGTGTTTTGCTGCAAATGATATTCTGCTCATGCGTAATTGTAACCACGCTCTTGTGTGAACAATGGCAGCTCGCTTCCCTGAGCTGTCAGAGAGTGTTGTAAATTTAATATGAAAACAAACCTGGTGGTCGAATGACAAAACAATTATTGACCTCGGTAATCAAAAAATATCGTGATTTGTCAGTGTCTCGCAGATCAATTACATGTATTTGCCTCAGCCTTCAGCTTTGACAAATAATTGATCTGCTTGCCACTGACAAATCACGATATTTTGCCCAACCTCATTTTGTCCAATAATTGTAAAGTATTCTATGGCAAGCTGCAACAGTTAAAACACTGCTTGGAATATTTGCAATAGGTTGCTAAACTAAAGGCAAGTTTGTTTGCCATATGCATAGCAGGAACACAGCTCAGTACTGGGAAAAGCATTTGGGTACAATTCCATGAGCAGAGAAACTGTTCATTTTCCATATCACGAGTGAATCGACTAGAGCATTCAAGTGTAGTAGCCACAGACAGGCCAGGAAAAAACAGAACTACTCAGCTTATTTCAGACTGCAGTAAAACCAAAACCAAAACCAAAACCAAATGAAAGTAATTTCCAGATTACTTTCAACACTTGGTCAATTGAAAACCACTCTCTTTGTCATGTTAAAAATGGAGATTCTAAAATAATGGAAAAAAGCCCTGAATTTACCATTAAATTCAGAAAAGAGGTGATACATGTATGGGCCTACTGGTGGTGGCAAAAGTAACATTATAAAGTTGACATCTTGAAATAAATAAACCACTCAAAATTCTTTGAGACAACAAACCTGTTTTGCACTGCCCATGAAGGAAGGAGGACTACTTGCACTGGGACTGGTAACAATAGCTGGCGTAGGGATGGATGGGATAGGCATTGAGCTGCTGCTGGTAGAGTTGAGACGTCCGTGGATATGGCTTGGCACTGGTAGTGCAGAGGGGACCTGAGCATTAGGAGCAGCTATGGAAGCAGGTATTGCTGGTGGAATATGAGCTGGAACACGTACAAGCACTGAGACTGGAGCAGCAGATATGATTGTCTTCTTTGTTTCTGTAGTTGCAGTATTCTGTACTGGTGGTGCTAGCTCAACCTTGGACGAGGAATCATCAATAACAATAACACTTTGTGTTGGAACTGTGTTGTTGGTAACTGAGGTTTCGCTGTGATCAGAAGGCAATTGAGCTGTGGGCTGAGCGCTTGATGAGTTGGAAGGCTGTGAAGTAAGAAACAATTGCCTTCATGCATTGGAACAATCACAAAGTATTTCAGAGACAATATACGTGTACAAGTAACTGCATCCAGTGAGAGCTAAATGTACAGTACCGGTCAAAGGGACTGCAGCATTACACGCGCGTAAAGCATGTGTACTACATGCACATTACACGCAGTGTCCCCGCAGTGCCCACGCAGTGTCCACGCAGTGTCCACGCAGTGTCCACGCAGTGTCCACGCAGTGTCCATGCACCTTACACGCAAATGCACGAAAATATGTGTAATTGCATGCGCGTAATTTCACGCAGTAGACGTGATATTGCGTGTAAAATTACACGCAGTTGTTCAACTGGAACTCATTAAGTGCGTGTAATGACAACAAAATATTAAAAGTGCGTTTAATGAAAACAAAACATTTACCGTGTAACATTTACCGTACTGGACTGCAGTGCGATAGGGTTTAGTCTTTCACCTTCTTACTTCTGGTCATCAAACGTTTGCGATAGAATAGACCAGTTTCCTTTAACCGTAATGTACTGGTAAAACTGGTGATAATATGACTTAAGGATAAACTTATACACGCAACTCATTCTTTCCTCATAGAGTGGTTTTCAACTGAGTATCGTAAAACCCAAACCAGTCAGAACTACTAAGCTTATTTCAGACCGTAGTAAAACCAAAACCAAAACCAAAACCAAAACCAAATGAAAGTACATGTAATTTCCAGATTACTTTCAACACTCAATCAATTGAAAAACATTCTCTTTGTCATGTTAAAAATGGAGATTTAAAATAATGGAAAAAAGCCCTGGATGTATAACTAATTTTCAGAATTTATAACTAAATTCAGAAAAGAGGTGATACATGTATGCTCTCTTTATCACTGTTACATGTATGCTATATGACCTCAGCATCAGACAATATTACACTTTAGCATTCTGTGTTATACTGTTGTAACACATGTACAAGTGAAAATCAACTCCAATCCGGTATTTGATAGTTTAGCAGAAAACATTAGAAGATATAATTATTACTCATTTATCACATTTTTCCTTGCCCCTGTGGGGCTAATCTAAAATAATACTAAAACAAAATAATATATTCAGTGCATATTATTGAATGTGATATCACTGGTGTATATTACTGTTTGAATATCACTAGTGTATAGCATGTATTTCACTCCACTGCATGGAGGTGCAGTGCCTAAATGGTAAGTATGCTAGACCCCAGTCATAGTGTTGTGTCCTTGCGTAACACACTTTACTCTCACAGTGTCTCTGTCCACTCAGGTGTATTTATAAATGGGTACTGGCATATTTAATGCTGGGGGTAATTCTGTGATTGACTAGAGTCCCATCCAGGGGGGAGTAGAAATACTTCTAGTCACTTAATGCTACGGAAACCAGGATAAATAAATAAAATAAATACATGTAAGCTTCAGCTGTGTGGACCACTTCGCCCGACACAAAGTTTACCTACTTTATAACACATGCATGTACATGCATTTCCTAACAGAATTTGTTTCTGGCACCAAAATACAAAGAAATACTTCACTTGTTTATTTCATTAATAATCTTACATAAGTTAGAAATTTTATTGTTCTGGACAGTAAACATTCATACCCCTTCCAAGGAAGAATTTTTTTGGATCGAACCCCAAATCCTTGGGGAACTCCAGATTAGCTTCATACTTTACTTTATAAACAAAGGCTTTTGAAACCACCCTCCCCCTCCAAGTTCCAATGACCTTCCTAGGGGTGCATATTTCCTGGAGCTCATTTTGAGGTAATCTGAATGACAAGATATTGTATTGCTCTTTGCTTTATTCATGTGGTTGCCTTGTTTACACTGCTCATCAGAAACACACTACTCGTATCAATGCATGACCAAGAACAATCCCTCCTGAGATTGTTTAGCATAAAGTATTTTTATCAGTCTCATCGATCAATGTACGAGCTAAACAATGAAATGTTGGATAGATGTAGCTTAACATTAGGACATAGTGATTCTATGAACAATCAGCTTGTAGAATAATATAATCTCACCTGATCAGTGGCTCTCTTGAAATCCTGTAAAGAGTCACATCACATCAACAACATTGGCTTTAAATAACACTTATAAATAAACATCCCAAGGAGTATTTAACAAAGCAAGAGACTGGAATACAGAGTACAGTCACCTAAAAAAGTTGACCATGTAACTACCACAGTGAAACCTAAACAGGCCCAAAAAAGAGGCACCAAAAACTGCCATTGCCTTTTTTAGCTAAGTTACAAATAACTGGTATCACCAGTGCTGGTTTTGGAGTGGTACAGCGTTAATTGTATCAAGTTCTTGTTTATGATTGGTTCACTATAAGCCCGTTTGTTTAATTATGTCATTAGAGTGGGTTTCACAATAATTACTTTTAGTATTGACTCCTCCTGTACACTTGTAAGGTAAAATAATCAAACCTCTCTGAGTCAACACCTTTCATTGTCACCCCGATTCCCAAAATGCCAAATTCTGCTTGCCAAATCACTAGTACCGGTAGTCGGAACCCAATACAAGCGACCACGCTCTTTTACATGTATGGCTAATGGTTTGAAATTTTTTCTTGTTTAACCTCACAATATTTCACAATATTTGACACCCATTATGTAACAAGATGCCTTAAACAACAGCAAGTTTGTTCTTAGATGGTACATTTTATTTAATTATTCATATTACATGTATCTGATGTTCTCATTTAAGACACTGCTGGTTTTACAACTTAGAAATTGTCTAGATGACATCTCTTTGCATTACTACAAACTGAAATGCAAAGAAAAAGTTGTATAATGCAAAAACATTGCATGTATTCTTTGAAACACCCTATAAAACTTCGACCATATTTCTTAATTTTCAACAACTATTTCCTGCCAAAGATATGATAAGATATGGAACAAAGACAACAACCAGACATACAGGCCTTCTGATGGTGTTGATGTGGCCACAGCCAATATTGTTTCCTGAGTACCTTCCCACAATTATTTCCTTCCATGTACTTCTTGTGAGTTATGTTTCATAGTGTATTGACTTAATGCAAGGAAATCTAGACTTATATCCCTTGGAATGAGTCAACAAGTGACAAATAAACTCTACTTTTCCTAGTTCAGAACTTAATGCCGTGTTTTCATGAGAGAGGTTTACTACTGTTACTGCTCACCGAGGTTTCATAACTAAACCGCAGTTATTAGAGAAGCTGTTACATGAAACTAATTAACTAAAGTAGGCCGCATACAACAGATGGTTTGAGGTTTTCTCGGAACACAAGTGCTGCAATGTTGCTCAGAAACTATTGGAAAATTATAAAATTTTGCTTGCAGTGCTGTAGAGTCAAACTCTCCTTATATGTAAAGCTTTGTACATGTATAGTGGAAAGAAAATTTTGATGTCTCGCTGAGCCTCTTCCTGCAAAAAACCTGAAACGGCATCTGCCACGAAGCCCCGGCGACGTGAATGTTTACCAGTACTTCTTCTTATTCAGGGCAGCTTTAAATTCTAACTTTTGCCTTTCTCCTCCATAGACCTGAATTATGATTTTTTCTCTCTATTTGTGGTAGGTCTTCTTGTAGTTGTGCCTGCCTGTACACTGCTACTAAGCTACTGAACTTCTAACAGAAAGGAAACGCTTAGGGCACTTGACGATGAACAGGAAACGGCAGTCCGGGATTTCTTTGCCTAAACATGAGTTTATTTAGCTCTTTTTACCCACTGACTTGAAACCTACTTACATTAGGAGGATTCTTTGTCTATTTTTCTCTTCTTTACGCGCTGCATGTATGAACACTTACTGCCAAGATATCGTGACAACATCTGCTTTTCCTCGGTTACCGTCCATTACTGAACTAAACCATGCCTGATGAGGCGTTCAACTGTTGACCAACATAGGTTGGCTTACTTTTGTTTTTGCCGCCATTTACCGAGCTTTACTACTGTGTTTACACAATCAAAAATTTCACTTCAGTAAGGTTTAAACAAAACCAAGGTAAACATCTCTCATGAAAACACGGGCTAAGACACATCATTCATGTCAGAGTGAAGTAAAATTCAAAATGGTTATTACAAACCTGATCAAATGGATTTTCTAAATCTTGAAAGAGTCCTTCTTCTTCACAGTTCCTTAAGAATCTTGTTGGTGTTGGTGTCTGATCTACAAGAAGAAGCGACAAGAAATATTGAATACAGGGCTTACTCTTTGCAAATTTCCTTCCTCAAAAAAATAAATGAAGATACAATGTGAATATACATGTATGTAACTTAAACCTAGTGAATTGTATTAAGCAAGATTTAGCTCTACAAAATGGGTATAATAACTTGCTTTTTTGACTTTTTGTTATGTATACATTTAGCTGTTTCAAAGGCCACTCTATTCATGCAGCAAACGTAACTGATAAACAAAGTATGATGGGAGTGCAGCATTCAAAACAGTTTTAATAAAGTATGGCAAATGACCTTGTCTACTCACCTCGTTTAGTTTTTACTATTTTGAAAAGTTTTTTTTGCTTACCGTATTTACCCGTGTATTAGTCGATCCCGTGTATAAGTCGACCCCCAATTTTTGAGGCCAAAAACTAGATTTTCTTAATTTCCAGGTAAGAATTTCTTGGAAAACTTATCTTGTATTTCTTAAAATTATCTTTCAGCTACCACAGATATGTAAACAAATCACAGCATGTTTCAATGCGCAGTTTTAAAGCTTATTATGGCACGTATACGAGCGTTTTACCCAGTTTAGCAACACATGTGCATGCAGACTTTTCGATGATAATTTTTGTAAAATGCTCACAAAAATCAAACGAAAGGATTTCAAACAAGCCTTTTTAAGTGCGAAGAGATTAAAAGTGGCTTTATAAGACAGGCAAAACACCAAAGAAGCTCACGACTTTCAGTACGACGCCATAAACAAAGTGCAAAGCGTGTGTTGGGAACTTGGTAGTCAAGCCTTGAAATCGGTCAAGTACTGGTACAGAAGTCCTCGCACTCGTATCCTGCCAGGTTACCAAGCAGAGAAGTTCCAAGCGCGAAAGATATTTTCTCCAAGCGGCTTTACTACAGCTTTATTTAAAGGAAAAATATTGGTTCTTTATGACAAAATTGAGCCAGTGAGTGTCTACAAGATCCAGGTTAAAATTTAACGAATAAATGTTGATGCATTTTAACTTGAAGCTCTGATATGGAGAGACAGATCGCTAAGCGAACGTACATTGTAAACTGTGCTGCCGCTTATCACATGTTTGTTAACATTGAAAGACAATTATTATGCTAATTATTTGACTGGCGCTTGGATCTCAAGTTTTGACCCATGTATAAGTCGAGGGCGAATTTTTGGACTGATTTTTAGGTCTTGAAAGGTCGACTTATACACGGGAAAATACGGTATTTAAGTTTAATGTATTCTTTTGCTTTATGATATTCTATGTATTATGCAAAATAAAATGGTTGTTGCTGTTGTTGTTGTTGTTGTTGTTGTTGTTCTGCATAGCTGAAACCATTTGCCTGTGGCGGAACACTTCAGAGTACTGTATTTGCTATTAACAGGGTTTAAAACTGTTGCGTACAGAAAGTACTTTTTCCATCCAGACTACTTTTTCCAAAGTATAAAACAGACTGGTATCTTTAAAAGCATCAATAAATTTTATTGCTACATTACATGTATATAACAGGCCTGATTATTCTTGCATTTTGATTTATTCTTTCTTATGATCAATTAGAGGACAGTAGATGACATCATTAAAACATTTTTTGCCTCTTTTTTGTGTAAAAAGTCAATTCCACATTGTCATGTGTCTGTTCAGTAATTGATCACAGAAGAAGTCAAAATGTGGTAAGAGCATCGGTGACACACTCGGCTATCACCTGGTGTGCAACTTTTTTTTGTTCTTACCACATTTTGATGCCAGCTTCACTAGAGAGACTTAGGTGAATATGCATGTATCTTCCTCGTAATGACCTTCATTCGTCAACTCCCTTACAAATTTCCAGAGCTGCCAAAACGACCCTTGCCCCTGCCATAGAGTGTCAACCCAACCCAATAACATCCACTGATGTCAAATTCCCACACCCTTGGGAACAATGACTTGTCAAATGTGTGGGGTGCGCCAAGGGTGGGAAGGAGTTGCTGGTGTCTCTATTTGATTGATACTACCATTAACTGTACATAGTTTACAAATAAATATAATATTTCGTGCACTTTATCCTTGTATGAGCAACTGCAAGATATAGTTTTCCCTAGTGTTACTGTGGTTACCAAAAGTGTACTGAACCGTTTTCTCATTCACGAACCACTCAGCAACACAACATACTTCGAGAGGAAAGCTTGAGAAGCATACTCACATGTGCTTCATTAATAAAACAAGGTGCTTGCTACATTTATTACATCAAGACCGCACTACCGTCCGTGAGAATCTCCATGACATGTACCACGTCAAAAATTGTTTGGGATTATCTAAAGAAGAGTTGATCAAGTTTATCCCAAAAAAATTTCCAACAGCGGGGAAGTTATTTGGCGATTAGGAACTAGAATATGGCGGGAAATGCATACTGTCACGTAGAATAACTAGAGTGAAGTTAAATTCTTTTATCACAGCGACTCGAACGCGTCGAATTTGATCAAAAGTGATCCTCAGTGACCTTCGCGCAGTCTGTAAACTAAAAAATGTTACCTGCAACAGTTATATCTGATCCTTTTAGCGAGCCGAATTTAAGAGTAAGCTGGTGCTTTTGTTTGTGTCTTTCCAGGTGATCGTTGTTGGCGAATCTCTGTGGAGAGAGAAGGTGAAAAGCTGGCTAAATGTAGGCTTACGTAAGGCTGCGAAAGAATCACAGGTGACGACATCACTGTGAAATTAAACCAGTCGCTTCCAAACTCCCCCAGGAAGAGCTACACACAGGAACAACTGGCAGATAGCCTTACCTGTCCACATCCAGGTGCCGTACACTGGAACGGTTTATCATCGCTCTCCTCCATTTTGAATCCTTCCTTCTTCATAAAGCCTTCGAAAACCGACGCTTTAAGGAGCCCCAGAAGCCTCAAAACTACCAAAATTTAAGAACCCATTCAAGGGTTTACTTGAAACTTTTCTAAATTGTTTAATGTAAAAGAAAATGGAAATTTCCCTCCCAAAAAAGGTGAAATTTCCCTTAAAATAGTTCTTTTCCCTCGCGTCTCTTCAATGCATATTTTTGTCACATGACGTAATTAGATGGAAGGAGACGTGACGTCATAAAACCAACCTCGTTTGGGTGTATTTGGCTTTACTTGCACTTCCGCTCTCAAGTGTTTCTGATTGGTTGAAGCATCAATCAACAAATCTGACTTGTTTCGCTTTGATTGGCGGAAATACTCATTCGCGCCTTCATTTCAGACATTTAAGAAAGTCCGGAGGAATATTTGTAGCACCTTTTCCTTTACACAGACTCGAAAGGCAATGGGAGACAAGGAGCGAAAAGCCTTCACTTTAATTTCCTTCCGCCTTGTTACTGTTTTTATCAGTGTTTTTTTGCTGCTGATCATGTTGCCGCAACCCTGAGTCGGAATTTACTCATGCAGCTCTTTTGCGCTATCAGTCCCGCTACAAAATGAAATACCCAGTTGCTTATCGTATTTCCTGTGACGCAACTGAACAAAACCGCGCGAATTTTTTTTGACATAGATTTCGATTAGTCTCACTTTTTTTCCTAGCGTGCAGCGCAAAGAATACACGAATGCTAATGAATAGAAGAAAGATCTCGTTTCTTTCCCTAATTTGCATAAATTGAGCTCTTCCAATCTCAAGAACAAAAACCGACTACTCTAGTCTATTTTTCACAACTTTGTCGTTGCCGTCCATCAAAACCTCATAATCTCTTTTAAAAACCACCCCTACCCCCTTCTTGATAAGGGCATGTCCGACTGAGCCTCGTAATCAATGTCGCCTTGTAATGTTGGTGTCAGCCAGAGCAACTCCTAAAATTGCAGGAAGAGTAACACGGAAAGTCAGAAGCCAATCACGGGGGGGAGGGGGGGTAGGGACGAGTAGAGGCGCCACTTTCTCTCGGAGAAACTGGACAGTTAAATACCAGTGTACTGTGGAACCCCCACCTCACTCTACTATTATGCTTGAATTTAGGAACACTGTTGTAGTCCATCTCCTCTCCCCATCAAAGAACGTTTAGGATATATAAAAAAACTGCAGTAACAAATCTGACTCATATGCATGGACTACGCTAGTCCATGTGTCATGTTTGTCACCGCAGTTTCCTTGAATATTCCTTTTCGAATTGAAATGGCCAAAGATTGAGAAGGTTTAGGATACTTATTGCTGAGTTCATTTTTAATTACTATTGTCAAAATTTAGCACTGCAGTCCCAACTGGTCTCAACACTGATGTGCTGCTCACGACCCCCTTCCCCCAGCCCCGTTCCCAGAGCTTTCCCCCTCCCAATCTCTAAGGGAAAAGACCTGGGAACGAGGTTACCCCCCCCCCCCCCACACACACACACACACACCCCGTCCCCTATGGGCTCACTGCCCACAGTGTACCATCGAACCTTTCATCAGTTTTGACAATCTCCAGCCAGCAGCATTAAATATCATCCAACCCATTCTCCTGACAGGCAACTACCCAAGCTTTGCACGCTATTATTTCGTGTGAAAAATACCTTATGACATGGGTTTTCGATTAGAAATTCTCCTTTACTTACTTACCTTTGAGTAATTTTTCTATTATATACAAGATACTATGATTGTTTAAAAGCAATAGTTTCCTTTTGCAGATGAAATTCAAACTGTCGAGCTAAACTGCAGCCTTATATCCTGATGCTCCTCGCAAAAAAAGGAGTGATTTATATGCGCAAATAATTTTAACTTGTTATACATGATGCGCTCTTTTATGTAATTTTCTTAGGGAATGCGCCCACGATAACTGCTATAATTGTTGTAAAAAAAAAAAACTGTTAATTCCAAGGACCAATATACTGAATTATGTCAATTATTGTTAGTTTTAAAACACAACAGTAAAGCGGCATAGCAAGTGTGAAGTTGTCTCTTCCTTTTAACTCTGTCTTGAACCTCTTCTGAGTTTATACTGAAGCTAATCACAAGGTTGGTCTGAGAATAATGGAGATCTGTTGTAAATTAGTCAGTTAAATCTGTTACTAAGCGGAGGATGATCTCATCAAATTGTGAATTTTCAAGAGTTTTTTTTGTGAGATCATGAGATTCAATTTGCCATGATCAATTGCTAGGTCTAAATAAATCACCCGGTCACTTCAAAAGCCACCTTTTTAATCGACGGATAAGTCATTTACAGGCGATTGCATTCTAATATTCCCACTGCAAGTGCATGATTTCTGATGTATTTGAGGTTCACTCGAGGTGGTGGTTAGTTTTCATCAGTGGAAGTTACAGGTAGGTTGGCTGGTTGTTTAACAGGTTGTCTAAGCTGCCAATAACAAATGGATACAAAAAGGCTTTAAATATTGGAGAAACATAGCAATGCTGATAAAATCAACAGCCATAAAAATATATTGTTGATTTTCAAAGCATCAGTAGGAGTTATTTTGTTGGCGGAGATTAATCAAGGCTTTCCACATGACCAAGCTTTACACTCCAAGAAATAATATCACTTGAAGTAAAAAGCAAAGGAAAAAAGTTTTTTTTCGACGGACGAAGAGGCTTCGATCCTATCCGAAACAAATCACTAATTTTTCCCTGAGTCCTCCTCCTCAGTTACGTCAATCTTCCATCTGTGAAACTTGACATAACAAGGTGAGTTTGTATTCACTGGTCTAAACACGGACGATTATAATAAGTGAGGATTATTAAAGTTTATAACACGAACCACCTCAAAATGTCTTTATTACCAATGTTAAGAGAAGCTTAACTCTTTTACAGGGTAGCCAGCACACTGCATTAGGCATCATATATAGAATAGGAGCACATATTAATACAGTTTGACCGCATGCTGTTGTTGTTGATGCTAATTGATAATGCAGGTTAAAATCACTTGTAGGTTTCAAGGAGTTATCACGTGTTTGTACTTAATTTTCCTTGTCCATATGGTGTCGAAACAGTTTACAGGAGTGCTACAGGAGAATCAACAAGGCCGGAACGTTTTTGCGCCATATAGAGGAATCCTTGTTTACAATATTTACCTCATTAGCATAAGCAATTCAGTTTCTGCTGGAGCAACAAATAAATCAGATCTGAATATTGAAAGGTCATACTACGATTAACTCCGCCAATGAATATGAGCCTGATGTATTGAATACCTTTTGTGCAACACGGGTTTAAAAACTCAAAATTTTACAAAGAAAGTATGAGCTCATTAGCACTTTTGTCACCCAGAAATTTTGAAGCTTTTGAAAGACAAATTTCACCATTTATTAAGTTTCACTAGCTCTTTAGCTGCCTGGAGTCAATTCATATCTAACCTGTTTCCTTCTGTACTCAAAACCGCATGCAAATGAGCAAAAATGTAAACAATGTCAATTATTGTTAGTTTTAAAACACAACAGTAAAGCGGCATAGCAAGTGTGAAGTTGTCTCTTCCTTTTAACTCTGTCTTGAACCTCTTCTGAGTTTATACTGAAGCTAATCACAAGGTTGGTCTGAGAATAATGGAGATCTGTTGTAAATTAGTCAGTTAAATCTGTTACTAAGCGGAGGATGATCTCATCAAATTGTGAATTTTCAAGAGTTTTTTTTGTGAGATCATGAGATTCAATTTGCCATGATCAATTGCTAGGTCTAAATAAATCACCCGGTCACTTCAAAAGCCACCTTTTTAATCGACGGATAAGTCATTTACAGGCGATTGCATTCTAATATTCCCACTGCAAGTGCATGATTTCTGATGTATTTGAGGTTCACTCGAGGTGGTGGTTAGTTTTCATCAGTGGAAGTTACAGGTAGGTTGGCTGGTTGTTTAACAGGTTGTCTAAGCTGCCAATAACAAATGGATACAAAAAGGCTTTAAATATTGGAGAAACATAGCAATGCTGATAAAATCAACAGCCATAAAAATATATTGTTGATTTTCAAAGCATCAGTAGGAGTTATTTTGTTGGCGGAGATTAATCAAGGCTTTCCACATGACCAAGCTTTACACTCCAAGAAATAATATCACTTGAAGTAAAAAGCAAAGGAAAAAAGTTTTTTTTCGACGGACGAAGAGGCTTCGATCCTATCCGAAACAAATCACTAATTTTTCCCTGAGTCCTCCTCCTCAGTTACGTCAATCTTCCATCTGTGAAACTTGACATAACAAGGTGAGTTTGTATTCACTGGTCTAAACACGGACGATTATAATAAGTGAGGATTATTAAAGTTTATAACACGAACCACCTCAAAATGTCTTTATTACCAATGTTAAGAGAAGCTTAACTCTTTTACAGGGTAGCCAGCACACTGCATTAGGCATCATATATAGAATAGGAGCACATATTAATACAGTTTGACCGCATGCTGTTGTTGTTGATGCTAATTGATAATGCAGGTTAAAATCACTTGTAGGTTTCAAGGAGTTATCACGTGTTTGTACTTAATTTTCCTTGTCCATATGGTGTCGAAACAGTTTACAGGAGTGCTACAGGAGAATCAACAAGGCCGGAACGTTTTTGCGCCATATAGAGGAATCCTTGTTTACAATATTTACCTCATTAGCATAAGCAATTCAGTTTCTGCTGGAGCAACAAATAAATCAGATCTGAATATTGAAAGGTCATACTACGATTAACTCCGCCAATGAATATGAGCCTGATGTATTGAATACCTTTTGTGCAACACGGGTTTAAAAACTCAAAATTTTACAAAGAAAGTATGAGCTCATTAGCACTTTTGTCACCCAGAAATTTTGAAGCTTTTGAAAGACAAATTTCACCATTTATTAAGTTTCACTAGCTCTTTAGCTGCCTGGAGTCAATTCATATCTAACCTGTTTCCTTCTGTACTCAAAACCGCATGCAAATGAGCAAAAATGTAAACAATGACGTCAGCATGAATCCCTTTGAGTAAGGCAAGCCCAGAAATGTTAAAATGTGAGTAAGAGGCCTGTAACCACAAGGCGAACTGTTGTCGGCTGCTAAAGGCGTTTAATTTTCCTCAGGTCAACGGAGAGATCTCACATTGTAACATTGATTTCACATGCACAACATCTGACAGCCGCTCATAACAGTAGCTTGAATAAGTATTTCCGTTATCTTTTGCCGGAGCTCCAAAATTAGTGGAAGGAAAACTCTGAGTTTGATTCAGTACATACAATGAGTATGTATGGAAAACTCTTTTCCATTTGAAAGGTTCTTCACAAATGAGCCATTCACTGGTGACAAACTTGTTCAAGTGGCCGAAAACTGAACATTCTATCATTCCAGCAATCGTGTTTAGTGGCGTCTCTTGTTATCTGTTGTTTTATATACTCCTGTCACGCGCCTGTTGAAACCTATTGGTAGTTCCCAATCCTCCGCCTATTCTACCGGTCACAGAATTCGAAAAAAATGCGACAGCCTCCAAAACAAGCGGCTTCAGCCATTCAAGCGTGGCTTTTCTTTATTTTGGATGTTCCAGTGCTTGGCTTGTCGTCCAGCGTCGCAAGTACCATGTGACCGGCTTATGCAAAGGACCTAACACAAACTACTACGAGCCAAATTGACTTGTTACGGTACAATCAAACTCTAACTTAGAGGCTCAGGGAACTGAAACAAGAGGAACTATATTGGTTTGGAAGGAAAATGAATCGGTGATTTCTTTAATTTGAATACATCGAGTATGCCTATTGTATTGATAAAAGGAAATAGCTGCTGTAAAATCTCTGCAATCTGGGGAAAAAATTCGCACAGATTACAAAGCATATAAAACCCCAAGTGAAAGTTTATAAAGTGGGATTCGCCGGTGCGTTCAGAACAGATTCTACTTAGTTTATCTTGCTTGAGGATCACTCAAGTGAAACCACGCGAGAAAAGAACTCATTAACAAAAACTGTACTTGCTCATAACATACGAATATAGCACCAGTGAACAACGTCTCTTAACAGAAGTGGGTAGAAAAAGCTAGAAAGGTAGGTAAACGACAAGAAATATGGCTTTTTACTGTGAGCACTGATTTTCAGGTTTCATTGACAAATTTCAATCACAGAATGAGAATGATAATGGCAGGTTTTACCTTAGTCTGACTGGTGAAAACGTACAGCGTTTTATTATTCCACTCGCTTATTATCAATATCTGAAGATTTCTTAACCCACTTAAATCGTGTCCTGAAATACATCAGAGTGCAACATTGAAACGCCCCAACTCGTGGGCTCAAGCTAAAATTATGTTACAACTTACTTACAATCTCAAAGGATTATCTTGAACTTCTTGGTTACTCGCTTGTAAAATACTCATGGTGGCTGTTAAATCTTCAGGTCACTAAAAATATACTTTCCTTTGAGAGATGCATTCCTAATTTAATGTAAAAAAATTGAGAAAAACACAGATCAAAAAATGACTGAAGTTTTTCTTTCGCACATTTCAGCCTGACCACCGATGGTCTTTCCTTCGGGCCGTCAAAGTGTCGCTTATTTCACGTGACAAGAATTTGCTTTGAGAGTATTGATCGCTCGGCTGACTTGCAGGGTGACATTGGACCTGCTGTGATACCTGCCCTGCCCTGCTCCGCTTGCACGCTCTGAAGGTCACGGCTATTCACCCGTCTGACCAGTGCTTGTTTTTGTGCGTCTCAGGTTTCACGGAGGCTGATATGAGCCGTCTGATGTTCGCCTGTTTGCTTCTTTGCCTCGCACTTGGTAAGTAGACTGATAATCGTTATAATCTGGGTATCATCTCCTTTCTTGAGAGGAGTTTGAATCCCTAGGATGCAATTCTAGATATGTTGTAATAACGGACCGGGTCACTGTAGCATGGCCCTCTCGTATTTATTTGCTCGTGGGTAAATCACAGATTTTAAACGTGTTTTCATGCGCTATACTAAAGTTAAATTTCCAAATGTTATTCTATTGAACATATCTTTAATTACCATGAAGAAGTATCCTAAATGAGAATATCGTATATCAAAGCCGATACCCTAAGAGGAGAGATATAGTTGTTAAAATAATCCCAACATGACGTAATTACAAACTTTTGGATTCCCACTCGTAAATTTACCCTCGCTTGGTGAACCATGAGACTGCTGACACAAAAAGCACTGTAACTGACTAGTTACCAATTTCTTACAAGATAAAACTTATTTCCTTAGTTGAAGAGAATTCAGCTGAAAACGTTACTCCGGGCCTACCTGTTACCTAAAGCTGTTTATTCTTTTTCTCTTAATCTCAGGCTCCATTTAAGCCCTTTGTTCTTCAATTATTTGAAACATCGCTTCTAAATCATTTGAATTTCGTAAAAAGAAAAATCGTAGAGTTGTTTTTAACAAATAAAACGCGTTTTATATTCCAAGTTTGACAAGCTCATTGTCAATATGTCTCTTAACAGACAAAACAAAACTCAATGGCACTGTTGTGATTTTTGGCACTTTGTAGAATTATTAAGTTCTAACACTCCACGGACACAATAACGACCATTTTCAAATATTTGGACCGTCTAAGGCTTTTTATAGATATAAGCTTATATATATCTGCAAGAATCAGGCTGGCAATTTTTCCATACCTTCTAAGCAGCTGACATTCAATTGTGATTTCAGTGTCATTTTATTTTTTTCTCTTGACAAACAACCGACTGACAAACTCTAAGTTTTATAAAAGGCAAATACTATTTGTGAGGGTGGCACTATACATTCAGAGCCTTTGGTTACTTTGCCGATAAATATAGGCCATAAGGATCAAGGACATTGGCTACAATAGTCAGGGTAATTTGGCTTTCTTCAGTCAATGTTGAAAATAGCAAAAATAGCAGTTATTAAACTGTGAAGTCAATGATGGCTGGTCTGTATAATTAACCATATAATCCGATTGTGTCTCATCATACCATTGCGCTACTTTATAAGAGAGCGATCCAAGTCTTCACTAAAACACTGACTTCAAAAGGCACGTCAAGACAAAAATATGTCTCTTGTTATAACAAGTCTGTTTTGTTTGTTTGTTTGTTTGTTGTTTTTAGTCTTCCAACCATTTTCTTCTTATTATTTATAACTGTTATCTGTTTATCAGTAACTGCCCCAGCGCGTCTGATCTCTCCGACGGAGATTACCCTGCCCTTGAACAGCTCCATCGTGTTCCATAAAACGTAATAATGATGAAAATGATGATGCGGCAGCTGTAAGCGCTGTAAAAACCGTCCAATGTAAGGTGGATGAACATAAATTTCTCTTTTGCACGGGACAGCAGTCACCTATAGCACACCTACTCCAGTCGATAGGTAGAAAAATTGATTCTTACAAGTTTCAGTTTCTAACATCTTCCGTTTTTCAGGTATGGGTACGATTCTTCGAAATTGCCAAAACAAGTGATTGAAAAAAGAACCTTGTCCTACTATCTTGGCGCCTGCGTAATACAGTCGTTTTGACTCGCCCCCTGTTTTAACTGATATGAATAAACGCTGAAATTGACCGCTAAAAACCGAAAAATGATTGTATTGCAGGCTTTAATACTGTCTGAAATTTAGGAGAGAAGCACCCCAGTAAAAACGCCTGACATTCCCAAGTGCAAATCTGTGACAATTTGTTGAAACACTAGCTCTCGCTTCTCGCTCTTTTTCTTTTCACGATGCTAGAGGAGTGAGAAAGGGGAAGGGGAAGGTAGGGTATCCACTCGCCCACAGGACAGGCATTTTAATCAAAATGTAGACCAATGCTGTTTGTTACTAGTTCTCCTCGTTTCTCTGTGACTGATACAAACACAGCAAAGAAAAGCAGGTTACTAGTGTTCCAACGACTTGTGACGCTGATTGTGGACCATGTAAACTTTGTAAGAATACAACAGTCGTAATTGACAGATTAAAAGACCCGACGTAACATTTCATTGTTTCGTTTCACAAGTCGTTGACGCACAACAAGCAGAACGGACGACCGGAAGTGACGTCACAGATGAGGAGCCTCACCCCTATACCATTTCATTCTTCCTGTTTCCACGTCAACAGACTGTTGAGTTAGACGACAAGGGGAAGTCTAAAAATGCAACTGAACATGATAAGTCAAATAGCACTCAAGGTAATTATCAAAGGGCACGAGAATGATTTTAACTTTTCTTCGGAATATAAGTTGCACGATATTTGTTAAACAGAAAATTGGTGAGACAGAGATTTGTGGGAAATAATTTGGACTGACACTTTCGATGGTCAAAAACAAAAGACTTACTATTAAGAAGTAAAACAAACACAATTACAGAGCTGACATAATTCTTGCACCATTTCATAGTGGACCACGCTTTCTTGACCTCGCGAATAGTTATCAATCAGGCAGCTTACTTTACTGAGTTATAAACCTTTTCTGTAAGTTATCGCTAGCTTCAGAGGTATAGACAACAAACAAACAAACAAAATGTAATCTAGGTATACTATCTACGCGATTTACTATTTGCGCTAGTTTTGGGAATGGTATGGCTCACTTGACCTATACGTAATCGCTGCCGATTTGACAGAAGAATAACTTTTTTCGCAATGGCAAAATTCCTTTCACCACTGAGAGTTTTCGTATATTCAACAGGTATAGGAGGTAGTACGTTAAGTCTTGTTTTTTAGAAAACGACAGGGTGTATTCATCATGCATGTGCGCTGATTTTGTTATTGATTTAAAGTAAGAGATAAAGACCAGTATTGCAGAAATGCGACAAGCTTCGGACTGCAATACAACAAAATGCATGTTGAAATGAGTTTTCATGTTCTCCTCAGCGGAGGGGAAACATCCCTCGGAAAGTCCGCAGGATGATGACCCAGACCTCTCGTATCAACACGGTAGCGTCAAGCACCCCGCCCATGAAATGTATCCCATGTGCCACCACTGTCCGAAGAACTCCTCGTACGAAGAATGTGCTCACAAACGCACGCTAAAGAGATGCGACAATGGTTTATCTAATATCTGCTTCACGAAGAGTACCAAAAGAGATAAGATAGTTCACTATCATATGGGCTGCGCAAATCACAAAGAGTGTAAAAAGGCCAGAGCAAAACCTTGTAAAGGTATGTCTTAGATGTAATATATCAAACACGAAAGGCCGTGTTTGACCACATTTCCAAACACCGAGAAGAGAGTTGAAAATACGACGCGCAGCGGAGTATTTTTGACGAACGTCGAGGTGTTTGGAAATGTGGTCAAATACTGTCTTGAGTTTTTGATATATCTTCTCAATCGAGACTAAAACTAGGGAAAAAACGAAGAAATAAAATCGTAAGAATCTATGCTAATTAAGATCAGATATCTAAACAACTTCACGGACATGATTTCCTTTGTTTAAACTTGATGAATTATTAATGAGTTTGAGAATGTTAGATAAATTACTATGAAATATACCACTTATGAGCCCAGCTTACGCTGACTTGTGACTGAACCAGACAAAGTTGTCATGTATTGTAGCCTGTACATTGGACATTCCTGTGATGAGCGACAAACTTGAATTCACTTTCACAGCTTATAAATGGGATTTTCTGTTAAACTAAGTGAAATAAATCGAATGTCTTTGTTTAAGCATCCATTTTAGCAATGTTGTGCTAATTGAGGACACTGTAAGCAAACAAACAAATGTTGAAAATAGACCAAAAATATTTTTAAAAGAATGTCAGTTGGTGGGAGGTAAACCAGTTGGCTATTTACAAAGCGAGGCCGAGGGGTTAAATTCAATACTATCAACGATTTGAACCAGAGACCTCCAAATTTCACATCCACCCCCCTAAACCATTCGGCCACGCCGCCTCCAAAACGTTAAATTTTTGGCATTTCGTTTATCTCAGACTAATCTGCAGACAGAGAAGGACTGAGACAAGAAGATTGGAAGTTCATTTTCTTCCTATCCAGCCTAGTTTAGCCTTCTGGTTTGGCTGGAGGTCCCGCCTGCTCCGTACGTCTTGTTGACTGTCTCTCATACTAAAGAACGAACTCAGTTGAACGTGTAACAATTAATAATAGTCTATCACGATTCGTACGCGCGCTCGCGCGCGTTGCTAAGGAAGTGAAAATTCACTTTCTGGTTACTTACGTCAGCCTGAGCATAACTAGCAAATTCGCTTACATTTTAGATGTTCTCTCGTTGTGTTCCACAAATGCAAAGGAAAAAAAGTACAAGCAAAGACAAAATAAGAGATAAACAGAAAAACAAGAACAAAAGAAAGAGAAATACTACCTCCGTGTCGCTTTGTTTGATCTTACCGAAGTGCGCTGGTAGTGAAAATTGCGCACTTGCTGATAGGGTAACTTTCAATATACATCGGGCGCACTACTGGTTTCTCTAAAGGAAACGCAGTTTTTCATTAAATCCAGCCTTTTTCGACGAGTTTCGATTAAAGCCGACGTTGGAAACATAGCTAGGCATTCCTTTTTCGAAATCATGCTTTTTTCAGAAATTACGAATTTTTCAATATTTTGAAATTCTCTCAAAATCTGACCTTTTAGAAATGAAACAAAATCTATGCCTAGCGTAATGATGATTAAATTTAAAATATTAAGTCAATGAAAAATTCCCGATAAAGCAATTTGCCTGGGAGCCTTTGCATTTTTTCAGGATTAGTCACATGACCAAGGGTGTGGCCTGATCATGAAAAAGTTAAAACATATGAAATAACTCTGAACTAACTAAAAATGATGGGGTTATATGAGAATAAATTCCCCTTAGCAATGGCTCGAAAAGATCAGTTAATCGGCCCTCAAGGTGGCTCAAAACAGTTTCCAGCACTTAGATTTTGATGGGTCGTTATAACCACTCTTTAATAATAATAATTAATAATTAATAATAATTTATTTCTAACGCATTACATTAAAAAATCTCAATGCTCTTACAGAATAAAAATGAGAAAAACGATAACGAAACCAATATAAGGAAAACATATTAAATTACAATGGATGATAAAATACTAAAATTCATCATAAGATACTAAAATTCATTATAGAAATACTAAAGATCATTATTAAACAAAAACGTTTTAAGCTTAGTTTTAAACGTATCCACTGATGGGGCACTTCTCACATCAAGTGGGAGGCTATTCCACAGTGTTGGCGCACAAGATGAAAAAGCGCGTCCCCCGTAGGTCTTTGTCCTAAACACCGGTATGTGCAGTCGCAGGTGATCATTATTTGAACGAAGACACCTTATCGGTTGACGAAGATTAATAAGTTCCGCCAAGTAACAGGGTGCTAAACCGTTTAAAATTTTGTGAGTAAAAAGTAAAATCTTAAAAATGAAACGCTTGCGCACGGGCAGCCAGTGAAGTTTGCGGAGGATTGGCGTGATGTGATCCGCTCTCCTTGTTTTTGTAACCAGCCGGGCGGCCGAGTTCTGAACACGTTGAATTTTCGAGATTTCCTTGTCAGGGAGACCATACAAGAGACTGTTACAGTAGTCCAGTTTAGAGGACACAAAAGCGTGAACGAATTTTTCTGTACTTGGTTGGTCAAGATACTGACGAATATTTCCAATACGCTTTAGAGCAAATGAAGCAGATTTGAAAAGATTGCTTACATGCGTGGACATCGTTAAGCACTGGTCGAGAGTGACCCCAAGATCCCGTGCATTCACGCTTGTCTTGATCTCAGAACCAGCAATATTCACCGCGGCTATAGGTTGACGCTGAAGATAACGAGATGAAAAAATGCAAAATTTCAGTTTTTGATGAGTTGCATAATAATTTATTATCTGCCATCCAAGATAAGATATCCTGTGCACAAAGCTCTAGCTTACTCAAACAAGATGATTGTTCAGATCGTTGCATAACCAAGTACATTTGCGTGTCGTCCGCAAATATCATGGACTGGAGGCCATGGGCGATGATCTTATCTTCAATGGGCGTGACGTAGAGGGAGAACAGCAGCGGGCCCAGCACCGAACCCTGAGGAACACCGCAGATTAACTTAGCGGAAAAAGAGTGTACATCTTTGATAACAACCGCCTGCGAGCGATTTGTCAGATACGATTTGATCCAAGCCAGGGCAGTACCTCTCAGACCAAACCGGGTGTATAACCTATCCATAAGGACACTGTGGTCTATGGTGTCGAAGGCAGACGATAAGTCAAGTCACTCTTTATTACTTGATGCTACAATCATGGTTTCAAAAAACTGCCCAGTCATTGGTTAACACGTTGTTATCATTTTCATGACGCAATAGGCTACCATAGCAACAATATGACCTCCTAAAAACGCCCTTAATTACAGCTTAAGGGGCCTATAATTCAAAAACGGCAAGGTGAAATTGTTTTATATTATCAACTTTTGATAAGCATGATAAGTTGCAACTTTTAACAAAGTTTAAAAAAAATTCTAGGTAGGGTTCAGAGCCACCTTAAATTTTCGAAAATTTCCTGTTACTGTTGTTATGGTAACCTATTGCGTCACGAAAATGAGAACAACCTGTTCACCAATGATTGGGCAAATTTTTGAAACCATGATGGTAGCACCAAGTGATAAAGAGTGGTTACAACGACCCATCAACATCTAAGTGTTAGAAACTGTGTTGAGCCACCTGAAAAACGGACTTGATTATTTGTTTGTTTGCTTAATTTTATAAGGAGAGAAACTATTTGTGTTCGAGAGAATTAACGCAGTTCTAATCTGGTAATGCGGAGATATTCGAGTTTTGTGTATGTATCTTTCTGTGGACACCAATTTGGCCGCCCCCCAAAAAAATTCTTCAGGGGCGAATAACGCCATCTCCATGTTCGTCCATGAGCTTTCTTTCGAGTGTTGTGCAGTATTGCGGACTTTCGAGTGTCGAAGCAGCTTATTGTGGACTGTAGCGGATAAGTTGTTTATTTAAAGTTCGAAGTCAGTGTTAATGGTATTTAAAAACCTTGCAGACATGTCTTAACGAAATGTGTACGACTTTTCGTACGAACAGAAAGCTGTAGTTTGACTGCGTGTTGTGTACCCTCTTCTCTTTTTTATTCGACCAAAACCAACGCTGCTTTCTGCTGAATAAATCAAAGGGGGAAATGTGTAGTTTCACTTCGCTGGCCTAGATTTCTGTGTGGAAATTATGTAACATAAACCCAACGAAAGTGTTTACATGGGAAAAGAGTTCAACTCCCACTGGATTGCTTTGGTACACTCACATGTCCTCCCTTTCATTGTTTCGGAAGTGAAAATGCCCTGCAGCTGTTCCCCCAAAGCCGAGCGATTCAAAGTCGTGTTCGTAAACAGAATAATTGTCCTAGCTTTGGTAATAAAAGTACGTCGTCTCGCATACCGACGGAACAGGCATCGTTTGTGTCGATTTACACGGCCACTATAAAATACCGACTGCGGGACTGCGGACTGCTGACTGCAGACTGAGGACTGCGAACTACGGACTGCGGACTGCAGACCGCAGACTGCAGACTGTAGACTGTGGACTGCGGACTGCGAACTGCGGACTGCGGACTGCGGACTGCGGACTGCGGACTGCGGACTGCGGACTGCGGACTGCGGACTGCGGACTGCGGACTGCGGACTGCGGACTGCGGACTGCGGACTGCGGACTGCGGACTGCGGACTGCGGACTGCGGACTGCGGACTGCGGACTGCGGACTGCGGACTGCGGACTGCGGACTGCGGACTGCGGACTGCGGACTGCGGACTGCGGACTGCGGACTGCGGACTGCGGACTGCGGACTGCGGACTGCGGACTGCGGACTGCGGACTGCGGACTGCGGACTGCGGACTGGGTAAAAAAGATGGACTTAGGTATAAAACGGGGACTAAGCTAAATATTGTTGTTAACTTACAAAGCTCTGAATGGACTGGCCCCTGATTACATTAAAGACCTACTGCGATTTAACATTTCTGGTCGCATTTCTGGTCGATTTTCAAACACCAGGTTGCTTGATGAGCCTAGAGCAAATCTTAAAACGTATGGTGAAAGGGCTTTTTCCGTGGCGGCACCAAGGCTCTGGAACAAATTACCCTTCCAGATCAGACTTTCATCATCAGAGGCAGTTTTTAAGGCTAACCTTAAGACTTATCTTTTTAAGCGTGCGTTTGATTTGTAGTTTTTACTTTTTATTTGTAGCCTAATTGTATTATATAGCGTATTTAATTCTTAGGATTTTAACTTTTAGGATTTAGGATTTTAGGTTTTTAAAGGATTAGGATTTTAATTTTAGGATTTTAAACTAGGATTTTAATTTTAAAGTATTGTAAAGCGCCATGGACAATTAGTGGAAAATAGCGCTATATAAATGTTTATTTATTTATTTATTTATTTATTTAAGCATTACGGACTGGGTATAAAACACGGACTCAGGTATAAAAGGCGGATTGCGGACTAAATGCGGTCTTTCAACTGCAGTCCGTGTTTTCTACTGACCGGTCGTAACTAATATTACGTAATACATGTATAAACGAGAACAAACCCTCCCGTATGGACGTGCTTTGCGATCAATTCATTTGTTTTCGCTCCTGCTGGAGGGAGGCCAAATTCAGGCCTACCTAACAGCTCAGGCACAAAATGCTATTTCTAGAATTTTTGCTTTTACAACATACCAACCCCACCAATACTCGAACGCACTCGTTAATCTACGATTACTACTAGTTATAGAACTTTTGAATACCTTTCTAGTGTGTTTTCTATTCTATTCAAATCCTAAGCTTCCTTGTTTTCATTTCCCCCCCGCAGCTCACGAGAAGCGCTGTTTCACTTGCTGTCAGTGGAGTGGATGTAATTCAATGTCTCACCATGAAGACACAACTGCTTTTTCACTCTGGGATGCTGGTCACGCGATCAGCATTGGATGGGGTAGCCTGGGTGTCAGTTTGGTGACGTTCATTATGATGTATTTCATTTGAAGGGAACAACCTTCAACACTAACATGTACATAGCGTTTGGTCGACTCAGTCTGGCAACACAAATGGACTTTGGTTGTATTTTTCAGACTCAAGAGACTTTATTTGACCATGCTATTCTTACGAAAGCAGATCTTTGCCTGAATACCTTTCAATACTGTTCCAAGCTCAGAAACTGTAAAATATATAAACCAAAACACGGTATTGTCCATTGTTATAAATGGCACATTGTTTACACAGTTCGTCTTTGCTGAGCTCTTGTAATATATATCTTTTTCATGGTAGTTAGTATGGGATCATAGTGATGTGCCGCGAATCAGTAGCAGTGGTTTTCCAATGAAGTTTGAAAGAGCTGTGTAATCAACTGTTTAACCAATGAGAGTGATGATGTATCTGAGTCTCTTCACTAAAATCTCTTCACTAAAAGTGATTTAATTATTGTATACCCCAATAAACCACTGACTTTCACGATGTCGTCATTTGGCTGCACAACTGCCAGAATGTATTTCCTTCAAACCCCAGAGGAATTTAAAAAGCAAAGTGAAGGATTCCGGATAGTTGTATCGGTCTGCTCAGTTCACATAACTGAGGACGCCTAACTGTGGCTGGAAAAGCAACGAGAAATAAAACTGAGAAACGTACGTTTTTGTCAAAATTTGCTATAATGGCTGTTTGCCAGTCAGTACCCTTGGTTCTGTTAAATTATTGGCGAAGGTTTGAAGAGCGGTTTCTTCATTAAAGCGACTGAACAACGTAACATTTGACCATCAATCAGTTTTGTGAAGACCGTTATTGATCGCGATAATAATAATAATAATAATAATAATGATAAAAGAGTATAGCAATCACTCTCAAATTCACTCACACATTACTAACGTCCTATCGTAGACATATTACCCTTCCTCTAACTTTAAGGCCACTTTTTGCCTCAAATTTGAAAGGGATGTCACTTGAACCCATAAAAAGTGATGTAATTGTTTCCTTCACCCCAGAACACTGCAAATTTTTACCGGAATACACCTGAATCCACTTTGAGTGTCCCGCACTTCCGCGCGTATGAAAACCCACCCTATTGACAGAAAGCCTCAGTTAAACACACTATTCTCTTCTTCGCATGAGCGCAAAATTTACAGAAAGCTTTCCGCAGCCGGCGACTAAAGATAAAGAAAATAAAAGGATTAAGGGCACCGCTAATGTTAGGAAGAATGTGAATAAATGTTATGTTTACGAATGGTGTTATTCAAGTGAAACAAGTGGAACACCAAAATAAATCCATCAGAATAACAAAGAATGGAAGCCGACAGCACATCAAAGCGCTGATAACAATGGCCAATGTTTTAGCAGCTCTGATTTCCCGAGTCAAGGTAAAGCGTTTGCTGGCAATGTCTCCTTGAGCAAGAGATGGAGACTCTGGTAACGTCCTGCGGTTTGAAGATTTCCAATGTTTCCAGGAGATGGCAAAAACATAAGAATATGATGCTCCAATGATGAATAAAGGAAAGAAGTGTATAAATGATATAAATGATATAGAATTATAATTGTATTTCATTTTATTTTATTTTATTTTATCTATTTACTATTTCTTTCTAATATTTATTTCTCTCGAAGATATTAGCTGACAAGCTACTCTGTAAATTCGAGGTTAAATAAAGTATGTATGTATGTATGTATGTATGTATGTATGTATGTATGTATGTATGTATGTATGTATGTATGTATGTATGTCGCAAATGTGTAATAGGTTGGATCGGGGGTTTTGCGGCATCCTAAAGGATTGTCGATAGCAAAAGCTGGAATGGTTGAACTTGTCCAGTTATTAAGTCCAAGTGAAGCTATAACGGCGCCATGAAACCAGATGTACATAAGCATCAACTGGCCTCCTCGCTGGGCCGCAATTCGATGATATTTCAATGGATATCTTGTTGCTACAAACCGGTCAACTGATACCAGTGCCATGTTTCCAAAACAAGTGCAGCGGCATGCTAAGTCTGTCCAGATCCACAATGCGCTAGTGCTTTCATTCAAACACCAGTTTGTATTGTGTAAACTTTGACGGATTCGCATCGGAAGCGGGAAGAACGCAACCATTAAATCCGATAAAGCCAGCGACACGACGAGATAGTTTGAGAAACGATGAAGACGTTGATTGTGGTAAATTGAACAGCATATGGCAGTATTTCCAAGCACGGTAGCTACGGTTATGAATAATAAG
The DNA here is from genome assembly GCF_964199315.1 of Orbicella franksi. Classification (NCBI taxonomy): domain Eukaryota; kingdom Metazoa; phylum Cnidaria; class Anthozoa; order Scleractinia; family Merulinidae; genus Orbicella; species Orbicella franksi. The sequence goes on along the minus strand of NC_138149.1, from coordinate 17,628,500 downwards.
AAAAACGTCTGTGCCATATACTCTGGCTTGGTGTTCTCGTAACAGATATTTGGTTCATCAATCTGACCATAGTTAATAGAGTTGGCAGAATTATCATTCGTGATCATTCACCATCAAATTAAAGAAAATCCTCAAACAAACTTGAAGATAAAATATTTCCTTGACTGAACCTGCTGTCAGTCTTCTTGGTCGATGTTTGAATTTTTCCCCATGCATGAGATGTAATTTACGACATGAAGCCCGCGCTAAAGGCTATGAGTCCTGTATACCTGGAATATCTCTCAGAAGCGTTTGGCTGCTTGCAATGATCCTGTTTAGTATAACAACTACCAATCTAATGACTTAGATGGCAGCGAAACCGACAGATGCTTCAGCAGATAAGCTCATTCCCTTCTTAGCATTGGAGTATTTTATAGCTAAATTGTCACCTTAAGGGTCTGAATCTTCGAACAGCAAACATTTAAGGCAAACAACTCATTCCAACTATATTAAAATTCACACTCTGTGTGAATATTATTTTTATTGCGGTCTTTGTTCCCGAAAAGTGAAATTTAATTACATTTGTAAGGTGCCTTTTCTTTCTTGAAAAAAGGTATCGGGCGGTTAACGTTAGAAAAAGACAAATATTTTGCGTGATCTCAAAATTGCTGAGAACAGCCCAGATAATCTACAATCACAGAGTACAATATAACAAGGCTTCTTTATTTTCAGCAATCAAATTTGTCAAAGAGGTGTCAGATAAAATTAAAACGCAAGTTTATTAGTTTTGGTAGTTCGTATATTTGGAATGGTAAACTGATGTTGTTCTGAGTTATAAATTTCGTCTGTTATTCTGTGCCGATTAATATGCCACAGAATCGTTTCTTCAATATGAATTCTTTTTAAGGAAATCACATTGCCTATTTAGATAAATATTATTTTGCTATTCAAAAGTCGAAGTTGATCTTCAGCTGCCCACATTATGTAATCGCGCATGTATAGTCAATAAATTATGATGGCAAATTGTTATTGGCTATCCCGTTTAACGAAGAAATGGCATTTAACTTTCACTTTTATGAAATTTGGATTAGTTGAAAACTTCAGTCCTCGGGAACCAAAAGGAACTTAAACTAACAGCTGTCTATAGCAAACTGACCAACTCGGCCCTCACGTCCTCATACGTCGCTGTTTTTTTACCCTGATTTGGACCAGAAAAGAAAGCAATTTCGTCTGACTAAAATGATAAAAAGAATACCTTAGTCAGTAGAACCAAACGAAAATACCAAACACAATAGAAACACGGAAACTGCTCTCTATTTTAGTATTAGGTCACGTTCACACTCTTCGCCGGAGAAATTTGAAAACGCAACTTTATTTCTACCGTTAGGCCTACTGTATTCACTAGGGAGTTTAAGCAACGACGACGACGACGCCTAGTAAAAAATGAATTTACATTTTACAAACGAAATTCGCGATTGTCTAGATCTGTTAGGTACGCCAATGGCTCTAAAAACGTGCTTAAGCTAAATATGTAACGACGGCGTTCAGTTCCAAATGGAAATTCGAAAAATCAGCCGTCGTCGTCCACGTTCCGTAGACGGCGCAGAACTTGGTCATTTCACGTTCTTGTTTTGCAGAGGACGGCAAAGAAATGTACAAAGATTTATAACGCTCGTTTACAGCTATTACTCTGTTCATTAAACTTTTTGTTTGGTGACGTTCTCGTTGCCGTCGTCGTCGTGGCTTTAAGTTTCCTAATTAGGGAGTTTACGAAACCACGACGCCCACGCCGAGGACAACGTCGTTTAAAAAATGAAGTTATATTTTACCTACGAATCTCGCGATACTCTTAAGTCATTTACTTTGTTTATCACTGTCAAAACTACCGCAGAACTAAATCAGGAACACAGCGATAAATTTGAAATAAAAATTTAAAAAACTAGCCGTCGTGGTTCACGTTCTCTAGACAACGCAAAATTTGGTCATTTCTCGTTGTTGTTTTACAGAGGACGGCAAAGAAATGTACCAAGAATTATAACGCACCTGCACAGCCATTGTACTGCTCATTAATTCTTTTGTTCAGTGACGTTCCCATTGCCGTTGCCGTCGTGGTTTCGTAAATTCCCTAATGTCTTCACGAAAACGGAGTTTTTCGAAAACGACGACGTCACGATAGTGATGTGATTACGCTGCCCGAGTTTTCCTATAAATCCAAAATGACCGATGATTGTTACGTTCTTTCAAATTTCTCCGACGTAATATTGACGGAAAACATTTGATGCGTTTTCAGAGTGAAACTTTCCTTTTCAGTAATCATTCAGTACCAAGAGAAAATAATCGGAAAAAACAGAACTTGGTTCTGCTTTATGCGACGCGTGGCGTTTTCTTATAAGATCTCACAGTAGCCCAAATTCCGGGCCAAACTTTGAGTAACTGCCAAAATTTTGTCTAAAATCCTTTCCCCAAGCGGCCACATGATTTAAGAAATGGTTATACCCTCCAAGCCTTGACAAAATTTGCATGCGAGTAACATCCGTGATTGTACTGATGTAAGTTGTATGTTAATGCTGGTTTCAAAGTCTAAATAATCGAATGGAAGACAAAATGTTCCTGTAAGGAACAAATTTCGTAACGCAAAAGCTTTTATCGGTCCTCTTGTGTTCGCGGGCTATAAATCATATATATAAACATGGACGTGTATCATTTAGATTCTTCGTCTAATAAACCTCGCCGGCCTGAAGATTTCGAGCTCGAACAAGTATCAGTGTTTCACGAACAGCTCTAACCGTTCGAGCGAATGTATTGTTTTTCAAAAACGAGTGCACAAGAAGTACAAAAGGTGGTGGGCAATTTCTACACCATTCTGCTATTGTCACATCCTATGCGACACATGGGGCCAAGGAACAATTAATAACCGTACTGCTTTTAATTTACACAGGAAGAGAAAGACTACATTTGCCCATTACTTCAGTTTAAATAAAGATTAACTATAAGTTTCTTTTGGCGTTAATTCTCGGCTCCATTTAGTCTATTAACGCAGGATAAATTTTTTTTCCTTTGGAGGCCGGTACCTAGACAATAACCTAACTTGTAGCATTTTAAAGTTCACTAACATTTGGACATAATTCCGGTATTTCGCTTCATTAGACTGTTTCCCTGAACTGAATCGAGTTTTATCCTTACAGTTCTTCCTTTCTGAAACACGCAATGCAAATCCAGGTAAATTACGCCGCCGAGGCGGGCCTCAGTAATTAGAAAAAATGGCTTTTCCTATAATTAGCCGGCAGCCCACTCAGCCTAATTTATCTACTACATCAAGTGTCGAGAAATTATGTCAGAGTCACGCAAAAGACATTACTGAAGTCTTGTAAAATCCGGGTTCGAATATGCGATTCCTTCACCGGTCAGTTACGAACTTCTTTGGTAGAAAATGAGAGAAAAAAAGTGGTGACTAAAGAGAAGCTCAAGAGGTCGTGAGAAAGACTATCAGCAAATATTTGCATGCCGAAAATGTAGAGTTGTACGAAAAATGGTGATTTATTCCAGTTTAAGGGTTTTAAGTGTCCTTTGGGTTATTTTAATCCACTTTTCCAAAAGAAATTCCTAAAAATTGACAGCTCTGCGATTGTTAAATAAATGACCTTTTATGGGCGAATTGTCCTTTTTATTTTTTCGAAAATAGTAACAAAGCCAACAGATGTTCGGTGAAATGACTTAATAATTGGTATATTCCAGCTGCAATTAACTTGTGCACAATCATAATGCTTTTTCCTAATTAATAGACGGCATTCCTAATTAGTTGATATTGATCTCACCATGTTTGGTAAACTTTTCAAATTGAAAACAGCTGAAACTGCACATGAAATGTACTTTTATGTCACCAAAAATAATTATAATATACATCGAGAACCTTAAAAAGGAGATGTAAAAGCACAGTAGAGCAGTGACTCACCCCGACTCAGCCATGGACTGTACACACCCATGTGTCATATTTCTAATCGCTGTAACATTGGTTCTTTCTGGATCTGTTGTGCCAAGTGATGCTTCTTTTCGCAAAATTCCTGAAGGGAGAAGAGAGGCGAAACAGAAAATCTCTGGTAATGTCAGAGCGGCTTCTCCGCCGCTGTACAACAAACCCCCAGAAGGAAGAAGGAGGCATAGAGTTGAGGTAAAGACTTTGAAACAAGTTTATTTCATTCATTCCTTTTGGTTGAAATATGCCCTTATTTTAGCATGCTTCGGGCAAGTAATTAAGGTACAAAGTAGTTTACGATGTGAAGTTTATATGAAATAGTTCATATATGAACTGCGGTTGTAGATGAAAGTGAAGAATGATCATCGCAGTTAATTTTCCAATTTAAGCAATTGGAAAGAAGAAGCCTGAAAAAAAATCAGGGCTTCAACGGGATTCGAACCCGTGACCTCCGCGATACCGGTGCGATGCTCTACCAACTGGGCTATGAAGCCACACATTGGGAGCGAGGTCAATGTGTGGCTTCATAGCTCAGTTGGTAGAGCATCGCACCGGTATCGCGGAGGTCACGGGTTCGAATCCCGTTGAGGCCCTGATTTTTTTTTTTCAGGCTTCTTCTTTCCAATTGCTTAAATTGGAAAATTAACTGCGATGATCATTCTTCACTTTCAAAGTAGTTTACCCTGATTGATTCTTTTTAAAAGCAATAACTGTTATTGTTCTGAAGACATGGTTTCAATTGTTCGCAAACAGTGGAATGGTTTCCTTAATTTGGCGATATTTATCAGTATATTTAAGTATTCTTCTTAACCCCGTGGAAGAACTGAAGAGTAAGGCTGTTTAACTGTGGCTTTCCTAGTTTACCATGCTTTTCCATTTCAGTTGTCGGTTGTTTCGTAAAATGTTGTCTTTGGGCCGGGCCAACCATAGCCTGGGTCGGGAGGCCAACTACAAACTTGAAGATGCGTCCAAAAGTCTGTGATTATAGGAGAAAAGTGAGTTTTTAATAGTTCACTGAGTAATATATTTGCTATTCGTGAATTTTCTGTAGGAAACATTTGACGCTCGATCATCCCGGCTGAATAATCCTTGGCAATAATCAGAGCTAGAGCTCGAGGATGGCGAGAGGGACCTCAGAGAAGCACACGAACAAGCATTAGTCCTACTCTGAGTAACAGTGTGAGGATACAAAATAGTCATTAACAACCTTTCATCAAAATCAAATTAAACTAATTGAGAATAAAACATCTGCCAATTATCTTCATTGAACTCATAATATATCCGCATTAATTTTAATTATTTGTCTGCGGACGTCATCTGTTCCGAGAAGCGAACAGTTTTCCGAGGGCGAAGCTCAAGGAAAACTGTGAGCTTTGAGAAACAGATAACGTCCAAGGACAAATATCCGAGCATATTTTCGCACAAAATGGGGGCTATTGTGTTTATTATTCTTCAAATATTTTTCGCAACACGCGCGGTTTTAAAAACTGGGGAATATCACTCGGATATTCCCCCGGTTTTGGTAATATTCAGTCACGTGACGCGTTTAGACCAATCGCCTGCGAGTGAAAAATTTGATGAATTTTAAGAGATGATTATAGCCAACTCGGCGTAGCTATCTCACTCACTCACTCACTCATGCCCCTTACGCCTAGGTGGCATGTAGGGCAGCAACGTACTCCCTCCACATCTGCCGGTCCCTTGCCATAAGCTTGATGCCTCCCCAGGTCTTCCCCATCTCTTTGATTTCTTTCTCCACTGTCCGTCGCCACGTGATCTTGGGGCGACCCCTATTGCGTTTCCCTTCTGGCGTCCAATGTAAAGCAGTTTTCGCAAAGGAAGCTTCTTGACGGGTGGCATGGCCAATCCACCTCCGGCGTCTCCTCATCAGGGTGGTAGCCATTGGCTCAGTTCTACATCGTTCAAAGAGATCTTTATTTGAGATCATATTAGGCCAGAAGATGCGTAGGATACGCCGAAGGCTCTTGGTGTGAAATGTGGAGAGTTTTGATAAATCCTTCTCTGTGAAGTGCCAACATTCTGAACCATACGGGAGAGTTGTGAGGACACAGCTGTGATAGAGTTTCAGCTTGGTACGAGTACTGTAAGTGGAGGAGCACCATACCTTATTCATCATGTTGAGCGAGTTTCTGACCTTGTTGAGACGGCTTTAGATGTCCAGCTCAGTTCCTCCATCTCTACTGATGATGCGGCCGAGTTAGGTAAATCTGTCTTTGTAAAGAAGTTCTTCATTATCAATCTGGACTGGTCGTTTGTTGGTAGTATTCAGTGCCATAATTTCGGTCTTCTTGCTGCTGATGTTGAGGCCAACTTGCTTTGCAAAGGTGTTAAGAGTAATTGCCACTAAAAATCAAAGAAATCGTGGCCACGGTCGAAAAATCGATTTTGCTCATAATTTGCCAGTTTGAAGGCCTAGGTAAGTAACTGAAGGAAATCAAGTTAGTTTTTTGAAATATCCAATATAACGGCAGAAATTCACGAAAAACGGTTATCGCACCGAAAGCTTAGATTTCACTTCGCGGTAATCCGAAATTTTACACTTTTCAGCTTTTTGCTACACAGTCGTTTACATCGCTGTGCAACGTTCTCAACTTTAAATGTATACATTGATTCTTCCTTAATCACGAGATAGTAATTATTTTTATTTCTTGTGTTTTCTGGCCGAACTGAGCCCCGATTAAGTAGACATACTCATCTAATTAATCAAAACTCAAAAGTTATGCAAATTCAGTGAGGAAAAAAGCTGACCGGTAGTGCTTCAAATCGTCTGATATTCTAGCAGAAGACAGTTCAGTCGATGAATTTTAGGCTTACGGATTCATTTTTGTGGGATCTACCAGCAATTTTGCATGAACGCCGATCAAAAATCGAGAAAATTGCAATTCAGCCCCTTTGAAATTTGCAATGTAACGCAACACGCTAGAATAGGTAAAAATCTTTTGTTGGCTTGAGACAGGACAATCAAAGCCTATTAATGTCTTTAACGTTTGAAACGCTTTAGAAATAATATTTAACTTAGAAATTGCCTGTAATAGCTAAAAAACACGAGTAGAACCAAACTTAATCGCTCCCTAACTCTCCCTGTTTTGTGTCACGCATGATACACTTGGCCGATGCTACAATCTTGGAAATGACAATCTGTGGCGAAGGTCAAGTAATTTATGCAGCTTCGGGATAAGTGACGGAGTGTTTGAAGCGTTCAAAGTATTTGCCCACCAGTTGCTCTTAGATTCTCTTTGCGTTTAGATAACTCCTCCCAGAAGCAATTCGAATCTGCAGGAGCAAGGATATTCGGGACGGCTAAAACGCACTGTTCAGCTTTCTCAAATAACAACGCGTACTGGAGCTTTACACTGCAATCCACGGTGCTACTATGCAGCGAGTACGTGACGGACTTGGAAGCTGCGTCAAATCTGTAGAAGATGATGGAGCTTTCTCCAGAACTCAACCTTCAATCGCTTTTTCAAATTATGCGATATTCGGTTATCAGTTTGCTTTCCTTTGCAGCTTCGTCCAGTACAAAAAGCCTACCTTTGCATTCAGCTCATTGATCGGGGTGGAAAAAGAGACGTCAGTATCAGTTTCATGATCAACTTGCAGGGCGAGAAAGGAAGAGAAAAGAGTTGAATTGCATTGATAACGCTGGGGTGGGGATGAGAGAAAACTCCTGATAAAAATTGCCTTGTTTACAAACCAAATTTGTGACGCCACGGTTGGTTTTCATTGCTATTTAGCACTGAAGCATGAAGCATTTTTGTAGCCAATGACATGTCGGTATATCTTTAACCTGCGTTGTGGTTTACACTTCTGAAAAAATTAGTGCTACCTACTCTTTATCATGCTTTATCATGTAGTCTTGTGGATCGTTTTATACCACCAACTACTGCCTCATTCAGTTGACGAGCCTTTCTTCGACCCTGGTTTAACAAGCTTTTCAGTTCAAATAAATTAACAAGAAATAATTCGAAAACACAAGTATCCTGTAAGATGTTGGATGTTGCAACAAGGTGGCCAAACGTAATTAAGCAAATTGCGTGTGTGCAACATTGGTGACATTCTTGCGCGCGTCAATTTTTTTTTCCTTGCTTCTAGTCCAGTTCTGGCCCTTTCTCTGTCACGAAACGTCGGGAGAGAGCCGAGAGAGAGGAACCCTCCCTCTCGACGTTGCGTGACAAGGAGAGGGCCAGAACAGGACTACCTTGCTTCTGGATAGTCATTGAGGGTGTGACCGTTAAAACTACGAAATTATTTATTTATTATTCCTAAAGTATTTGCTTACCTCGACTTCCTTCAATGATGAAAACTTTTAGCACAAGGACTGGCGTGTTGCTTTTTATCAGGTCAGACTGATTTTAAAGTACAAGCCAGTAGGTGCAAGTCAAGGAGGAATATGTGTTGTTATCATTGAGGAGAGTTTCTGGTTCTCTGTTCATCAAAGACTTCAGTCGTCACTGGCGCGCCTGAACCCACAGGGAAGAACTGTTCTGAATCTTCTAGTAAATTCACGGACTTAAATAAATTTCCATTTGCCGTGTGTGCAATTTCCACAGATCCTTGAGTGACATGAATCAACTTCTGGACCTGTACCTAATCAGGAGCCGGTCATGGGCTCCTGACCTAATCAGTGAGATTGTCGATTCCAGGAAGTTTCTCGGTTTCTCGAAACGCACACATTCGCCAAAAATATTCTTCATGTATGTCTCAATGCGATAAAATCTGAAGGACTTTTAGTGGCTTTTGATATTCTTGTTACACTGTATGAGCGGTATGACCGTAACTGCGTGCCGGCACAAATTCCACCGTATTGAACAACGAACTCGCGCGGGGCGTCTTTAACTCATCCAGCTTACTTCGATTCTTCTTTGATAAGTGTGTTGTTTGCTTGGTTATCGATACAACATTAACTTTTCGTGGGAATAGATAGCCTCCTACTGGCTGGCGACGGCATAAAGCTTGTAATCCCTAACATCGTTCCAATATGTATATACTATTGGGACCTTTTTTACTTCGTTCGGCGGGTTAACTGGGCAATCGTCTCTTATTAATGCATGATTTCGCACATCAACAACAAAGATCTTGTTATTAAAATTTGACTCATTTTGAACGGTGAAAAAATGGTTTCAAATTTGTTTCCCTTGAAAAATCGCTCGAGCGTGACACTGGGCAGCGAGAAGATGGAGAGTGCGATTTAAAAGTTTGGTGTTTCTTTTTCGCTTTTTTTTTAAACTCTTGTCGGCGATTTTTTTTGTAAGTTAAATACTACTTTTAAAGCTTTTCAAATGTAAAAGACCTTCATAGGCTTTGATTGTCCTGTCTCAAGCCAACAAAAATGGTCTTACCTATTTTAGCGTATTGCGTTACATTGCAAATTTCAAAGGGGCTGAATTGCAATTTTCTCGATTTTTGATCGGCGTTCATGCAAAATTGCTAGTAGATCCCACAAAAATGAAACTGTAGGCCTACAATTCATTGGCTAAACTGTCTTTTGCTAGAATATCAGACAATTTGAAGCACTACCGGTCAGCGTTTTTCCTCACTGAATTTGCATAACTTTTGAGTTTTGTTTTAATTAGAAAAGTATGTCTACTTAATCGGGGCTCAGTTCGGCCAGAAAACACAAGAAATAAAAACAATCACTATCTCTTGATTAAGGAAGAATCAATGTATACATTTAAAGTTGAGAACGTTTCACAGCGATGTAAACGACTGTTTAGCAAGAAGCTGAAAAGTGTAAAATTTCGGATTATCGCGAAGTGAAATCTAAGCTTTCGGTGCGATAACCGTTTTTCGTGAATTTCTGCCGTTATATTGGATATTTCAAAAAACTAACTTGATTTCCTTCAGTTACTTACCTAGGCCTTCAAACTGGCAAATTATGAGCGAAATCGATTTTTCGACCGTGGCCACATTTTTAGAATTTTCTTTGATTTTTACTGACATTTACTCTTAAGGCGCTGTGTCTTCTCTTGAATGTGCGTGTGGGTGTGTGATAGTAAGGCTGGATCATCAGCGTAATCCAGGTCTTCCAAGTAGGAAAAGGGTGTCCATCTGATGTCTCTGATCTGATCCTCAGTGGTGCGCTGCATGATCCAGCCCACAACAAGGTTGAAAAGCAATGTGGACATGGTAAAACCCTGTCTGACACCAGTGTGGACTTCAAATAAGATGTCACCATCACCAACACAGCAGGTTAAGTTGTCATAGAAGCTTTTGATGATCTCAGTAAGTTGGGAGGGGATTCCATACGCTCATAATATCTTCCAGAGGCTGTGCCGGTGTACGCTGTCGAAGGCCTGTGCAAAATCTACAAAGTTCACATAGAGAGTTCGCTGCCATTCGGTACTCTGTTAAATCAGCGTGAAAATATCATTAATACAACCCCTTCTTCCCCTGAAACCTGCCTGTTCCTCGCAGAGTTTAAGGTCCACAGCTTATGATAGGCGCTTCATGATGACTTTCGCTAAGATCTTACTAGGAGTGGATAATAATGTAATGCCACGCCAGTTGCTACATTCAGACAGAGCTCCTTTCTTTGGTATCTTAATGATGACACCCTGATTCCAGTAATCAGGGATTTCCCTTCTGTCCCATATGGCGTAGCTATCTACCATCTCATATCTAACACGCGCTCTTAGAATAATTGTTAAATAACCTGTATCACATCCGCCCTCTTCGAAAACAAACATCGTAGAAAGCATCTACTTTTTTTGCCGTTGACAATCGTGTTCCTTGCATAATAAAACCCAAAATAGCTGACTCGCCCCTGACGAGAACAGAGGAACTTGCACTCTGCATGTGATCTTTGCACGAGACCGTTCATGTCCTCGCGGAATAATCTTGCCGTAGTAAAAAGCTGATCACCTCCAGTAAAACGCAAATCACTGAGTTCAACAATTAACAACCGTGACACTTCATTAGAACACAATCGATCGATCAACCAATCAGGTTATTTTACACACATTCCGGAAAAAATTACGTGGCCTCGAACATGATTATCAATGCTGACACACAGACGCTCTTTCCGAACTTTTTATGTCAGCATGCTACGACTTCATGACATTATCACGATAAATTGACATCAAGTTAGACAATGGCTCCTGGTTAAAACCAATTCTTGCCTCATCAGTTTTCTCTCTCGCGCTCCCCTGAGAAAGTCCAACTCGCGCTTTTTATTCTCCAGCGTATGGTACACAGTAGACTGTTAATACAGCTGGAGCTGAACGTAGGTGAAGTATCGGCGCAGTATCAGCCAAGTATCGGTGAAGCGTTGGCGAAGTGACCGACACATTTCTCAGGACACTTGCCATAGTAAACATGATCCGAACATTTTAAGGCACATTATTATCAATACGCGCGGCCAAATGACAAACTGCCCTCTGTAAAACGCGCCATTTTGCGGGCCAAACGGCAATGCGCGGGCTGAAATGTATTTGCCGCCCTGATTCTGATTGGCTGCAGAGATGTCAAACAACTTCGCTCGGCCAATGAGATCCTGAGGATACCATTTCAATGTTACACTTGGCGCGAATATTTGTGGATGAGTTTGCACTTGCTCACTTTGTAGTTCTGTAGTGAACGATTGACGTTTGGAGGTTTTGAAGTCCCAAATTTTCAGCTTTTTTCTAGTCAAAACTCGGACCTAGACAACGAGCAACTGGATGAAATTGAGTAAAAAGCTCAAACGAAAAACACCAAGAAAACAAGTGAGTGGAGGAGTAAGAAAGTTAGAGAAATGGTGTCCTTTTATCCGACAATGCCCACGGAACAAGACTAATATTACTGCCGCGATGAAGACGCCCTTTTAAGAGACGACATGGAATCGACCAACGCAGCAGAAAACACCGAGAAGACTAAGAACTCAAGCGATTCGCTTGCCGCTATGATCGCCAACATGAATCAGACCATGGCGGCGATGGTGGGAAACATTTCCTCAATGGGAAATGCATTGAAGAGAATGCATGCTGACACAGCATCGCCTTCTAATGCTAAAAGACAAAAAATCACGACTGCTCGTTGCGATGAGCTCAGCGATGAGACGTCTGGGGATGAATCGGCCGACTCAGCAGATTCTAGCGCATCGCTTCAGGCCACTCGTGCTCAACAAGAGCCGGCGCCACCGAAAATTTTAAGCGAGGTCGAGGACCCCTCGACAAGCTTTTTCGGCAACATTAGTCAGAACTATGATGCCGAAGAAAAGACGTCTGAGGCCGTAACCGCCAAACTGGCAAAATTTGTCAACAAACGTTTCTCAGCTAAACTTGGTGACGGGAAGTACAAGGAGAAACTTGACAAATATGGCCGCGCATCAAACTGTGACAAGGTCACTGTACCAACAATGAACCCTGAAATTTGGGACAAGCTTACTCATCAGGCTAAACGGAGGGATCTCCGCGTAGCGGCCATTCAAAAGGCAGTCACGAAAGTTGGGGCTATCTTGACTGGCTCAGCCAGCAAAATTATGGCTACACTTGCTGACTCGAAAAACTCTAATATCACCTCAAATATGGAGGAACTTCTGACCTTCAATACAGATGCTATCACACTGTTGGGTCACAGTAATCAGAGTTTGTTCCAGAAATGTCGTTATTTAATAAGGCCTTGTTTGTACAAAGAATATAGTGCCTTGTGCTTGCCCACATTCCAATCACTGGGAAATTATTAGGAGATGACCTCCAGTCCCAACTGAATCAAGGCTTCGAACAAAATGTGGCGGAAACTCTCCGGGTGAACTCCTATTGAACTGGAAGAAAGTTCTACAGGCCCTGCACAAGTGTGATCTTCGCCTTTCCGCATCCAAAACGATCGTCAACCCTCAGTCCACAACGATACTAGGCTGGGTTTGGAACTCTGGCACTTTAAGTGCTAGCCCGCACCGTATCGACGCTCTTGCCTCGTGCCTCGAACCCGACACTGTCACCCGAAAGAGGTCACTCATCGGAGCTTTCAAGGAGCTCTCCCGCGTCATCCCAGGATGCTCTACACTCCTTGCAAAACTTGACGACACTTTCGCTGGCCGTAAATCTAGGGAGACTATTCAGTGGACAGACGACCTCCGTGCGACATTCCACAAGGCCCAGGCAGCCCTTTCTACTGCTCATACCATCTCGCTCCCCATCCCGAGTGATCAACTGTGGATGGTAACAGACGGAGCACTTTGAAAACCTGGAATAGGCGCCACACTGTACGTCACCCGTAATGACAAGTTAAGCCTAGCATGTTTTTTTATCGCCAAACTGCGAGGCTCACAATTAACGTGGTTACCATGTGAGGTGGAGGCCCTAGCAATCGCCGTTGCCACCAAACACTTCAGCCCATACCTGATACAGTAGCATCATAAGGCCTGCATATTGACCGACAGCATACCTTGCGTACAGGCGTATGAACAACTCTGCAGAGGAGAGTTCTCAGCAAACCCCCGCGTATCTACCTTTCTGTCTACCGTGAGCCGTTACCAGGCTTCTGTAAGATATGTATCTGGCTCCGCGATACTACCTTCAGATTTTGCCCGTCGCAATGGAGCTCCGTGTGAGGATGAGGCCTGCCAAGTCTGCGCCTTCACAAGACTCACCCAAGATTCTGATATCAGACGCACGTCATATTCAGTGGCAATGGGCACCTCCCGTTCACCAGTCGCACTGCCTGGTTGGCCACACAGTCGGAATGTCCTGATTTGCGACGAACCTACGCGCATCTACAACAGGGAACGCGTCCTTCGAAAAAGCTCACTAACATGAGGGACGTTAAAAGGTAGCTCATGTCGCTACCAGTGCCGAGGACGGCTTACTCGTTGTTAAGTGCAAGGAGCCTCTCGCTCCCACCCGTGAATACATTGTTGTTCCCCGGCAGGTACTAGAGAACTCTTAACCGCGTTGCAAATCCAGCTCAGTCACCCATCAAGTCATCAACTCAAGGCTGTCACAAAACGCTATCTGTATGCTCTAGATATAGACAAAGCCATAGGCCGAGTGACTCAAGCTTGCCACCAGTGTACCGCCTTACGTCAAACTCCGAAAGCGCGCGAAGATCAGTCAACCTCCCTTCCATCCGAGGCCGTTGGCGTTTCGTTCGCCGCAGACATTATCAAACGATCGAGACAGCTCATACTAGTGCTACGTGAATGCGTGACTTCTTTCACAGCCACGACTCCAGAAGAGGATGAGCAACACCACACCCTACGTGACGCTATTATCCGCCTATGTGTCCAAATGCGTCCACTAGACAGACCGCCAGTCGTCGTACGCACTGATCCTGCCCCAGGATTCAAGGCACTAACAGAAGATCAACAACTAAAGCATCACAGAATCACCATAGACCTCGGACATGCCAAAAATCGCAACAAGAATCCTGTGGCCGAGAGAGCGGTTCAACAGATCGAAAACGAATTACTCCGACACGACCCCCTTGGAGGCCCCGTGCCCCTTTTGACACTAGCAATAACCACAGCCAACCTCAACGCGCGCATCCGCTCACGTGGCCTTTCCTCTAGAGAGATGTGGACACAGCGGGATCAATTCTCAAACCATCAAATACCACTGCCCGACCAAAGCATCATCGTTAAGCAGAACGAACAACGTATCGCCAACCACACCTACAGCGAGAAGGCAAAGGCCCCCATCACGAGGCGCCGCCCGGCTAATCACATCACCGTCGTTGATTTAGTCTACCTCTTCTTTGATCGTAACAAGACAAGAGTTCGTGATCGCCATTTGGTCGTAGAAGTAACCGGCTCTTTCTGCAACATCAGAAAGTTTGTTGGCTCTCAACTTCGAAGCACATCTTACCGCGTGGAGACATCTGATTGCTACAGGGTCCCATCCAAAGTAAGAGACTTCCGATCATCAGCAGTCAACAGTGATACTGACTCCTTATCCGACGAAGCTCTTCCAGCGCAACCAGTACCTTCCCCTCCATCTCCACCCGTCATACCAAGTGCAATATCTACACCTACTACTCAGGAGGTTCCTGATGTGAACCTTCCTGCTGACCCATACGACCCCTGCCAAGACAATCCTCCTGATCCAGTTTTAGACTCCCCCATCACAGGCAATGACTCTGATACCCGTTCCTCTCCCCGTAGATCCACACGCGTGCGACGCCGTCCCGCACGATATGATGACTTTGTTATGGACCGTAATTAAGTTATGGACACAATAAACTCTAAGCTTTTGACTCTGTGTTATGAACTCCAACTATGCATCCCCTTGGTTCAAAAAACTCGATTTATTTTCTTTATAAATTTTATATCCGTTACTGTTACTTATTTGGATCTAACTCGATATTTGCCATGTACCTAAGGAACTCGTCCCCTTTTTATATAGTTTGAGAGTAGAAGAAAAGGACGCCAGGCCAGTACCGGACAGCGGTACACTAGTTATAGGCATGCGTGGCCTCGGCCCTCGTTCTGTTCTACTCATGTCTGAAAGTTCGCTCGTTCTGTTATCGTCATACCAGTTTAATTAAAGCCTCAGTTGTGCCACGAATCATGTCATCGACTTATCTCCTCTTCATTAACTGACGATGATTGAAATATACAGGTATCAGCATCCTCATCAAAGGAAATCAGTCTTACCATACGTATCATTGAGTAGTTGTGGAAATAAGAACCAATTTAAGAACCTAGATAGCCTAAAGCTACTGTAAATACCATTCTTATAAGAACCTATTTAGCCTAACTTGGAAAAATCTAGGTTCTTATATGTGGGTGTTTACTGTATAAGGTAGAGTTAACAGTCCATATCTGATTTATGGACCCGTAAGTTGAAAGAGGTAGAACTTGATTAAATATATGCCGTCTTTATTCGCTTAATTGCTCTTTCAAGATGAATACGAACATTAGCTATACTCATGGTTTCGAAACACTGGTTTTCTGTGAACTGGTCAATGGCAGAAAACCTCTTGGGAGGAATGTACAGTCTCCCTCCTCTGAGGGCTATCAGGTCATGGATTTCAAAACCCTTGTCTGCAAGGTACTGATCCCCTGTTTCAATTAGTTGACAGAAATCCTGTGTAAAAGAAGACGTCATCGTCACTGGATGCAAATTGTTCCAAGCCAAATTTTGATAGAGAGAGTCTTTGTCTCGGTATCCGGTCACTTCGTTCCATGGTCACTTCGTTCCAAGTCACTTCG